>NW_026000229.1:54180341-54287191 GCF_001458135.2 Marmota marmota marmota
TTCTGCCGGTGGGTCGCAGGCCCGCCTACCTTGCAGGAGTGATTGGAAGCTCTGCCCCTCCGCGGGCCACTGGGCCTTTTCTGTCGGTGGTCACAGTTCCGCCTACCTGGCAGGCGTGGGGGGTGGGGGGCGGCTCTGCCCCTCAGCAGGCTGCTGGGCCTGCTCTGTGGGTGGTCACAGTTCCCTCTACCTTGCCGGCGCAGGGGGAGGGGGCGGCTCTGCCTCTCAGCAGGCCGCTGCTCCTCTTCTGCCGGTGGGTCGCAGGCCCGCCTACCTTGCAGGAGTGATTGGAAGCTCTGTCCCGCCGCGGGCCACTGGGCCTTTTCTGTCGGTGGTCACAGTTCTGCCTACCTGGCAGGCGCGGGGGCTTGAACATTAATTTCACAATAAAATGTTATATTTAATAAAAATTTACTTAGAAACTTACTTTATTGGAAGGGTTAATGGCAAAGCATAATGTAATACAATTCAATTTCCTTTTAAACAGAAAATTGGAGGTCTTCAAGAATGTAGAAATTTGGAAAAATTATATTTATATTATAATAAAATTTCTAAAATAGAAAATTTAGACAAATTAATTAAATTGCAAGTCCTCTGGCTGAACCACAACATGATTAAAAATATTGAGGTAAGATAATTTCAATGATTCATATATAAAACCAGTTACCTCTGTAGAGTTTAAACCACAGTGTCTAAGATCGGATTATGATTAGGGATCAAAATAATTATCACTAGTTTAATTATTATGATTAAAATAACTAAGATGAACACAGCATTTTATAATGCATGGAGGGCTTCATATTCATCATCATCATTACTTCTCTCAACAAACCTGAGAGGAAAGATAATGTTGTTATTTGAAGATTTTTTAAAAAGATATTTAGAGGAGTTATATGACTTGTCTTAGATTATGAACATGTGTGTAATGTGTTCTTTTTCCACTCAACTCCTCCTCTTTGGTCTCCACTTCCCTTCTTGTTCCCTCTTACAATAGTTCTCTCCAGGTTCCAATATGGAGAAACAAAGATGGCTTCATTGAGATACCCACTTCCCTCTGTGCTTGTGAAGTACACAGCACCCAACAAACAAAACATCCAGAGAACTTATCAGATTAATCAGGGATGACTTGGAAATGAAGATTTTAATGATTTTTTTCTAAATAACATATTGTCTAAATTTTCAGGGCTTACAGACTTTGAAGAATTTAAATGACCTCAACCTTGCAGGAAATCTAATAAGCATCATTGGTATGTATTGTTTCATTTGGAATTTGAGAGAAAACTACAACAGCTATTTATCAATATAAACATGTATATGGATAGATTTCTTTTAGATTTTTTTGAATAATATCTTTACAAAGTATTTCTTATCTCATGTTTATAGGATGTGAAAATATTAGCTGTTAATGGTACCATTAATCTTGCTGATATGTAGGAAATGATGGCTGTATATAACTCAGAGGTATGATAAGATATGAAAAGGAAATAAAACAAGAAATTTGATTTTTCTTTTATCTTGTTAAATCAAAGGTCGGTGTCTTGACATCAATGAACAACTGGAGAAGCTTAACCTTTCTGGTAACCAAATATGTTCTTTCAAGGTATGTTTAAGTAGAATAATTTGTTTTTACCTGAATCATGAACCATATAATTGCAGAAAAATTGACTAACTAGTCCCTTTTAAAGGAACAGATTCATTTTTTTTCAGGCTACCTTATACTTCAGGGAATTTCAGAGTCATCTGACTAAATTGACTTTATGATCTGACAGTATTAAAACCAAAAAGATAACTATTTACTTGACTCTTAGAGTGTCAATTTTCTCGTAATTT
This sequence comes from Marmota marmota marmota, assembly GCF_001458135.2. NCBI lineage: Eukaryota > Metazoa > Chordata > Mammalia > Rodentia > Sciuridae > Marmota > Marmota marmota. Next base: position 54,182,172 of record NW_026000229.1, read on the forward strand.
TTCTCTCAGTCTTTCTGGGAGTCTCTGGGGTTTCATCTTCTCCTAGCATCAAAAAATGGAGTGTCCCTGATCAGTCCTGGGATCTTATTTGTCTGCACTCATTCTCTAAATAATCTCATCATGTCTCATGACTTTAAATATTTTTATCTATTGGCTACTCCTAAATTGGTACCTCTACTTTTCCTGATAACTCCCTAGAATTATCCTAGCTCAAACTGATTTCTCCTCCAATAAACCTTCTACAGGCTTCCCGACTTCTCTAAATGGCATTTCCGTTCTTCCAGTAACTTAAGCCAAAATCCTTATAGCAATTTTTTTTATTCCTTCATATCCCATATCTACTTCATCAGTGAATTCCATTGGTCCACCCTTCATAATATGTCCAGAGTCTGACCATTTCTTACCATGTACATCATTGTCAATATAGTTAAGGACACCATCATCTCTAATCTGTATTATTGAGAGAAAAAATATCCTAACATCTCTTCCTCTCTTTTTCTTTTCCCTATTGTCAATCTCTTCTCCACACAGAATCCTGATGAAGCCTTTAAAAATATGCCAGATGAAATCACTCTTCTGCTCACAATCCTCCCTTGGCTTCTTATCTCTTTCACAATATCAGACAATTCTTACAATGGCCCATAGGACTTTATAAAGTCTAGTTGTTCTCTCACCCACAACTGTCTCTCTAACCACAGTTTCTATCATTATTGAAAGGAAAATGAGAAAGCAAGATACAGGCCAACGAGAAAGGAAGGACAGAGACCAGGCAGAGATCCACACAAAAGTTTATTTGTCAAAGCTGACAAATAAAGGCCATCTCTCTATAGAGAAGAGAGAGGCCCCGAGACGTTTGGGTGCTCAGCTTTTGTGAGGTTGGGGTTTGGAGTTGTAGTTGTGGTGCTATGGGATAGGCGTTGCTTGCGTCAGAGCTAGGCAGGTGGGGAATAGCACGGTATTGGCTTAGGTCGATGGTCACCATGGGGCTTTTGCAGAGGAAAGGGATCACGTCCTTCTGGAATTGGCTTGGGGTTGTGGTTCCATGGGGTAAGTCACTAATGGGGGTGGGAGGAGTTTGAGTAAGAGGAAGTACAGGAAAGCAAAACTTATAAGATGGTGGTTAACATTTAAGATGGCTGCTCAAATGTTAAATGAATACCCTGTAATTATCACATTCATTTATTCTATTCCAGCCATTTTGGTCTCACCATTCTCTGAATATACCTAGTACACTCTTAACTTTGGCCTTTGTACTTGTTGAAGTATTCTTTCCCATGTACCTGTAGGCCTCATTCCCTTTTTTCATTTTGATCTTTGTTCAAATATTACGTTCTTGATGATGTCTTTCCTGCTGATATAGGTAAAATAGCAATAAGTCCCACTACTCTCCCCAGCACTTCAAATCACACTTTTCAGTTTAATTTTACCTCTCAGCACATCCCTTGCTAGAATAAAAGCTCCATGTATTCAGAAATTTTGCCTATTCTGCTCACTGCTTATCTACAATGCTTAGAACAGTGCTGTACATGTAGTAAATCACAGTAAACATTTGTCAAGAACTTGAATGCCAAAGAAACAACCAAATTAGGGGTGTTATGTTTATTACATATAATGTGGGTTAAATCATGTAGCATTCATAATTTTGACAGTGAGCATATTCAAGGTGCATATTCAAATTCTTCCTGTGGAAAAATATTGGATAAAAATGAGTAGGAAATAACTTTGGATTGATCAGTATTAAAATAGGCATTCTTTTACTTAGATAAAAATAAAAGAAGATTCCAAGAAGCTACAAAATAAAGAAGAATAACTGCCTTAAAGATAAATTTTTTAAAAAAAAATTATTAGTCAAATTCCAGAGGAAATACTTTTTATGAAACTAAAATTCTGTTAAAGCCAACAGAATTTTAATAGGCTTTGTAGGTGGCTCTTCTGGGCAGCAGGGGATGGGTATTCTAAGAGGGAAAGAACAATATTCACAAAGGTGTGGAGGTAAAAAGTCAAAGAGTATGTTTGAGTATCATCGGCATTGTTATTTGACCAAAGTAGAGTGTACATATGAAAATACTAGAAATTAAAATTGGAAAGGCAAACTGGGTCCTGATATGGTCTGTATTCTATGGACAACAGAGCACTCTCAGAGTCTTTGAGAAAGGGAGTGATATAATCAGAGATGATCCTTAGGACTCATAATCTGAAATTAGTATTTACTGTTTGGGTGCAGCAGAAAGCAGAAAAGCCAGTTAGGAGACTATGAAACTTGTCTGAATGAGATATTATAGACAAACCAAAGCAAAAAACAGAAAAAAAACGAAGAAGAAAGTGAAAGAAGAAGAGGAAGAGAAGAGAGAAAGGAGAAAAAGAGAAGAAAAAGTAATACATGAGAGAGACCTTATGTTTGTTGAACTTGTAGCATTTGTCACCTAGTAGAATGTGAAAAGAGAGTACAAAATGGATCTGTAATTCCAGTACTTAGCATGCTCAAGAAATACTTGTCATGTATAGCTCAAGAAATATTTGTTGTAGGACTCCATGTATAACAAGTATTTACTCTGGAATTTGACTAATAAAATAAAATTTTATTTAAATTTCTTTTTTTAAAAAACAGCTTTTTAGTTGTAGATGGACACAATATCTTTGTTCTATTTATATATTCATATGGTGTTGAGGATCAAACCCAGTGTCTCACGCATGCAAGGCAAGCACTCAACCACTGAGTTACAACCCAAAACCTATTTAAATTTCTTTTTAAGGTACTTATTCTGCTTTATTTTGTAGCTTCTTGGAGTTTTCCTGTATTTTTCTTTGCATAAAAGAATGTCTATTTTAATACTGATCAATTCAAAATTATTTCCTACTCATCTTTATCTAAAATTTTCTAGTGGCTAGTTTGGAATGAAAGAGAATGTATTTGATCCGGATATGTCAAGTTCAGTGTACTAGTGTAATAATCAGGTGAAGAGCTTGTATAAGTGGTTGGAAATGAGGGGCTAAAATTCATAACTAGAATAGTCAATTTAAGAATCGGTAGAATACATTTCCTGTTGGCTAAATGGCTATGAGTAATAAATCTGTGCCCTTGGAACAAAGCATATATTTGGGGGATTTGGAGAAAATTGGGAAAAGATAAAATTTGTAAACAGAGCTCCAAGAAAAGTTGAAGACTTATTATTATCAGAGACGTTAAAGGATAAGAGAACTTTAAACAGGATAGTCCACAGTCAAATTAGATAGATAGATCAGGGATGAAGAAAACTTCCATAATATCTGCCCTAATTTGTCATGGAAACAAATAGGCTTTTGTCAAGCCATGTCTTGAGAAAAAATCTTAGTCATGGGATTCCATCTGGTAATCTAATATGTTTGGCAGTATGTTAGATGACCTGCTGATACTTAACTGATTGGCTAAGTAGGAGCTGGGCTGGAAGCACCTGGTCAAGCAAGTCAGAGGTTGAGACTAAAAAATCTGTGACCCTAGGTGGAGTCAAATTGTGGTCTCTTTCCTTAACTAAACATCTGCCTAAGTACTTTACTGAATGTAGGGTAATGAAGTCAGCTGAGTGAGCAAGCTAGCCTGTCACTGTTTCATGGATGTTGGCAGAAGAAATGATTCCTGGGTCTGAGACAAAGGACTAGAAAGCAGCATGAGCAAAATATTGGTTTGCTTCAGTATCCCATGCTCTCCAAGTTCCACAGGGTAACTGATGCACCCAAATGAGTACTGAACAAAGACCGGGTTTGCAGCATATCACACCTAAGGAACACAGAGCTACAGGAATCTACTGCTTTAGAATCAGTCCTACTTTCTATAGAGGAATGTGAGGCTGGAGAAGGGGATTGCCAGGTTTCTGTTCTCGAGACTGAAAGGCTCAGGGGTCACTCCAGGTAAACTGGGTTAACTGGGCTGCGCAAAATAACCACACAAGAGACACAAGTACCTTTTTCTTTGGGGTCGCTCCTCTGACCTTAAGGGTCTGCAGGAAGAGAGAGAGCGAGAGCACACACTGACATCTTTAATTGAGGAGAAGCTATTCAAATGAGACAAGGGGTCAGGGGGCTGAGTTTATCTTCATGATGTCCACTGTCAGCAGGTTGACTGGCATCTGGGTGGGCCATACCCAAAGGCACAGTAAGAGAAGGGGACACATACAAGGCACTTCCATGAAAGATTCTATCCTAAACAGGGCAAGGGGTTATATTACAAAGGAACAGGTGAGCATAGCTCCACCCATGGGGCTGTAGCAAGACACACCCATGCAGGAGACACCGTCCCTCTCCCTCGAATCCAAGAAGGGTGGGGAAAGCTCTGTCACATTTCTGTGACTGAGCACCTCAGAACCCAGCCAGGGAGTGTGACTCAGTCATGTGCAAGGTTGGTCTCCCACAGGGGATATTAATTCATCTCTCAAGATTACTCATTGCAAACACATGCTGCGGAAATGGATGGAAAAAAAAAAAAGGCAGGCCTTGCATTCTTTACATACTGAGCAAGAGTTAGAAGAAATACATAGGGAACATGGCAGATTGCCTCTTCCACTATTGAAAGCCTCAGATGAGGAATCAGATTGAACACATGGGAAGTAAGTTTGTTATTAAAACTAGAAACATTGAGAGGTTGGTAACAGTTGTCACAGGGTTGGGATGGCCAGTGAGATAGATAGTGGGGTATATATGTGTATTTGTCTTTGTCCCCTTTAATTCTGCTAGTTTAAGAATACACAAAATGTTCAAGTCTAACTACATGGAAATTTTAAACTTAAGTATGTTAAACATGTTGTAAAATTAAAAGGCAAAAAAATGTGGAAAATTATTTTTACAGAGAATATGGTAGGCTAAAATTGAACATTCTTACTGTTAAATCCATTATAAACAACTAACTTAACATACCCAGTAGAAGAAAGAATAAATGATTGAATAATTCACAGAATGGATTCTAAATGCCTAGTAAATTCATAAAAGAATTTTCAATCTCATTGAGAATGAATAGAATGCAAATTAAAACATGTAACTTTAAACTGATCATATTTTAAATAGGCAATTTTAAATAAACATAGTACTCTATATGCTAGAAAGACTAGGGTAAAAAGGACAATTATATGATCTTGGGAGTTATTTAAATTGATAGAGCTTTTCTAGAAAGCATTTAGACATTATATGCCAAGTCCTATAAAAAGGTTTCTATCCTTTATCAAGTCTACTTTTAGGAATCTATTCCAAGAAAACAATGTGAAATATGGATAAAACTTTAGGTTTAGATATTTTTAAATTTCGGAAGAAGTCGGAAAGAACTGTGAAAGATAAATTTAGAGTGTGTGGCAACATATAAAAAGGTGACCTAGCCTTGTGGAGTCATCCTTGAAGGGGGTTAGTAATATTTAGTTAATATGTGAAATCTGAGTAGGAGTAGCTGAGGTAGAGCATTCCAGGCAAAATTAGAACATGGATGAGGGCCTTAAGTGGTGGAAAGGAGCATGGCCAATTCAAGAAAGTAGAAGTCTTGTACTGGGGTTGTTGCTCAGTGGTAAGCTCTTGCCTAGCATATATGAAGCACTGGATTTGATTCTCAGCACTGCATATAAATAAATGAATAAAATTATGGTCCAGCAACATCTTAAAATATATTTAAAAAAGAAAAGAAACTAGAAGTCTTATGTGACTGGAACAAGGCAAGGGAGAGATTCATGAGACTGAGGCTGAAGGAGATAAGCGCAGAATGCTGGGAGGCTATGCAACTGCCCTGCGAAGAAGCCATGTGGAAGTTTATCTCACTGTAGTTTGCCATGCAGCCTTCTAGTGATTACAAGCACAGGCTGAGTAAGCAGAGAGATCTGTTAGTTCTAGTCCTGACCTATACCAGAGGTAGCATAATACAGTTGTAGCATAAAATTTCAGTGAAAAATAATGTAAAACTACTAGAATAGTGACTATTACATACTAAGGGCTCAATAATAAATATGTGTTGTTTTATTGCTTGTATTGCTATTATACTTATATTAGCCTGTTATATTTCTATGTCCTTATTTTTTTAAATGGTGGTAAAATAGGACTATTGTGAAAATTCATTGTAAGATATAATATTAGAAAGACTATATATGATAATGCTAGCAACTTACCATAAAAACATTGAATATGATTCACAGGAACTTTACCATCCTCATATTAGAAATGTTTCTGTAACACTGTTACCTAGATTTTTATCTTTAACCTTTTGTCCCACCCTAAAAAGATACTATCCTGATGGTGATGGAATAACTTCTACTAGGCACCATAACACTAACTTTCAATGACATTTTGTGCCTTCATGGATTCCAACCTCTTCTGACTTTTGAGTGTAGGTAGAGGGTTCCTAGTAGGATTTCTGAGTTCACACCCTCTATCTCCTAACCCATACTGATGGTCAAAAGCAACATAGCCACTCAGTAATCAAAAGGTATCTTTATTTCTTGGGACATCAGATGGTTTATCTTCCTTGCCCCTGCAGAATTCAGTCAAATGATTATGTGCATAGCTCTGTCCATAAATCTCCCTTTTAGAGAAATTCTTAGTCCCACTCCACTTGTGGGCCCAGTTCTAGCCTGAGGTCAGGTCAGTGAACCATATTCTTACTTGTCCAGAGAGAGTTTGGGCACATATTGGTAACCTGACACTGTTTTACTCTTCATTTTAGCATCCTGACTTCATTCTCTCCTTCCCATTCTATTTGTAATTTACCTTTTTTAAAATTATTTTATTTTTTATTGATTTTTTAAAAAAATAAATGACAGTGGAATGTATTACAATTCTTATTGCAGTTATACAGCACAATTTTTCATATCTCTGGTTGTATATAAAGTATGTTGACACCAATTCGTGTCTTCATACGTGTACTTTGTATAATGATGTCTGTAACATTCCACCATCCTTGCTAATCCCCTGCCCCCTCCTTTTCCCTCCCACCCCTCTGCCCTATCTAGAATTCATCTATTCCTCCCATGCTCCCCCTCCCTACCCCACTATGAGTCAGCTTCCTTATAGCAGAGAAAATATTCGGCATTTGTTTTTTGGGGATTGACTAACTTCACTTAGCATTATCTTCTCCAACACCATCCATTTACCTGCAAATACCATGATTTTATTCTCTTTTATTGCTGAGTAAAATTCCATTGTGTATATATGCCACATTTTTTTTTATCCATTCATCCACTGAAGGGCATCTAGGTTGGCTCCACAGTTTAGCTATTATGGATTGTGTTGCTAGAAACATTGATGTGGTTGTGTCCCTATAGTATACTGTTTTTAAGTCTTTGGGGTATAGACCGAGGAGAGGGAGAGCTGGGTCAAATGGTGGTTTCATTCCCAGATTTCTAAGGAATCTCCATACTGCTCCATATTAGCTGCACCAATTTGCAGTCTTATCAGCAATGTATGAGTGTATCTTTTTCCCCACATCCTCACCAACACTTATTGTTGTTTGTCTTCATAATAGCTACCATTCTGACTGGAGTGAGATGATATCTTAGAAGTTTTGATTTGCATTTCTCTAATTGCTAGAGATGATGAACATTTTTTTCATATATTTGTTGATTGATTGTATATCCTCTTCTTAGAAGTGTCTATTCAAGTCCTTGGCCCATTTGTTGATTGGGTTATTTGGGTTTTTTTTTTTGTTGTTGTTGTTGCTTAGCTTTTTGAGTTCTTTATATACCCTAGAGATTAGTGCTCTATCTGATGTGTGAGGGGTAAAAATTTGCTCCCAGGATGTAGGCTCTCTCTTCACCTCACAAATTGTTTCTTTTGCTGAGAATAAACTTTTTAGTTTGATTCCATCCCATTTATTGATTCTTGGTTTTAATTCTTGCGCTATAGGAGTCCTATGAAGGAAGTTGGGGCTTAATCCCACATGATGAAGATCAGGTCCTATTTTTTCTTTGATTAGATGCAGAGTCTCTGGTTTAATTCCTAAGTCCTTGATCCACCTTGAGTTGAGTTTTGTGCATGGTGAGAGATAGGGGTTTAATTTCATTTTGTTGCATATGGATTTTCAGTTTTGCCAGCACCATTTGTTGAAGATGCTATCTTTTCTCCAATGCATGATTTTGGCAACTGTGTCTAATATAAGATAATTGTAATTTTGTGTGTTAGTCTCTGTGTCCTCTATTCTGTACCATTGGTTTAGCAGTCTGTTTTGGTGCACTAATACTTCCTGGGGCTGGAACTGTAGCTCAGTGGCAGAGAACTTGCCTAGCACATGTGAGGCACTGGGTTCAATCCCCAGCACCACATAAATAAATATGTGTGTCCATCTATAACTACAAAAAATTTTTTAAAAAAAAACTAATACTTCCTGGTTCTTCCTTTGAATTTCTCCTAATTAATGATTCTGATTCTACTACCTATCATCACATCCTTTCAAGTTTCACCCCACCCTAGTACCCTCCTACCTCAGGCAACATCCTAGAAATAAGGACATTATAAGGATTTCTTGGAAAGAAGTTGGTAGAAAACAATGATTCAATTTACATGTTTATTTAAAGCCTTCTGTGTTCTACATGCTGAGTATTGGGAATACAACAAGGTACAATCCCTGAGTTTGTCTCAGTGGAGACAGGAAAAGTTTGTCTCTACTTTTCCTGCAGAAGGCCAGATAGAAAACATTTTAGGTTTTTTGGATCACAGATTGCCTTCTGCTGCATATTCTTTTTTATTTTTTATAACACTTTATAAATGTAAACAATTCTTAGACTATAGATTGAATGCTAAAGCTCATATAGACCCTTGGCATATGACTTGCTGGGTTCACAAGCAATTGTCAATTCAGACTGATAAATTCTATAACAAAATTAAGCCAAGTGGCTAAAAGAACTCATAGGTTCTACTCATCTACTCTAACCTTGGGGTCTGAAATAAGGTTCCCAAAGAAGGTGAAAACTGGATTGGGCCTAGATAGATTAATATGCAAAGCTGGGTGAAGTTCAGTCAACTCAAAATGAACTGTATATGAGTAAAGGTCTAAATATAAAATAGGTTCTGGCACATTCTGAAGCTACAAGTAATTCAGTATGGCCAAAACATAAAATGTCAGAATTTAAGCAGGGAGAGGTAAGACTGAAGAATTAAGCAAGGGCCAGATAACAAAAAAAAAAAGAAAAAAGAAAAGAAAATATAAACAATGACTTAAAGATCAGAATAAAATATGTTAAGAAGAAATATTGATCTGGAAATACATGATCAAGCCTTCCGCCTCCATAGGTTGTGAGGAAACTAGGCCCTCCAAGAAAGCTAGCTTAAAATTGATCATAATAGGTAGAAGGGGCATTTATAGAAAAAGCAAAGTAAGCAAACAGAAAACAATGAGAAATCAAGAATTCCATGGTGATTGTAACAGAATGGGTTCCCCTAACCTTTGTAAATATGTCAGATCTGGGGAGCAAGGAAGATGGAGAGCAGTGTTTCTTGGTGGTAAGTGTAGGACATAGAGGTGAAGGAAGCAGAGCACTCCAGGAACCCTGGGGGCAATTGTTAGCAAAAGGAGCTGTGCAGAGGTGGCAACATGTGTGATGGCTCCAAGGTTCAAATTGATTTATATGGTTTGGTAAATATAGAAAAAATATAGTTGTACAAAGTCTGATGTTAGTTATTGTTGATCGTTTCTTCAGGAATTTAACATGTTTTTGACTAAAGAATATTTTAGCCCTCTGAATTACTTTAACATATTTAAGTATGTAGTTAAAATGTTTTACATTAACTTATAGGTGACCTCAACTTGTTCACATGCCTCCTTTAGAAATGGATATTCACACTTAATTAACTGAATATTATTATTACTCTTTGTTTTAGGACCTCACTAACTTAACCAGGCTGCCTCACTTAAGGGATTTGTGTCTGAATGATCCTCAATATAAAACCAATCCAGTTTGTCTGCTGTGTAATTATTCCACACATGTATTGTATCACTTGCCTTGCCTTCAAAGACTTGACACATTTGATGTGTCAGCCAAACAGATCAAGGAACTGGCAGATGTAAGTGTATTCCTAATTAACTATCTGTGACTTAAGTTTGATAATTAACTTCTTTCTGTCTTTGTCTCATTATTTTTTGTCTCTAATTCTTCTTTTACCCAGTAAACAAGATATTTCACATGAAAGCATACAAATAATAACATTAATACTAGAATTTGATGATAATACTGGAAGGTGAAATACTTTAAAAAAATTGTTTATAATCTGTACAAAATTTAAAGAAGGAAATATGAAGCATCCATTAATGCTAAACTAACTGAACTATTGCTGAAAATAAAAACTTAAAATATAAATAACAGTAAAAATATAATAAGTAACTACCTCTCATCTGGAATATTACATATAGAAATAATAAAGTATCCATTGATGATGGTAGTATGCCAAAAATTAGGTAGATTTTAATCTAATGAAAAATGGTTTGAGAGTCACTCAGAGTAGAAGTGGCCCTCCACACTGTCATTACACTCTTGAAATCATGAAGAGAGTGGTTCCTGGGCTGTTGCTGACAATGAACCTTCCTATAAGGGACTTTTCACAAGTCACCAAGGGATCTATAATTTTACACTGGAGTTCATGGGAATTCTCCATGCTCATTACTTGTATTTCTATATCATTTTTCTACCTCTCTTTTAGGCCAATGCCACTCCCCTTGCAAACATCTTTGTTTTAGGACCTCACTAACTTAACCAGGCTGCCTCACTTGAGGGATTTGTGTCTGAATGATCCTCAATATAAAACCAATCCATTTGTTCATTCCGTTAATCATAAATTGACTTTGAGTATCTATAATGTGCCAAGAATGTGGATGCCCCATATAAGGGACCTTCCACTTTGTGGCCCATGCATCTTCTCAACATAGATAAAGAATGTCTTTATCTATTTATCTTGTTTCTCTTTTTGTGCTATGAATTAATTCTCAAGTTCCCCCTTTTTCTTCACTTTTATTCTAACATTGAGATTATTCTCATTTTTAATCTGAGAAGTGAACTATCTTGTAATATGGAGCAAAAAGCTAATGCCATTGTCTACTGGCAGATGTTCAGAGTCACTGGAGGCCCAGGGAGGAATGTTTTCTCTAGTAATGCTTAAAAAAACCACTGCAAAACTTCACAGTATCAACCATATTTTTTAAAATTTCTACTATCTCTAATTTTATATCAGAGATTCCACAAAAGTAAACAGAATGAACATGCTCTACAAAAATTAGTTGGTTGGCTCATTAATCTAAAAAATATTTAATGCCTGTTGTATTCTGGCCACAGTTTAAGTCACTAGAGATGCAGCATAAGCAAATCAATCCATGCTTTCTTGGAGCATATAGTCCAGTGAAGAAGGCAGATAATAAGCAACTGAATTAAATGACTAGCATGTTAAATGCTGATAAATGGTATGTAAAAAAGATAAAACAAGGGTAAATGAAAAAGAGGTTGTTAATATGGACAGAGAAAGGGGTATTGGCTCTTTTATTATAGAATTGTCAGAAAAAGATTTTCTTATAATGCAACATTTGAGCAGAAACCCGAAACAAGTGAGGGAGCAAGTCATGTGAATATCTGGGGAAGAGCTTTAACAGGGATCACTAAGTACAAAGTCCCTGGTACAGGAACATGCCTATTTAAAGGACAACAAAGAAAGCATATGGCTGGAGCTGAGTATTTGAAGGAAAGAAAACTAAGGGATGAAGACAGGAGTGGAAGGGACCAGATTATGTGAGACTCTGTAGAATGCTGTAAGTACTTTGGCTTTTACTTTGGAGATAGGGCCACTGGAAAAATTTGAGCAAAGAAGGACCAAGATATGTCTTAAAGGAATTCTTTGGATAATTGATTAAGAATCGAGGATTAGAAAATTATTCCAGTAACTCAGATGAGAGATGCAGATGTTTCAATACAGGGTGTTAGTGGAAGACAACATAAGAAGTGATCAGATTCTGTTAGTAGTTACATCTGGGTTTGCTGATGAATTTATTGGGTATGAAGTACAGAGGAAATAAGTAGAGAATAATTCTAATTTATAAGCCTGAGCAATTAAAATTTATTTGAAAAACAGAGGAAGAGTATGGGAGAAGTATATTTAGGAGGAAGAATAACAATTTAATTTTAGGTATGTAAAGTTTGAACAGCCTTTGAACATCCAAAGGGATGTGTGGGTCTGCTATTTTAAGAGATTTTCCCAGGTAGAGAGATAAATATGAGAATTGCAAGAAGAAAGATGGTACTTAAACTTGTGGGCTAGATGAATTACAAGGGAATGTTGTGGATGAGTAGTATGTCATTTGGCATTTTGCTGAGGCTAGTTTTGAACTCAGGATCCTCCTGCCACAGCCTCCTGAGCCACTAGGATTACAGGCATATGCCACCACTCCCAGCTTGACACAGATTTTTTTATTAATTTATTTATTTTAATGAGGTATATATGACAGCAGAATGCATTTTGATTCATTGTATACAATTGCAACACAACTTTTTATTTCTCTGGTTGTACATGATGTAGCATTACACCATATGTGCAGTCATACATGTACCTAGGGTAATGATGTCCATCTCATTCCACCATCTTTCCCCACTTTACCTACCCACCCTCCCCTTAGCCTAATCAGATTTCCTCTATTTTCCCCATGCCTTCCCCCTTCCTGTTATTTATCAGCATCCACTTATCAGAGAGAACATACAGCCTTTGGTTTTTTTGAGATTGGCCTACTTACTCAGCATGATATTCTCCAACTCCATCCATTTACCTGCAAATGCCATAATTTTATTTTCTTTTAATGCTGAGTAATATTCCATTGATATAGATTTTTTAAATGCTTTCTTTATTATCATTCATAAGATGTCAAGTTGCAGCAGTTCTCTGTGGTAAGCTCTTCAACAGAGTGCTGTTGGTTCTTCATATTTTTACCCATGACTATGAAATAGTTTGTGCATATGACAAGTGACAAGTAAAGACAGAATCTACCAGGAGGACTACCAGGGAGTCAGCCTGAGATAGAAGAAGAAAATGTGGGTTCAGATCAAAAGACTTGAATTGAATCCTTGCCTTTTCTTAAGGTAGATCCTTCAACTCACTGAACTTCAGTTTTCTGAACTATTAAAATAATGATGAGAAATAAAATATCTATTCTTCACCACTGGATTATTGTAGGGATCCAATGAGTTAATATGCATAAAAGTCCATCTTAATTGTTAGGTTCTATAAAAATGTTGCTATGAGGGCTGGGGCTGTAGCTCAGTGGCAGAGCGCTTGCCTAGCATGCGTGAGGCACTGGGTTCAATCTTCAGCACCACATAAAAATAAACAAATAAATAAAGGCATTCTGTCCATCTACAACTACAAAAAAAAATTTTTAAACGATTGCTATGAAACCATACTCAAGTATACGTCTGTATGATTTTTAATTGGTTTTGACCATCAAAGAAGCAAAGGGACCAAAGTAGTCTTAGTACACACACGCAACTGAATTTAGCATTAATTAGATTAATTTTGTAAGGAAAACTTTTAACAGGCGAGCAATTATACCAGAGTTCTTGAAAATGACTTTGGCATCAATTCTTAAAAGTTCAAGACAAAAAGAAAATTACATGCAGTCATCCTACAAAGTTGATTTGCTGTCAGATATTCATAATTCATAAGAATATACTCATAGTTTAAAGAATCTTACTTTTCCAGAATCTTAATAAATATTCTTAAACAACAATCCCTTACAATAAATGTTTTATTGTTGTAACACACAAAAGTGATTTTGAAAAAGTTTAGGAATAGTACAATATCACAATTTATAAAGACATGGGTACGTTCTTAATAATGGAAAAAATAGAAGAAATGTGAAAAATAAATTAGAAACTAAAATAAGTGATTACCTATGAAAGATGAGGCAACTTGGAAATGGGAAATAGGTGTGGGAAGTATAGTTTTCTTCATATCTTTTGATATTTTTGTTTTTGATACATGTGAATATATTGCTTAATCAAAAAAACTGTTTTAAACAAACTAAGTGTAATATTTTGAATCTTTTTTTCTCTAACTTGGGGGTATTCAAGTTAAATTTGAATTTCATAGAAATGATAATGAATGTTTTAGTATCATAAGTATGTCTAGTAAGTATGATATTAAAACATTGTTGCTTATCTGAAATTTAACTTTGTCTCTTGTGGGTTTTTTTCCAGGAAAATAAACTACTTCCACCCCATCTTTTTATTTGTTTGTTTTGTTGTTTTAGACTTAAGAATTAATTATAAATTCTTTTTAGCTGTTACTTACTCAAAGAATTTTGCATTGGATTTTCCATTCTCTCCATACATGGAAAGAAAAAACATCATTTGCTACTTCTTAAGTTACAGTTTTTTTCTTCTGATTCAGTTGTACCTCAGAAATTAAGTTCATCTTAAATCAGGGGTTTTTAAATTAGTTTATTATCATACTAAAACATTTTTCATCTGTCCTAAGTTATGAATGCCTTATTTTTAGCAAAGGAATTTAGTGATTTCAGTTGCAGACTTCTTGTGCACATGGAAAGGAAATTCTTTTGGCCTTCTCAGCATACCATATATTATTTCTACTCTGTGTTTTATTCCAAATAATTCTGTAGGGATCTAGATTATATACTCTGTACTAAAAAAAATCATACAAAAGAGCCTTCAGTCAGAGAAAATACACATCTACAACTGTGAGTCTTCCAATTTATTCTTGGTAAAGAGAAAACACTATTATTTCTTGGTAAAGAGAAACACTAAACCAGGTTAAAATAATTTTTACAGAATACCTAGTTGGTTTATGTTCTTCTCAGATGGTTCTTTTCGGCTACTACAACTCGCAAGCACTGTTTCATAATGATGGATTTAATTAAATTATCATGTTTAGCTTATTAATAACTGGATGATCCACTAGTATTAAGGAATTCAAAATCAAAATGATTGGGTTAGATTGACATTTTAGTCATTTGCTTAGTCTAAAACCAGTTCATGTAAAGCATCCTTTTATAGATTTGGAAAAAAAGAAATTAAATTCAATTTCTTAGCATTTTACAGAATGAATTAATATTACATTTACTTTTAATTCCTTTGTATTTCTTTATTTTTCCCTAAGTTATTCAGATAGGAATAATGTTGCTATGTTTTCTTTAATAGTACTGTACCATTACTCAAATGATTCTCTTATAAATTTAATTCTATCTATAATTTTTTTTTGTGTGTGTGTGTGTTGTCATACTGAAAATAAAGGTGAATATGCCTCCCACATAAATATTATCCACAAAAAGAATCTTTGGAATTTTATATTCTGCATATTAAATTTAAATATAGAACCCTGTGAGCTGTTGTCATTGTTGCATTGTTATTAGTGATTAAGCTAACAAAACTTTCAAATTGTTATATAGAACAATTACCTATAATTTGTTTTTGCTGATCTCTTTCTTGCTTTTAGACCACAGCAATGAAAAAAATAATGTATTACAATATGCGTATAAAAACTGTTCAGAGGCATCTTAATGAAGACCTTGAAAAACTGAATGATAGAAAATGCAAATTGCAGAAATTGCCAGAAGAAAGAATAAAATTATTCAGCTTTGTGAAAAAAAATGTAAGCCTTAATAATGTAAAATTTCAGGAGCTACATCTTAAGATAACTGACAGATAAGACAGTAAAATTGTATATGTGTATATACATATATGTGTATATGTATATAAAACGTTAATGCTGAATTTCAAGTCAAGTTTGCCCTAAAAATGTTTTGATTCCAGACATTAACTAAGCTGCATTCTGTTTCTAGAAATCTGCAATTCAAAAAAGATATAGACTTACATAGTGATGAAATTTTTAAAAAGCTATGTGATTCAATATGAGTTGGAGATATAGAGAACCCTTAGACTTATTTCAGCCGCATTTCTCTTAGACACCAGCAGGCTGTGCTCAAAATTCATTTTCTTATTTTTTTGTGCTAAGGTATTCCTTTATGAATACTTTTAAGCCATACAACACAGTGGAAACTTTAAATCAAGCCATACTTCAATAGTAAATTATGGGTGGCTTTTATCTAGACTAAGTTGGATTTCCTTTTTTAAGCTGGATCCCCCAAATTAAGGATTATTTCCCTCAAAACCCCCTTGTATATATAAAAATTTATTGAACATTTTAAAAGTATAAAGAAATAACAGATTGTTCAACAAATGGCATTAGAAAAATAGTCAAGCTATGTGGAAGTAGGGGAGCTGTGTTCTTAGTATTATTTTACCAAAGGTAAATGAGGCAGGGGTGATTAAATGTAAAAAATGAAAACATGAAAAAATTCAAGAATAAATATATAAAGTCTTTAGCTCACTTCAGCCTACCAAAAAGGAATACTAGAAATCACAGTGAAACAAAACGGAGATTAGTTATAACAAAGTAAAATGATTTTTGTACTTAAAAGCATTTTAATTAAACAGCAAATGATAATCTGAAAAAAATATTTTCAACAAACATGATGGACAAAGGGATTTTATCCTTAGTAAAAAAGTACTCATAAGTGAAACAAGATGGAAAGTAAATATCCAAATATAAAAACTGAGCAAAGTACATAAAATAGCACTTAAGAGAAGAAATTTTAAAAAGACTTTATAAACACTTGAAAGAAGAGTTCAGTCATTAATTTCCAAGTGCTAATTAAGATATCAAGAAACATTTTTACCTATAAAACTATCAAAGCATAAGTACATGACAGAATGCAGGCTGGTGAAGGTGAACATGATACACAATACACCATCAAAGAGAACGTAACTTAGGTCACATGTATTAACAGCCTAAGAATACTCACAGCCTTTGGCTTAGTAAATCTACTGCTAGCACTCTATTCTGAGGTTATTCATCACTATGCTATTAATAACAACAAAAACTTGGAATCTGCATGACTGTTTAAGAAGAGAAAAAAAGTTACTCTTAAGATAGAGTAATATGTAGCCATTAAAGGATTTGAAATAGTTAATATTTTTTCTAAATGAGCAGGTTTTAATTTTTATAATCAGAAAAATATTCTTAAAGTAAACCATTAATAAAAATTTAAATTATTTGAATAAAAAGCACAGAAAAACAATGTATGAAAGTCATATTTTCCATTTCCTTATGTAAATGCACATACAATGTAGAATATCCCCTATCCAAATGCTCAGGATCAAAGTGTTTTAGATTTGGAATATTTGCACAGGCTTTACTGAACATCTCTACTCTGAAAATCTAAAATCTAAAATGTGCCAAAAAGTTTAAGATTTTATAGTGTTTTGAGATTAATTTCCAGATTAACAGTGCTTCACTTGTATTAAGTAAAATCTTCAAATGTAAAAAGCAATAGCTATTGATTATGTAGATTATTGACACTTCTATAAATATGCCTAATTTGTTTTCAATAGGTAGATATAGCTGTTTTAGAAAAGAAATATACATAATGAATAAATTTTTTATTTTATGTACAGTATAATTTATCCTGAAATCCTATGAGGTTGGAATTAGAGTGAGTTAAATGAAGCTCTTGCCTTGGGCCCAAAGTTTTGAGAGTGCTCAAAGCCTAAGTAATCAATATAAATAATATTTAGTACAATGTTTTTACATATCCAAGTTAATGCAAAAAATTCATTATGAACTAAAGCTACAATATATCAAAATCTGAAAAAAAAAAAAAAAAGACCATTGCTGTTTTGAGCCATAAGGGGACTGATGCAAAAGGAAAATGGTGTACTGCTGTGTACAAACTTTGGGTTTTTTTTATGGTTAACCTTTCTTCCAGAGCCCATAATTGGAAAAATATTGAAAATTGAAAAGGAGACATGTTAAAAATTATATTATTTGAAATTTAATTTTTTATTTATAACAAAACCAGCATTTATTTTTATTCTTACTTTGTCTTTAGCATAAGAAAATTCAATAATATTTCACAATCTATTTCTTTCAATTGAGAGTTGTCCTATTTCAAGTATCTAAGGTCAACATTTGTTCAAGAGAAATTAGCTGACCAAACTTGCATCAAAGTTGAAATCATGTGTTTGACATTCGTATATGAAGCTTGGCTTATTTATTACCTAGATTTCATTGTTGTTAATTTAAGTTGACTGCTTGCTATATCTCACTAGAAAATTAATCTGAATTCAGACTTTGCCTTTGCCATGTTTTATCTTTATTTTGCTCTCTGGCATTTTTTTTTTCCAACAGTTGGAACGGGAACTGGCTGAACTCAAAGGATCTGGCAAAGGGCACAGTGATAGATTCAATAACAATAAATTAACTGAGGTTGAAAAGCCAAAAAATCATGAAACTGTCACAGAAGACCCAACTCTTCATCAGAAAATACTGACCAAACTAAATGCCTTGACTGAAAGGGTAACATTCTGGAACAAAAAACTAGATGAGTATGTTCAATGAATTGTCGAGTTCAGATTTGAAACATGAGAATAAGAATGTTTGGGCCTATGAATTGAGCTCAGTTCCCTTATTCAGGATGGGAAAGAATTATAGTATGAAGTAAAATATGAAATGTGTTCTTAGTTCCCATTCCTTGTATATATAAGCATTATTGGTTCACAGCTGGCATACACTGTTTTGCAGCTTTTAATTAGAAAAAACGAGCTTTCTCTGAATGACTGTGTGATGTTGCTCTTGGGGCTCCAAACTAAAAGCAATAAAGCATTACTGGTGCAAAAATTCACCAAATAGATGAGACCCAGCAAAAGAACATATATAGTCCTTATTTAGTTCATAGTTCTTACTTTTTATAATTTTTATTTGCTAAGGTAGTAAGTATATTAAGTGAGTTTGCCCTATAATAATTTTAATGGCAGCATGTTAGAATCTCTTACTGAGAGTTCTACATATAATCCTCAAAACAGCCTTTTAATATATAGGTACTATCAACATTGCTGTCTAACTGAGGCATAAAAAAGGCTAAATGACTTGTCTAAGATCTGAGAGCTGGAGTATTAGAGCCAGGACAGTCTTTTCACCCTGGAATTATTGTTCTAAGGCTCATAAATTTCAAGGTGATTTTAATTGCCAAAAATAGAATATCCTGGACTTTATTTAACAAGTTAAATATGAGAGTTAACAACAGGTTTTCTCTCATATGTGAAGCCGAAGAGAAAATGAATAGAGTAAAATGGGACGTCACTAAAACAAAAGGGATATCAGTAGAATAGAAGTGGGAACCAAGGGGGAGAGAGGGAGGGAAAGAAAGAAGAAGAACTGGAGAATGAAGCTGACCAAATTATGCTAGGTGATGTATGAATATATCACAATGCATCCCAATTTTATACATAAATTTAATGTATCCATTAAAAATAATAAATAAATAGAAGGAAGATCTATACAGTAGAGGAAGGTGATCAGGAGGTGGGAGGAAGGTAGGGAAGGAGTAGTACTAGGGATTGAAATGGAATTAAACTATGTTATTTGCATATAAGAATATGCCAAAATGAACCCCACCATTATGTATAACTATAACACACTAAAAATAAAACAAAACCACAAAAATACTTTTAAAAGGGGAAATGTATATTTTAACATTTTTTAAAAAGCTATTGTGAATTTTAGTGTCGTGATTTTTAGATTATTCCAATAGTTGATATATCTATTTTTCTTTAATAGAATTGAGGCAATTTATCGCATTGAAGTAAAACAAAAAAAGAAAAGTCATGGCTTATTGATCCCATTTTTGCTAATTGAGTTGGAGACTGTGGGAAACATCCATTTTGAAGAAGGCACTCGATCTGATGACTGGTAAATCTGTTTGAAATTTAAGTATAACTTTAAAAAATAACTTTAAGTACATAGGATCACCAACCAGAATATCAATTTATAATTTAAAAATGTCCTATTTTCAAAACATTTCTCATACAGCATATTCAGCTACTAATTGAAACTAGTCAGTCAGTTTGGTTTTTTTGTTGTTGGTGGTAGTGGTGGTGGTGGGTTGTCTTTTTTTTTTTTTTTTTTTTTTTGCTGCTATAGCAAAAAACCTGACAAGAACAATTTTAGAAGAGAAAAGGTTTATTTTAGGGCTCACAGTTTCAGAGGTCTCAGTCCATAGATGGCTGACTCCATTCCTCAGGGCCTGAGGTAAGGCAGGACATCCTTATGGAAGAGTAAGGTGGAAGTAACAGGCTCAAGACATGGCTACCAGGAAGTAGAGAGAGAGAGCTCTGCTCAACAAGGACAAAAATATACCCAATAGGCACTCCCTCATTGACCTACATCCTCTAGTCCTATCTGCTCACAGTTACTACCCAGTTAATCCTTATCAGGGTATTAATGCACTAATTAGGTTAAGATCCTCCTAACACAATCAATCATTCACCTCTAAAGTTTCTTTCATTGGCTCACACATGAACTTTTAGGAGATACCTCATATCTAAATCATAACACTTATTTTCTTACCTCTATGTTTATCTGCTTACACTATTGCCACAAGCCAAGGTTGAAGACATTTTAATAGTATATCATTGCTGCATGTAGCAGGTTATCAGAATTTGTTAATCAATCAGAAAATACTCTGTTAAAAACAAACCAAACAGGGCTGGAGATGTGGCTCAAGCGGTAGCGCGCTTGCCTGGCATGTGTGGGGCCCGGGTTCGATCCTCAGCACCACATACAAATAAAGATGTTATGTCCGCCAAAAACTAAAAAATAGATATTAAAAAATTCTCTCTCTCTTTCTCTCTCTCTCTTAAAAAAAAAAAAAAAAAAAAAAAAAAANTGCTGGTTTTGTTATAAATAAAAAATTAAATTTCAAATAATATAATTTTTAACATGTCTCCTTTTCAATTTTCAATATTTTTCCAATTATGGGCTCTGGAAGAAAGGTTAACCATAAAAAAAACCTTTGTAGTATCTGCCACCTTCCAAATTGCATTCAGACCTTCTACCTACAGTGAAAGATTCAATGTCTCTAAATTACCGTCAATGCTTTTAACCTTTTCGAGTCAGATAAACTGTGTGCTTAACTGTTCTTAAAGCATGTATGATACCATGTAAATGGTTTTGCTCTGCTTCCTTTACCCAGTATAACTTCGCATTCCTCACCCTTACTATCACTTCTAACATACTGTGATCTCCTCTGGTATTGGTTTGGTTTGAGAAAATCATTTCTCAATTCTAAGAGAGGAATGATGGTCAGCTCCTGGGTACACTAAGTAAATATTTGTTAGTAAAACAGGTAGACTAGGAATTCAGATATTAGGGTCATGGAGAAACCACCCACAGGAAAGCCCACTTCTGTGACTTTAACTCATGCTGACCCTGATTATATAGGTAAGGACCTAGACATGTCATTGAAGGCAAATGTATTCCATTCAGGATCACTTACTTCCTTGTCAAAATAATTTAATTTTTCAATTTTATCTTTATCTAGTTTCAGTCCTACTTTAAAAACAGGATTATAATCTTATAATTAACCAGGTGAGGGAAGCAGAGAGCTAACAAGCACTCCAGTACATACTTGTTCTCGGGATTTTCCCATAACTGGCCCTTCCTTCTCTTCCTCCTCCTCTTGCTCTCAAGCCAACTATCTTATCTGAAAGATCATCCGGAAGACCTGATCTTAAGTAGGGCTCTCTCTACATTCAAGCCTCTCTTTCTTTAGAGCTCTTATCAGTTTATAAATTATTTTACTTTTAGATTTACAAACATTTTGTATCTACTCCCCTTGGAATAGGGGACTAATAGAGGCAGAAAGACTGCCTCTTTTTCTTCTATATCCCTAGTTAGGAAATTATTGCAATAGTCCAACTGAGACATAGTGGTGACTTGGGCTTGGATGGTAGCAGTGTGATAAGGAAAGAGGATTATGTTCAGCATGATATTTTAGGGGGAGACATAAATTGATATGCAGAACTAGATATTGGTAAGGCTTTGACCTAAGCTATACATTGTTGTGCCATATCCTGAGATGGGAGAGCATGTTTAGGATCTGGTGATGGATAAGTTAGATTTAAAAGACATCTTACATGAGTGGAGAGTGGATCTATCAAGTAGGTAGCTGGATATTCAATTCAAGTCTGGGCATATCCAGTTAAGTTAGATAGAGATAAAGGGTTAGAAATAAAATGTTGTAATTTATTATCATGTATATAAAACAAATGAAACAAATGAAGTTATCTAGGAAGAGTGTTTGTGGAAATAAGAAAGCCAAATATTGGTCTCTGAGGAAACCCAACATTTAGAAGTCTGGCAGAGTATTAGGAGCGTAGCTCAATGATAGTATGCTTGCTTAGCATGCTAAAGCTATGGGTTCAATCCTTAGCATGAGAGAGAGAGAGAGAGAGAGAGAGAGAGAGAGAGAGAAAGAGACTTTTAAAAAAGAATCAGCAGTTTCAGGAAGGGAGAATTACTCAACTAACATGCCTTTTAGTTCAAAGAAATATATAATAATAATAAAAGAGGTTTTTTAAACTGTATTTGAAAATGTAGCATCCTTTTATTGACTGAATCAGTATGCCCAGTTTGAACCAAAATAGATCTACTCTATGTCTTTTTTTAAAATATTTATTTTTTAGTTGTAGCTGGACACAATTACCTTTATTTATTTTTATGCGGTGCTGAGGATTGAATCCAGGGCCTCGCAGGTGCCAGGCGAGCACTCTACCACTGAACCACAACCCCAGCCCCTACTCTATGTCTTTAGCAAAAAACATAAAATAAAAGCCATAACTTTTATTATATGTAACTTTGTGTTCTTAAGTATTTTAAGGAAAATCTGTTATTTTCTTCATGTATTTTTTTGTATTCTCATATAGGTTTAATTCCTGCTATGAATTAATTCTATCACGCTTCTGTACATGGGACTTCAGAACTTATGGTGTTACAGGAGTAAAAGTAAAACGTGTTATTAAAGTTAACAACCGTATTCTGAGACTAAAATTTGAAGAGAAATTTCAAAAGTTTTTGGATCACGAAAGCATGCATGATTCAGAGTAAGAAGTTAAATTTCGTAATGAACAATTTTTAAAAGTCTGGCTTTAGTTTGTAAAAATTCTTTATTTTAAAAGTCCAAGAATATTGATGATATACCCTTTTAGTAAACACTTCCTCTTAGTGCATTTTTCCATGGGTAGGATGACCTCATAATTTATCCACATTGGGCCTCCTTTTGAGAGTAAGAGTAGTAGGGTGGAGGTATTAATAATGACCCTGGAATATCCATTGTGAACAGAATATAACCCCATGGATAAACCATTGGGTTATCTATGACTAAATGTTTGTGAAATCAATTCTCAACCTTTTTTTAAATTTTTCTGTTTCAATTATTCTTAAGGACTTATCGCAAGATGCTGGAATGCCTTTTTTATGTTTTTGATCCTGAAGTTATGGTGAAGAAAAAGCATCTGCTACAAATTCTTGAAAAAGGATTCAAAGAGAGTGAGACAAGCAAGGTAGCATGTCACTTAGAACAATGTTTTCTTCTTAATGAGTGCAGCTCTGCCACTGGTTAAGCATGATTCCCAATCCTTTCATCCATATTTATAGCAAACGTCTGCTGTTTCACAAGCTTAATGACATCATAGAAAGTATAGCATCTTTCCTTTTTGGATTAAAGCATAGTAAATCCATTAATCACTTTATCTGCCTGATTCTACTTAATCCCTCTAGGCATCTTATTTTTATGTTGTGATCCTTTTGTTGATGATTTTTGAAATATCCTTTAATTGGCTATAAATCCATTGTGAATCTTTAATCTATTGTAAACTCTCCAGGGTCTTCTCTATATTTAAATAATCATTACCTTAACTCTACTGTGCTTTCTAGCTATCATCCTGGTTTATCTTTCCTTTTACTACCACCATTTCTTTTACTTCACTTTTCCCACATTGCTTTTCTCAGTCCTCCACCCTCTTAATGAAGCAGCAATAGCATATCTTCATAGAACAGTGCTTTCCAATCCTTTTCATATCATGCTGCATTTGAATTATGGCCTTACTACTCAACAGCTTTGACTTCACATCTCTGTGCCTATTTCTTCCTAGCTGTAAAATGTGAATAATATTGCTATCTATTTTGCAGAGTTGTTGGTAGGATTTAGTGAAATAATGCATTCAAAAGTTCTTGGATGCTTGTACACCAGTGTTCATAGCATCACTATTCAAATAGCCAAGAGTAAAAACAACCCAAATGTGTGTCCACCGATGAATGGATAAACAAAGGTGGCATATACAAGTAATGGAAAGTTATTCAGCTAAAGATACTCAAAATACTGATGCATGCTATAATATGGAAGAAACTTGAAAACATTTTGGTAAATGAAATATGCTGGACGCCAGAATGAAAATATTGCATAATTCCATGTATATGAACTACTTAGGATAGGCCAATCTAGAGACAGAGGTAGAATAGATGTTACCAAGGACTGGGGGAGATGAGAGAATGGGGGTTTAGTGTTTGAAGGATATAGAGTTTCCGTTTGGAATAATGAAAAAATCTGGAGCTGAATAGTGGTGTGATGGTTGCACAGTAATATGTATATACCTATGCCACAGGATTATGTGCTTAAGTAAAATGGTGAATTTTATCTTGTGTATAGTTTGTCACAATAAAAAATGCATTCTGACTGCTCAGTGGAGAATGGAGGGAGTAGGGGCAGACATGGCAGGGCACTATGTGGGAGTACTATTGTGGCAGCTAAGGCCAGAGATGTGATACTCCTGGCAGGATGATGGTGGTAAAAATGCTCTCTGGAAAGTAAATAAGAGGTGAGGAATTCAGGGTCTTAGAAGACAAAGTGTTTATATTCACTTCTGAAAATTATAAACCATCTTGTCAAAGACGGTGGGGAAAGACAGAAACAACACTTCCTGTGTGTTTTGTACCCACCAGACTCTGTGTTGAGTGCTTCATCTCCTGCCATCTCCTAAATGAGATGAACTATCTATTTCAATTCTCCCAATAGTTCTCTGTGCTGCTGTGTTCGCTAGAACAGCCACCTGAGCATTAGAAATAAGGATAGTCTAAATTGAGAGTCTGATAAGTGTGAAATAAACACCCACCAGTTTTTAAAAACTTATTGAAGAAAAAGGACTAAAATTTTGGTCATAAATGATAATATTTTGGTTATATTAGATTAAATAAAATGTATTATTAAAATTACCCCAAAAGTTCTTGGACCAGTGACTGATACATAGAAAGTTTTTATATTTTATCATTATTGTATGAAACATTTGATGCTATTGATTGTACTTACATTCTCTTGTATGAGCTCTCTCCCTTTCAAACTCTCCTTTGGCACTCATGAGATTACACTATTGCTCTCCTATTTTTGTAATTGTCCTGTCATTGTTTCCTTTTTGTTACATATCTTACCTCTTGACATACACTACCATGAGTTTAAAGTTGACTGATCTGCCCTTCTTTCTTGAAATAATTTTTTGAATTTTATTTATTTTTTATTTATTTGTTCTAATCAGTTATACATGACAGCAGAATACTCTTTGATTCATTGTACACAAATGGAGCACAATTTTTCACCTCTCTAGTTACCCACAAAGTAGGGTCACAACATTTGTGCAATCATACATGTACCTAGGGCAATGATGTCTGTCTCATTCCACCATCTTTCCTATCCACTTGCCCCCTCCCTTTCCCCCTCCCTCCCCTTTGGCCAATCCAAAGTTCCTCCACTCATCCCATGCCCCCCCCCATTATTGATTAGCATCCACTTATCAGAGAAAACATTTGGCCTTTGGTTTTTTGAGATTGGCTTATTTCACTTAGAGTGTGTGTGTGTGTGTGTGTGTATGTGTGTGTGTGTGTGTGTGTGTATATATATATATATATATATATATATATATATATATATTAGTTGTAGNGTATGTGTGTGTGTGTGTGTGTGTGTATATATATATATATATATATATATATATATATATTAGTTGTAGTTGGACATAATACGTTTATTTCACTTATTTATTTTTATGTGGTGCTCAGGATCGAACCAGAGTCTCGCACATGCAAGGAGAGCACTCTACTGCTAAGCCACATACCACAGTTTCTTTATCCATTCATCTATAAAAGGACATCTAGGTTGGTTCCACTGTTTGGCTATTGTGAATTGTGTTGCTATAAACATTGATGTGGCTGTGTCCCTGTAGTATGCTGTTTTTAAGTCCTTTGGGTATAGACCAAGGAGAGGGATAGCTGAGTCAAATGGTGGTTGCAAGAAGAGTGAAGCAGGAGGCATCACTATACCAGACCTTAAACTATACTACAAAGCTATAATAACAAAAACAGGATGGTTTTGGCATCAAAATAGACATGTACAAAATAGAAGACACAGAGACAAAACCACATAAATATGGTTATCTCATACTAGACAAAGGCGCCAAAATACACACATTGGAGCCTCTTCAACAAATGGTGCTAGAAAAACTGGAAATCCATATGCAGAAAAAGGAAACTAAACCCTAATATCTCACTATGCAAAAAACTCAACTCAAAGTGGATCAAGGACCTGGGAATTAGTCCAGAGACCCTATGCCTAATAGAAGAAAAAGTAGGCCCAAATCTTCATCATGTCAGATTAGGCCCCAACTTCCTTAGTAAGACTCCTTGAAAGTGCAAGAAATAAAATCACGAATCAATAAATGGGATGGATTCAAACTAAAAGACTTCTTCTCAGCAAAGGAAAACAGTGTGGTAAAGAGAGAGCCTACATTTTGGGAGCATATTTTTGCCACACACACATCAGATATTAATCTCCAGGATATATAAAGAACTCAAAAAACGTAACACCAAAATAACCTTAAAACCCAAATAACCAAAAATAACTTAAAAAATAACCAAAAATAACTTAAAACCCAAATAACCCAATCAATAAATGAGCTAAGGAGCTGACCAGACAGTTCTCAGAAGAAGATATACAATCAATCAAGAAATATATGAAAAAAATCTTTCTTTTTTTTTCTTTTTTTTTTTAAAGAGAGAGAGAAAGAGAGAGAGAGAATTTTTTTTTTTAATATTTATTTTCCAGTTTTCGGCAGACACGACATCTTTATTTGTATGTGGTGCTGAAGATCGAACCCAGGCCACACACATGCCAGGCGAGTGTGCTACCGCTTGAGCCACATCCCCAGCCCTGAAAAAATCTTTCAACATCTCTAGTAATTAGAGAAATGCAAATCAAAACAACTCTAATATTTCATCTCACTCCAGTCAGAATGTCAGTTATCAAGAATACAAGCAACAAAAAGTGTTGGCGAGATGTGGGGGAAAAGACACACTCATTCATTGCTGGTGGGACTGCAAATTGGTGTAGCTAATCTGGAAAGCAGTATAGAGATTCCTTTCTTGAAATATTGTCAACTCCTCTCAATGTGAAATCCTAGAAATGGGGGAACCATTATTGAGAAGCATATAGAAGATCAGATATGCTAGATTTCTATGCCATGAGATTCATCCAAAGAGTAAAGATAAATACATATGTTTTGCATTCTGAGATGGGCTCTGAGTCACTAGACAGCTGTGTAAATAGTTTAAATGAGGGATTTGGCTTTGGTTGGCTGTCTTTGTAAGGTAGAGGGCTGGCTGGAGTACAGAGGACACTAGCTTCAGTGTAGCACAATCATAGAGCACTTGCCTAGCATGTGTGAGGTCCTGGGATCAATCCCCAGTGCTGCTGAAAAACAAAACAAAACAAAACCCTGTTACCAGATAGATTAAACGTTCCAAATGAAGCATTGTGATTCTCCTAAACAACTCAATGTCATGTTTTTTTTTAATAAAATGCTATTTCCTTCTTTTTCCCTGTGGCAAACAACTCATCCTTCAAGTTAAGAAATTAAACTAGTCACAATGCAAACTAGAATTTCCATGCATAAGCACAATAAGAAATGTTTTGTTTCTGGAAAACAATGTAGGTTATTAGACCAAAAAATTATTATGTAAATAAAGCCTTCACTGATGTAATATCTCATTCTCACAGGACTTTGTTTTTGGAGTTAACAAGATTGCTAGTAGAGTACTCATTGAAAGCTGTTGCCCCTGCACCAAAAGTGTTCTCAATCTTGACCTTGGCTACTTTTCCAGGAACAAATTTTGTTCTTTATCACTTTTTTAATAAGTCTATTTACATATGAACTTATAATATTTAAATGACTTTGCAGAACGAAGTTGCACCTGGAGGTTGTCTACTTCTTTTCAATGAATCTACCCTGTAGGTTTCTTTGCCCAAACATAAACAAAAAATACTAAGCCATCTGTATTGAAGTCAAAGTATTATCAATTTTGTAAAAAATCAACTGTATTTTCTTTGCAGCTGCCTCTCAGAAAAGAAGCTGTTATTCTTGCTAATAGCCTAAGTTTGTGTGAGTGTCCTCGAATTGAGTTTCTACAGCAAAAGTACAAAGATGAGAAGAAAAACTCTCTTGAGCATGAGCTCTTCAGACACGGTAATACAAACATACAGTGTCTCTAAACTGTTAAGTTCTAAGTCTTCAAATGCATTACTTTCATAACCTTTTTATACTTGCTTTTATCAACCAAGAGATTTTCTTCAAACCATTTTGATATTTATCAAAGTAGTAATGCATAATTTTCTCATTCATTAGGTTAGCCACACTGTCAACAAATACTTAATGAGTGATTATTATGTGTCAGCATCAGTAGGAAGAGACCCATTTGTTACTCAGATATTTAATCCAACTCGCATATATTTTACACAGCCTGCTTTTGTTCATTATGTTGTGTCATAAAAATAAACTCAACATATATATGTTAAATATACACCAAACTCACAGGAAAGAGAAAACAGAATTTGCACTGTAAATATTATAATCAGAGCACTCTAGAAGGTATGATTTATTCATGTGTTGAATCATTATAATATAAGATGATAAGAAAACCTGGTCTAATTTAAAACCAGCTATAGATAAATTGTGAAATGTACGTATTACTTTATAAGTTGTCTTATAGAAGAGTTTTGGTATTTTAATTTATTCACAATTACCTACTTTATTTGCAGCTTAAATACATAATGTAATTATATAAGCACAAGAATCAATTTATAAGACATTTCTGAGTTTACTCACAGCTATCCTGTTCTCTCTTGCCTCACTTTCTTCCACTGTTCTATCTTTACTTCTACAAGTATTTATGGAATACTTACTTTGTGCTAGGCACAGGTAGGTCATAGGGATACAGTCTATGCAAACCAGACAGTTTCTTCTTTATGGTGGTTACAAAAATTAATAATCACATAAATAAATGTAAAATTACAATTTTCATAAGGACTATAAACATGAAATATTAATGAGTAGTACCAAAGAAATTATGATAGGGAGACTAGATGAGATCAGGGAGTAAGGGGCATTTATTCTTTGGTCTTAACCATCAGACCTACTGAATATAGGATACTCATAAGTGTAATTCTGTAAAAATGACATTCTAGATTCCAAACTATAGCTCTGCTAAAGTGATTCATGTTGAATTAAATGATGTGTATTTTGTAGTCCTTCATTTGGTTAATAAGAAATTTAAGCTGATTACTGAATCAAGATAGAACTTCTTACTTTGCAAAACCATTTGCTGCTTTTTATCATTCTTCTCTGTTTCCATCTTTAAAAAAATCTCATGACGCCAGGCACAGTGATGTATACCAGTAATTTCAGCTACTCAGGAGGCTGAGGCAAGAGAACTGCAAGTTCAGAGCCAGACTCAGTAATTTAGTGAGATCCTGTCTCAAAATAAAAATTAAAAAAGGACTGAGGTATAACTTAGTCATAGAGCTTTTCCAGTGCCACACACACACACACACACACACACATGTACATGTACACACATTAACACACACAAAGGAAAAAAACTAAGTTCTCGCAACTTATATTTAATATCTTGTACATAGTAATAAAAACATTTCAATGTTTTATGCACAGTGATTAGAAATTATTTTCAGATTCACTGATTCTCGGGGATTCATGTTTAGTGAATTGAATTCTAAGGATCATAAGAATCTAAAGGGAAAAGAAATGATTATCCATTCAGTAGATACATACTTGATATCTTCTATGGATTTAAGGTACATGCCAGGTGTTACTTGACACAGAGATGAATTTTACTCATTTAACAACAACAACCAAAAAACCTCTTATTTTAGATTACTTAATAAAAAAATGCTAAATTATTATGTTGTTTCTTTCTTTTTCTTTTCTTTTTTGGGAGGTATCAGGGATTGAACCCAGGGTGTTCAAAACCCACTGAGCCACATCCCCAACACTTTCTATATTTTATTTTGATACATAGTCTTGCTAAGTGTTTCTTTTCTGTAAAGCCTTGCTTGGCATAATCACAGGATTCTCTTATAACCAATTTATTTATTCAACAAATATTTATTGAGCTCCTATTTTATATCAACTATGTACTGTATGCTATGCAGTATCTCTGCCTTTACAACATATGTCAAGTCAATTAAGGTGATTTCTTGTTAAAAGTGATTTATGTTTTTTCATATTTAGGCATCCTTCTCATTACGAAAGTTTTTCTTGGCCAGAGTGTTCAGGCTCGGGAACAAGAAGCTATCAGTCAAGCCAACTATCCAATGGTTAACTCAGTGTTCATTCCTCGGAAATATTTACTAAGTATGTCTGCCATAAAAAGAAATATGCTTTCATTACTCTGAATGCAAAGCATTTATATTTAATGCACACACTTAAAATTTAACGTCCACCTAATGAGATTTGTAAACTTTTTAAAAAACATTTATTTCTGGCTACTAATTTTTCTATTCCATACCTCAAGACATTTATTTTTCTGCATGCATAGTTTATTTTGCAAAATTTAATTATATATTGTAAGTGTACACACACACACAGAGGATTATCTCTCTCTCTCTCTCTCTCTCTCTCTCTCTCTCTCTGTGAGTAACCTATTCTAGGACCTTCACCTGATAGATACCAAAACTCATGGATGCTCAAGTTCCTTACATAAAATGCTATGGAGGGCTGCTTTCAGTGGTAGAGCATTTGCCTAACATGTGCAAGGCCCTGAGTTCAATCCATAGCACCCACAAAAATACAAATAAAATGGCATAACATTTGCAAATAAACTATGCAACCTTCCTCTATACTTTAAATAATCACTATATTACTTATAATATCTAATACAATGCAAATGTTGTGTAAATAGCTGTTATATTGTATTGTTTAGGGAATAATGACAAGAAAAAGTCCATACACATTCAGTACAGGCAGTTTTTTGAAAGTATTTTTGGACTGCAGTTGTTTGAATTCATGGGTACAGAACATGTGGGTATGGAAGGTTGATTGTATATGTGTGTATGTGTGTTTGTGTACATAAATGTATTAGTTTTCAAGGGATAAAAAAAATTAACTTTTATCATTAGATTTAGAGTAATACATTTGTGAAAAATACATGACCATATTTTCAATACTAAAGTAAAAGTATAAAAGGGAGCAGAGAGATGAATAAAATTGAGGCTTAGTTTATATAGTGAAAGGATGATAGTAAGTATTTATAGAATAAAAAAGTTATTTGGGGGAATGGAAAGTTTTTAAAAAAAAACTTTGGAAGCTATTGATAATAACTTATTATTAATCTATGTAAGGTTGAAAAGGTGTAGGCTGTTTTATTTTGAAGACTTTTCACTTGGTTTTGTTTTTATTCTAGATTCTATTGTGGGACAAAGAAATTGTGATTGTGGCTTTCGGCAGTGCAAGTGGTTTGTCTTTGATCATGACCTTGTCTTGCCAGAATACATCGCTGAATTTGAGTACATTACAGTGGTATGAATTGTTACATTTTTTATAAAAAAAAAAACTCCTTAAAATGAGGACAGAATAGTAATTTGAAGTCTAATAATGTTATGCCAAGTTTATCCTATATATATATGGGTGTGTGCATGTGTGTATGCATGTATAATGGTTATTCTGTGAAGTAATTAATTTTTAAAACAAGTCATTATAATACCTAAATATTTTTTCATCTGGTGATTTAATTCTTTATTCGCTTCTGGGAAGTTTTTTCTCTTAGTTTCTTATTTCTTCTCTTCCATTCTATTAAGCCCTCCCTGTCTTCATTTTTACTCTTATATCTTCATTTATTAATTCTTTGTTCTTGAAGATTTTTCTCAGTATTAGCTTCCAGATTGCTTATTTGATCTGCTGCCCATCTATTTTGTTTCTCAGCATTAATTGTATACTTTTATTTTTATGATTGTATTTACTTTAACATTGAAATGTATACCCTCTTGTTTTCTATAGATGCTTTAGTCTCCCAGATTTTTAAAAATTTTCTAATAAACTATTTTGGTTTTTTCTAGAGCTAGCTGTTTGTTCATGTAGCTCTCGCTGATTCATTCACAATTCTCACTGTAATTACTTAGTTTCCTGTAATTACCTAGGGTATCCTCCTGCTTTTTTAGTTTTTCACTCTGAATATCAAGTTTCTCTGGATCTGATTTCAAAGTGATTCTCTCTTGCATGTGTTGGTTAGAGGTCATATTCTGCCCTTATTTGTCTTTGTCTGTCTTCTGATTTGTGTATCACAATTTCTAGTACGTTTGTTAGAGCTCCTTCCATTGTTAGAAAATATTTTGAAGTTACATTTTGCCAGTTTTAAGAAATTTTTAGTGAATGAGAATGGACACACCCATACTTGGCCTATAGTTTTAAGCTACTCTTACAGATTTTCTATTGTGATTCTGATCATTGTAGGTATTGCTGATAATGGAAAGAAAGCCAATTCATCTTTTCTACATAGATTGTTTTTCAAAATGATAAATACAGCAACCAATTTTTCAACATTTTTAATAATTTTTTAGGTCAAGGCTCACTCTTTATTTTCTTCATTCAACAATGTTATTCCAGAAGAAAGCAAAAAAATTTCAGAAGGATCAATATTGTCCCAAGATTTGAAAGTTGATGATGATGTTATGAAAATGGAACCCAAGATTAAGCCCCAAGCAAAACTTATTAGTTTGGATGATAAAACAATACTTTCCCTTGCCAAGACTAACATTTACAGTCATATTGTGGTGAGTATTAAGAGTAACAAAACTTAGAGACAGGAATCTTGAATTTAGAATCAGAATCTAGCATATGAATTCTAACAATACTAAACTACCTACCTGATGGTGCTAGCTAGGCATCATACTGTCTAATTTAAAAGTGTCTAGACTTCTACTTCTAAGTAAACTAGATTAGTACTCTTGAATAGAATTGTGACAACTATATACATAATTTTAAGATTTCTAGTAGCTATGTTAAGAAAGACTTTTTAAAGTAATCAATTTCAATAATATATTTTATTTAACCCAAACATCTAAAATATTATCATTTCACATGTAATCAACATGAAAATTCATTAATGAGAGTTTCTAAATCTGAATTATGGAGTATATTTTACACTCACCACATCTCAATTTAGTCTAGCCACATTTAATGCTCAATTACCACTTGAGGTGGCTTTCCAAATAACAAATTATTTTATTCTGAATAATTAAAAGCTCTCTTTAAATGATTAGGATGAAGGCAAATAAGTTTCAAATCCGTTTCTAGGATTAATCAAATAGAAAATGGGACCTCTATCTTTAAAAAATTATTAACAGAATTTGAGTTACTTGTTAACAACTTTTACTTCATAGTGGGGTAATTCTAATGAGTAAAAGCCTACTTCCATATCTGACTTTCAGGTCTGTCAATTTCTGATCTGCTGCTACCACTCTGTTCAAACTATCATAATCTACTAGATTACTACTATAACCTTCTAACCACACATTCTGCATTTTGCCATGGCAATATTGCACAACTCCAGGAGACACCAATCACATTATATTCCTCTAAGTGCCCTTTGGAAAGAATTCACTATATAATTGGATAATCCTCAATGCAGAGGGGTTGCCTTCTAAAGTTATGCAACAGATATCCTATCCTGCCCCGACTTCTTTCTCCATGTTGAAGCTGGAGTAATCCTTTCACAATACAAATCTGATTATGTCACCTCAGTCCCCTCTCAGCACTCCTACTTAAAATCTACATGGCTTTCCATTGCTCTAAACTAAAACCAGCATCCTTAATAAAGCTGATAAGATTTTTCATGGCCTCACCCAAGGCCAACTTTTCCAGTCTTCTTTCACCTTATCTTCCCTCTACTTCTCCAGGCTCAGCCTCTTGCTTATTTCTTGAATACATGCTTTCAGCTAACACAAGGCTTCTGCCCTTACTGGTCCTTCCTATATTGATCTCCCCTTACTCCCTTTTCCTAGTTAACTCAAATATATCTTTTAGATGTTTACTAAGTGTTTAAAGCCTTCTATTACCTCTGAACCTAGGACAGATTTCTTTGTTTTAAGCTCTGTGTCTTTCCTATGCTATAAATTCTGTAGAAGCAAAGACTGTTTCTAGTCACGTGTCCTCAGCATCAAGAGAACAACATAAGGTTGTACAGGGTATATTGCAGATAAAGTCCACATCTGAGGAGCACTTTTTAAATCATATAGTGCTATATTTAATACAACTCTTTTCTAATAACTTTTGGCAAAATTTATTGTTCTAACGAAAGCATATAGTGGCATTTTTTTTCTTTTTTGATATTAGGGATTGAACTCAGGGGCACTTGACCACTGAGCCACATTCCCATTCCTATTTTGTATTTTATTTAGAGACATGGTCTCACTTAGTTGCTTAGCCCCTTGCCATTGCTGAAGCTAGCTTTGAAGTCATGATCCTCCTGCCTCAGCCTCCTGAGCTGCTGGGATTATAGTCATGCACCACCACACCTGGCATATAGTTGCATTTTTTTAAAGAAAGCTAGACATAAAAGCATCTTGAGGAAAAGATGGATGTCTTTTCCTAATTTGTGTGTATAAACCTTATGTGGATTAGCATCAACTCCACTAATACCTAACACAATACCTGGCACACACTAGATACCCTGTAGCTACTTGATTAAAATTAAAAATAATATATTTACAAATGGCATTGGTTCTTACAGAGAAAGTTGATCATTTGCTTCACCCTGCAGAAGTAATAAAAAAAATTGATGTGTCTTGAGGAGAAAAGTTATTTCTAAATGACACTATATTTCTATATGTGCAGTGAAAGCTGAGATACAGATTAAAACACAGAAATTATATTTTTAATCTTGCAAATCAACCATATTGCTCCATTCTCACATTTACAGATCCATTGTATAAGAGGACAAATTTTTCTCAAGTGACTGTATAAAGCAGAAAGAGAATGTAAAGTACTTTCCAAAAATAAACAAAGTCAATAGTTTTAAGTCTGCTTCTGAAATATTCAGGAAAGAATCTGTTTTAAGAAGTTTATGGGATTTCATTGATGAAATTACCTCATCACCATCCTACTGCATCTTTAAGTCTAGGGTATAAAGTGGTGAATAAGTCTTTACTTAAGCCAGTTATCATTATAAAAGGAGAGAAAACTTCATAACATGATGGCAATATCACCTTCTTTATCATAAATGTACAGAATAGTGATTATAAGAACAATCTTCAGACTGGAAGTACTCAGAAACTATTATTTTTTTCTACTATTATGTCAAGATTTAATATATAAGTGATAGATTTTATAATAAAGTTTTAGTAATGAAATGATTTTAAAAAATAGTGTGCTCTGATTTGATTGAGTTTCCACAATATGTATTTCTGAGTTTAAAGCAATTAAATAAAAATTTAAACATAGCAATAGAAAGTTGCTGTTCCAAGCCAAAATAAAAAATGGAGAGTATAAGACTTTATAATACATTGGCCTTCTTGTGACCTACCTGATTCTGGATTTATTTGATCAATTCCCATGATATATGAATAGATAAGATTTTCTTCTTAAATTTGCCTATGCTGCTTAAAAGTCAGCAAATTTCTGTCTTCTAGTAAGAAGATTAGATATTACAAAAATATTTAGACATCAATAGCCCTTGCACTTCTTCCTTTGTACCACCACTTACACATAGTAAGATAGTGTCATGTAGAAATACCTTGTCTCCTTAAGAAATATCAAAATCAAGCCAAACCAAATAAAAACCCCTAAAACTCAGAGTTCTCAATTATAAGTTTGGCTTTTGCATTGATTTATTTACCTATAATTTACTGAGGATTTGCTATGTTTCAGGCAGTGAGGTAAGTTTTAGGGGTTCAAAATGAATAAATTATTTTCCTTGCCTCAATAACATCAGTTTAGTAGAAGAGATAGATAGGTGGTAGAGTTGGTGGGAGAGCCTCACAGAGGTGAGTTCTGAGAGGATATTTTGTGTGTGTGTGTATGTGTGTGTGTGTGCATGCGTGCGTGCGTGTGGTGCTGGGGATTGAACACGGCCTTGTGCATACAAGGCAAAAATTCTATCAACTGAGTTATATCCCCAGCCCTTGAAAGGATTTTTTTTTTAAGATAAGAGAAATGCAGTTGTTTACATCTTCCAGAAAGAGAAAATATTATTTTTATAAGCACTTGGTTTTGAAAGATACTTTGTTTCAGGGAACACTGAGAAATTCAGGAAGATTAGGATATATATTGTGATGGTGGTAGATCAAGATAAAGGATGGAATTCAAGGAAAACACATGAAGCTGAGGCTGGAAGAGTAGGAGGTTGTAGTCACATTAGGGTGGATATTGGAAGCCAAATTTAAAAGCTTAGTTTCTTCTTTGTAAGGAACACTCACTTGGCAGCTGGTGGAGTCTAACTGAAATCAGACTGGTGGTTTGGAGATGCAGTGGAAACCCATTGCAGTAGTTCAAAAAAGAAATAATAGTCTATACTAGGACACTGGTAGGAATGGAGGTTTGAGAAATGTTTCTACAATCAAATGTACATGGCCAAAAGGGAAAAAGGGGGTTATCAATAGACAGTAAAACTCTTAATCAGGACTGAAAACATAGGCTACCCAGTAGAGATACAAGGAAGATGATGAATTCAGTTTTAGTCATGCTAAGTGTAAGTTATCTGTAGATTGTAGCATGGTGATGCCTATATTCATAAAATAATTAGTCTGCATAAATTGGCCCTTCTTCACAATTTTTGCTAGTTTGGAGTACTATTAGAAATTTAATTGTTTTTCTCTTTGAGGAATGTAGTGATTTAATATGATGGTGATGAGTGAAGATGACTGGGTGTAGACGCTTAATTTGATTATAATAATGCTCATTTGTGGACACTATAATCAACTGAACTAATATATTTAAATGCATCATTATTTATTTTGTAGGCTATACATAAATATAGACTTAACTTGATATCATTCACAATAGACAGAAAAACATGTAGGCGTCAAGATCTCCCCTAAATTTAAAATTGTAAAAGCATTCACTTTTATAAAGTTTAGGATGAAACATACAGGGAAAGTCTGGGACAAAATCCGACATAGGCATTGCTTTAGATTGTTCTCCCACCATGTTCTTTTATGTTTTGTCCTGCTGTTTTGGTACCTTTACCCATTCTTCATTAGTCCATATAGTTTGTTCCTTATAGTTTCCTTCCATGAAGGGTATACCTTGCCATATTTTTGCTGTGAGATTTACTATCTGATACCTGAAATCTTGAGAACCCCATTGTTCACTTTCCAGCCTGAGAAATAAATCATCACTAATAAATATCTTAACACATATATTTAACTATTTCCTAAAAAGAATGTCATATCAATTATTGATAAATTTAGACCCGGTGGTAAATCATATCAATCAATAATCAGGTCCAAAGATGCTTTTTAACATTTTAACATCATAGATTAGTTTTTCTTATTGACATTCTCCTAATGTAATTTAAAATAAGCAGTTTCTTATTTTGTGTTATATTGGTTCAAGTAATTGTCTAAACAGTTTAGATATTCACAGTATGATATAGAATGTAATCTCTTTTATTTTTTAATTTTTATTGTATTTCAGAGTCTGAATCTACATGGAAACAGCTTGAGTAAATTGAGAGATCTCTCCAAATTAACAGGACTTCGAAAACTGAATATTAGTTTTAATGAATTTACTTGTTTAGATGATGTATACCACTTGGTAAGAACTTTCCTTTTGGTATCTAAAAAAGTCAAACTCATAGAAGCACAGGGTTCAATGGTGGCTACCAGGACCTGTGGGGAGGGGGGATATGATAAGATATTGGTCTAAGGTAGAAACGTTCATTTAAAAGATGAACAAGCATGGGTGGTAATGATTATGTTAATTAATTGTATTACAGTAACCATCATACAGTGTATAATATACCCAATCATTACACTATACACCTTGAATAGAGTCACACTTAATCTGTCAATATAATATTTTTTAAAAACCATTGGTACAGCAAAAAATAAAAAGATAAATGATAAATTGAAATAATTTTTTAAATAACCACTCCTTTGAAAAGAAAGTTTTTTTTCCTTTTGAAAACATTTAAGTAAAATTAAACAATTAAAGGGTAAATTATCTTTATAACTATGACTTCATACATACCATATGCAAGATTATATGACCTAAATTAGGGATAAAGCACACATTCACTACATTCTGGTGCTTTCTCTAAAATAGATCTTAAATTTAGATTTTATTTGCACACCAAAAATATACCTATGGTCTTATCTGATATCTAGCTACTTTAATTAAATGTATCAATATATCAAAATAAATTCTGAATGTTCTTGTGTATCATTCCATTTCCTTCTGCTCTTATTTTCTCACTCTTCTCCTTCTTTTGAGTCCTGTCTTTTTCACTTTCCAGTTTACTACTGCACATCTAATGCTGTCATTCCTTTAAATCTTCATTATTCAGGTTGCTATTTCTCTTCCTCTATCTTTTCTACCTGAATGTCATATGCACAGATCTTATCTGATTTGCATTTGCCTTCTGGTATATCATAGAAAATACAATAATGTCTGTGTCATGGGCATGAATGTGTGTAATTTTTATAATTTAGAAATTCTTATCAGCCATGTGCAATAGCACACACCTGTAATCCAGTGGCTTGGGAAGCTTCGCAGGAGGATCAAAGAGTTCACAGCTAGCCTCAGCAAAAGTGAGGCACTAAGCAACCCAGTGAGACCCTTTCTCTAAATAAAATACAAAATAGGGCTGGGGATGTGGCTCAGTGGTCGAGTGCCCCTGAGTTCAATCCCTGATACCCATATAAATAAATAAATAAATATTGACTATTCCTATTAATAATTCTTATTTAAAGTTGAAAAAAAGAAAATTATAGAGTCAAATTCATAGGTTTAATTTCTACCCCTGAGGGTGAACCTTTTAAAACCAGGTTGTGTTCAACAGTATAAACCAGAAGCTGCCTAATTAGAAGTATATTTTATTTGCTGAGGACAAATCATCTTTTCTATTTCATTTTGCTTTCTCTCCCATGAAAGCAAATATGTCTGATCTATGTTATAAGAGTTAAGTGTGAATTAAGAGAGAATTACCATCAAATGAAATACCCATAGCTCTTTAGGAGAATAAACATATTGATTCCATTATTGTAGCTTATCTACTGTGTCTGTTTTCTATGAGGATTATAAGAAAGCATGCAAGGCATTTAAAGAACCAGAGAAAAGAGCTGTGTAAACACAAGCCATGATTCTGACCATCACTTTTGTTTGTCTGTGCTACAGTATAACCTTGAATATTTGGATGCAAGCCACAACCATGTGATAACTCTTGAGGGATTTAGAGGTCTGATGAAACTAAAGCACTTGGACTTGAGCTGGAATCAACTAAAGAAATCTGGGGATGAAATAAATGTATTATGTAAACACACCACAAGCCTTCTCACTCTTAATATTCAACATAATCCATGGCAAAAGGTATGCAACAGACATGTTTTTGAAAAAGCAAACACTTCATAGTATCCAGAAATGGGACAACTATCTTTGTTTTTCTGGACTTAAAATCCTTATAAATTGAATTTAGTGTAGTAATCAAATGTATCAGATGTTACCATAAGAAAAGGCTATACTTTCATGTTAAGTTTTTTTTTTTTTGTAACCTCTAACAGTTTGAAAGCATTATTGCTTTAAGAATGATTGATGTCACTGGCTTCTGCACGCCTCCAGAGAATTTATAAAGCTGTGTGCCAGAACCCTACTGTAATGAGGCACGGGAACCAAAAATAATATGATACAGTGAGGGAAGTATACTATTAAGGAAGAAACATAGTTTGATGTGTAATATATTCTAATCTGTGTTTGAGAAACATGTTTTACAATTATACTTAGAATTTTGTATTGTTCTCTATTTTAAGTCCAGAAATCACCTCCCCTTATAAAATTGCATTATGAAGTCTTAAGTTCTATTGTGAGATGAAATATGATTGAACAGTATTTTTATCATCATGAAATATGTGATTTCAATATTCAATGATTAGATTTAAGGGTATTTCCAAATATTTTAAATAATGTCCAAGTTTATAATTTCAAGAATCTTTCTTTCTCCACCTCTGAAATGTGTTATGTTCAACTTTTTATGGGGGACTAAAGAGTGATCAGTTTATTAAGTTGGCCATATTTCTGAATTTATATTATTATATTTCTTCTTTTAAACTTGCAAAATTTAATCTTTTTCTTTTGCCAAAGCAGACCTTCTGGATGATCACAATACAACTCTCTCCCTGCTGCCAAATTGGATGTCCGGGGCTAACTGTCCATATTGAATCACACATGGAGCTTACTAGCTTATTGCTCATCTAGAAAAACAGGAGTCATTGCAGTTGTTCTTTTAACTCTTTTCACCACAGCCAATTTTCAACAGTTCATAGGACTTCTCCCCTTCATAAGAATGGAATCATCCATGTGAAAATGAAACAGATTAACTCTTCAATATAATTTAATTTCAATTATTATTTAAAGAATTAAATGAAGCCTTTGTTTTTAGATACATGTAAGGAACAAGGAAATGGATAATTTTTAATTATAAGGAAAGAAATGAAAAAATGTTCCTTTCTATACTATAATATATGTAATATTTTGTGAAAATTAACTTTTTGTAATTTTTCCCAAGCCAGCCACATTGAGGCTGAGTGTCATTGGCAGATTAAAGACTCTTACACATTTAGATGGACATCTCATTTCTGAAGAAGAAACAACAGCAGCTATGAAATTTATTACTGGAACAAAGATTACTCAGGTTAGATTTTACTGTTTAATATTTCTTGTACTATTGGAACATATATATATTTCCTGTACTCACTTTTAGTTGTTAAGATTTTATATTCCCTCTTACCATATTAATAAAAAATAATACGTAGCAATTATACCACTTGGTTGCTTTCTGTTCATATGAACCTCATTTGAATACCATCTGGTTATATGGACTCTTTTGATATAGCCCTGTATACAATCCCACAGATACCTTTAGGGTTACATTTTTTTCCCCTAGTTACCTCAACTTAGCAGAGTCTGTTCTAAAGCCTATATAAGGAACTTTGTGAGAATGAGGTAAGCTTAGAGGCCTTGAGAAAGCGTTTAGTGAATTATCTGCTTAGTTTTGACAGATGAGCCCAGAGATGAGGAGAGAGAAAAATATAGCTATATTATCCAGATTAAAAAATGCTATACTTAAAAAAAGACATACTAGAAACAGATTTATCAAAAATAAAAACAGTGATTCTTTTATGGTTAAAAAAATGCTATACTTTAGCCAAAATAGCTTCAACCTCCTAAATATCACCACTATATCTAGCTATTTAATTTCTGTGGGGTACATGAATATTAATTCCTTAAATAATGTAAAGTTTAACTTTGGATCTCTTCAAGATGAAGGGAAGAAATATTTTGGTGATTAAAAAAACACTCTATCAACACTCCTAAAGACTTGAGAATTAGCTCTACCAGAAATCAAAGTTTATTAAAAATTTTAAGACAATGCTATATTGGTGCAGTTAGACAAATAGACCAACAGAACAGAATAAAGGTCTAACCGAGATCCATACAGCTATGGAAACTTGATAAATAACAGCTACCTTTTGCATATAAGAGGCTATTTGGTAAAAGGCATTGACACAAGTACATTAAAGACTTCAGTGCAAAAAGCAAAACCAACCATGTTTTAGAAGAAAAGATCAGATTTATTATGACCTTGAACTAAGGAAGAATTTTTTAGGAAAGAAACAAAGAGCATAAACCATAAAAGATTGGTTTTGCCTATATCAACATTAATATGTCTTTTGCATAAGATACCATAAAGAAAGTAAAAAAGACAACCTACATACTAGGGAAAGAAATTTGCAACATGCATGTCAAAAGATATTCTTTATATATCTAGAATGTGTAAGGGAAAAGACAACCAACTGAACAGAAAAATGAGGAAAAAATTTGAACAGACATTTCACTAAAGAGGAAATCAGAACAGCCAATTAGGAAAAGATGCTTCACCACATTAGTGTTCAAGAAAATGAACATTAAAACTACAATGACCTACTATTTATTAAAGCTGACAATAACAACTTTCAGGAAGAATATAAAGTAACAGTTATAATTGGTACA
This sequence comes from Marmota marmota marmota, assembly GCF_001458135.2. NCBI lineage: Eukaryota > Metazoa > Chordata > Mammalia > Rodentia > Sciuridae > Marmota > Marmota marmota. The sequence continues at coordinate 54,224,585 of NW_026000229.1, forward strand.
ATTTGGTGCTATTACACACACACACACACTCACACCACCCCCTAAAGTCCAGCAGTTTTACTTACTGACATATACTCTAAAGAGCTCTTACATGTATGTTTCAAGAAACATTTACAAGTATGTTTATGATAACAGTGTTCAAAAAGGCAAAGACGCGGAATCAACCTGAGTGTTCATTGGCAGGAGACTCATTATGGGAATACAGGAATACTGTACAGCAGGGACATATGAATGAACTACATCTACATAGAGAAGCACAGATAAAATTTCACAAATAGGATGTTAAGCAAACAAAGCAAGTCATAGAAAAAGTACATTATTTATTTTTTCATAAAGTTCAAATATATTCATGACAGGGACCTTATAAGGTATTAGTAATATTCTCTCAAGCTGCTTTAAAGATTGGATTATATTGGTGTTTGTGTTATAGTAATTCTCTTCAAGGTTTTATAAATATTATCTTCTAATAGTTCAATATTTGCTAAAATGAAAAAATGAATACTTAAAAATACATCTAGATATTGAAAATATGTTAAGGCAACAAATTGTCCTGTTAAAAAATTATGTATTGTGCCATTTACTTTTCCTAGGAAATAATACTTTTTAAATATATATAAATGAAACTCTGTATGCTATTTCTTTTATTCATCATGTTTTTTTTTAATTTTATTAGCTATCTATCTTACGGCATTCTAGTACCAAAGAGGAGAGACCACGGATACTTAGTATCTGGCCTTCTGCCAAAATTCTGACACAGATTTCAAAATTTGGACCACATTTACATCTGAATGGAAACTGGCACTTGAAGGTATAGGCTAATTCTATGAAACTTAATATAAAAGCTTAATTTAAATTGATGTTGTCAGTCAGTCTTGGTCTATCATAAAGAGGGCACAGATAGGTAAGGGGAAAAATTGAAAGAGATGAATTAAAATAGGGAAGGAATACTTAAGATGCACCTTCTTAGCAAATTTCAAGTATATTATACAATATCTTTAACTTTAGTCACAATATTGTACATTAGATTTAATCTTGCATGACTGAAACCCTTTGCCCCAAATCCCTGGTAACTACCATTCTATTCTCTGCATTCATGAGTTTGACTATTTTAGATTTCACATATAATTGAGATCATGCAGTGTTTAATCACAGTGTATATATATCAAATGAAGTTGTACACATTAAACATATACAACTTTATATTTATATTTATACTTTATAAAGTTGGAAAAATAAAAAGGCAATGTTATTATTAGAAAAAGTAATAAATTTACCACATTCCAAAACATAAAAAAGGTCAAGTTGTAGATAGATGTCACTGTTGTGATAGATTTTGACTATTGTTACTGTAGAATTAGAGATTTAGGACAAAGGTATGTTGCAAAGTAAAGGATAGATTCTGATAATATGTCACAAACAGCCAGCAGACTTTAAAGGATTAGAGACAGGGATCAAGCCAAAATTTTGGTGATAAGAATCATGAATCTTGGCAAGGGGATAGAAGAACTAGTCAGAATTCAGCCCAGGTAAGGGAAAGGCCATAGAGCACTAACAATATCTTGTTACATTAGGTCACTAGAACTCACCAGAGTCCTNTAATGTAACAACTTCATGTTAAGTTCAGTGGCCACTTTCTACCACTGAGAGTCTTACACTGGCCTATCCTTTTGCTGATACCATGTTATAGGACTTTATCTTATACTAAAATTTTGTGTCCATTTCCTGTTTTTCCTTACATCAGTGTTCTTCCCATCCTATTCCCACAAAATAACTTCTAAAGTCACCCAACCAACCTAATTAACATCAGCCACCAAATAAGCCATTTTACATTTTGATGCAGAAAAATTTTACTTCCTATTGTTTTAACTTCTATCCTCTCCTACTCAGGGTCTTTCCTTCATTGCACAACTAAATGTATCATAGAGTAAGAAAGCACATTTTCCCTTAAGATGTGTTCTGTCGCCCTCTCATTTTTATCTCTTTTCAAATGACAGTGTCTTTTCATTCCTTTTATATCCGTATATACACATACATACCATTTGATAGGCCATTATTCCATAAACAAAATATATTGTCTTAAAAGATATCAAAGTTCCCCTCTAAGCCTTTACCATTGAAAGAAAACACTGAAAGTCTAGTGTCCTTAAAAGATTTCTGATCAGATAACATATATCAAACTGAAATGTGGCATAAAAATATACCTTAGTGGTCTGGAAAGGTAACCCTTGCATTTAAAGTTATACCTAAAAACACTCAAATTCTATAAAATTATAAATGATTCAAGGGTGTTTAATCTCATAGTGGAAAAAAACTTTCTGGGTTATGATGTATATCTTCTGTTACCTAGGGTTTATGCAACTTGGTCATTCTAGACGTGTACGGAAACATTATTGTATGGAATCAAGAAAACTACCGATTATTTGTAATATTTCATCTTCCAGAATTAAAAGCTTTGGATGGAATCTCAATTGTAAGTTGTTTGATGACTCGTAGCATTTGGTTCAAGCAGCAAATTCGTATACTCATAGGCCATAATCATTTATTTAGAACACTGACTTATCACTAGCATACCAAAACTTACTATGTTTATTAAGATCTCAGTCTCCAAAACTCATTTTAGATCTGGATTTTAAGTTTTCCTCATCTGGGCAATTTTTAAGTGTCTAAATTGAGATGGAAATGGAGGAATATGATGCTTACATTTGTACCCACTGAGATCAATGTCTAAAAAGTAAAGAGCATAATTTTGTGGAACGGGATAGGAAAAAATATGCCCTGGAGCCTTGCTATCTTTTTAGACCTAAAACCAGCTTTGTATTTCTTGGAAAAATATGATTATTAGTAATTAAGGAAAACCAACAAGTGTAGTATGACTATATCACTAGTAAATGGTAAAAATTTTAAAAAAAAACACAGAGAATTCATGGCTGAATATAAAAGCAACATTTGGAAACTTGGATTCTATAAAAAGCAAGTTCATATGAGGCTCATGATTTCCATGGGACAGGGTAAAAACATGACAAATGTGTGAAGAATAAAAGGTTTCCTTGGGTAATGTTGCCTAACTCCCATTAGTCAATAAAACTTACACAATTTTTAGGAAATTGAGAAGGTAGTTCATGATTATTTGGTACTCAGGTGCTCTGAAAAAAAATTACTAATCCCTTTCCTTATTCTTAAAGGGTCCTCCTGAGAGAATCTAAAACAGTTTCACTTCAATAAATACATATTCTCTAGAATCTCGTGTACTGGGTTTTACTTAGTTGTTAGCTTTCATTGAGAACTGCTTAGTAAAACAGTCTTATGAAACTATTCTGCATTTGCTGTAAAAGATGTTGAGAATCATTTCTTCCTATCTCTCTGTGACCTCATTCAAAGGACCACATGAGAAAATACTTTTAGAGATAATTATAGAAAAAGCCTTTTTGCCTCTAAGGAAAAGTTTTATTCTCTCACCCATAATGAGTAGTGTTCAACTATTTTTTTTCCTCACTTTGACAACTAAAAAGCTCAGGCCCAAATTTTATAACTCAGTAGGATCTTATGGTCTCTCTGTCCCTAACCCTGGTTTTTATCTATTTTAACTTATATTTTTCTTAGTCTATGTCTTCATTATTTGTGATTTGCATTTTACTATTTTATTATATGTGTTTCCTATAAACTGCCACAAGTTCTTTACAGAATGGGGTATGATATAAATTTATAAATTAATAATTTTACATGAAGACTAGACTGAAGAACTTAGACATTAAATGAGAAATAATAGAAATGCATTAGATTTATGAGTAGGGAGAGAATATATTCAGCACATACATATATGTTATGAAATTTCATCTATGTTCATCAGAGATATTATCCTATAATTTTCTTTCCTTTATGTGTCTTTGTCTGGTTTTGGTATCAGGATCATGCTTCACAAAATGAATTTGAGAGTGTTCCTTCCCCTTATACCTCATAAATAATTTGAGGAAGATTTGCATTAGTTTTTCTTAAAGGTGTAGGAGAACTTAGCTGAGAATCCATCTAGTCCCAGGTTTTATTTTGTTGGAAGGCTTTAAACCTGTGTGTTTCATTATATTTGAAGTGATTTTCTGTTTACAGCAGATAGTTGGGTCTTTTTCTTTTATTACTACCAATTTATATCTTGGATTGATGAATATAGGCCATTTACATTTAATGTAGTTATTGACATGCTAGTGATAAAGTTTGCAATTTTGTTTTTATTTTCTGGTTTTTTTATATCTTTTTTTCTGTTTTCTTCTGTTTTTTTATGAGCTGATTGAACATATGTCAAATTTTTTATTTATCTGTAATGGGTTTTTTATGTCTGTTCATATAGACATTTTAGTGATTGTTCCAAGTACTATATAACATATACATAACTTAATGAGCTCTATTGTTGAAATTTTTACCCGTTTTAATTAAGAGTATAAATCTAATTTCCATTATTTCTCCTCCACTGTTAATAATTATCTTAAATATATTCTCTGTATATACTGAGAACCACATCAGATATCCCTTTATGCTTTAACCAAACAAAGATAATTTGGAAAGTCTATTGTACTTGCTTCTTTCCTGGTATTCCAAAATTCCTTTTGTTGGTTAAGAATTTCCATTAGTCGTCTTTTATGGTATCTCTGATGATGATACTTTGCTTAGTTTTCTTTCATCTGAAAAATGTCTTAATTCCCCTTTTCATTTCTGAATGACATTTTCTCTTGATATATAGGATTCTGGGTTGACAATTATTTTATTTTGCCACATCCTCTGTTTATTGGTTGCTGATGACAAATATTTTGTCATTCAAATTGTTTCGTCCTCCTAGGTAAAATTTTACTCTTCCCTGACTGCTTTTATAATTTTTCCTTTATTAGTTTTAAGAAATTTGATTGATTTTGATTGTGTCTATGTGTCATTGCATGAATTTGGGGAATTTTTTCTCTTCTTGGATTCACTCAGCTTTTTAAATCTGTAGGTTTATGTCTTTTGCTAGATTTGGAGGATTTCCTGCTATTATTTCTTCAAATATCTTCTCAACCTCATCTGTTTCTTCCCTCCTTATATGAATCCCATGGTAAGAAGAGTGTTTTATTTTTTTTGTTTTTGTCTGTTTTTCTATTTTTATTATCTTCAACTTCACTGATTCTTTCCTCTTCATTCTTTTATTGAGCATTTATTTCCATTGCATTTATATGTCTATTGTATTTTTTCAGTTCTAAAATTTCTATTTCAACCTTCTTCATATTTTCTACTTCTTTGCTGATAGATTCATTTTTTCATTTGTTTTAAATACATTCATAATTGCTTGTTGAAATATTTTTGTGATGCCTGCTTGAAATCTGTCAAATAATTACAAATATGTGTTATTTCAAAGTTGTTGTTTGTTGATTGTGTTTTCATGCTTGAGTTTAGATTCCATTAGTTTGGCACATGGTAAGAGCTTTTTCTATTTTATTTTGGATGTACTGGTATTATGTCCAAATTTTCTTCTCAAATCTTCTATTTTAGCAAACCTCACTTGATAATACTATACCAGTGAGAAGTTGGGCTACTACTTTGTTGTTTTCACTAAGAGACAGAAATCCAAGTTCCCCCCACTTGGCTTCTGTTAACAACCTGACATGAACATCTTAATTAACTGCTAGACTGCAGTAGGAGTTTATATTTCCCACCAGGCTTCCATTGATTCTCTCTGGCTAGGAGAGGAAGAGAGAGACTCCTTGTTACTATTCCCCATAGGCCTCCACTCATTCATCCTAGCTGACAGAGGTAGGAATACCTCATTAATTCTCCACAGACACCTCATTATTACCAAGTAGAAGTGGGAATCCAGGCTCCCCATGTGGTCTGAAGAAATACTTTTTTTGGGGGGAAGGGGGGGGGTGTATTACTGTTAGGAGCTGATAAAAGTCCAAGCTGACAAGTCACAGGGGAATGACAGAGGAGTGCTTTGTTACAACTGGGCAAGTCTGAGCAGCCCATTCTGCTTTTACTGGTGGGGATAAAGTTAAGACTACAGTATATTTTGTGGTGTTCACCTGGAGTAGACATATTATTATTTAAAAGTTTTCTGTCTTCTGAGGCTTTCAATATCCTAGAGAAGACAGACTGGGTTTTTTTTTTCTATTGTTGACATTTTGGCATTTATATTTTCTCCAGCACCTGAATGACATAAATGAGGCAAAAAGAAAATCCAGATTATCATTCTTCAGGTCCCAAGGTCCCTAGCTAGTCTACCTTCTCTGCACCATTTAGTATTTTCATGTTTTTAAAATATATAATGAGCAGGGGTTAACCTGTACTTAGTGGAAAGAATACAGTCCACTCCATTTTTACCTGAAACTGGTATCATATATAGGAACCACCAGAGACTGAGAGTGCAAAAGATTTGTTTGGTGGAAGACTTACCTCTGATATGATTACAGAACGACAAGGACATTCAAACTTTTCCCAAATGCAGGAATTAAATTGGACTTCATCATCCATAAGGTATAATCACTTTATTAGATACCTTTTGATATTGTAATTAAATATATAATTATTATGATGATTTTTCTGAAGCTCATACATTTATACATCTTATCTAACCATAACCAATAAATCAACAACCCTATTCCAAAATTCATGCTAACTTTACCATTCTTTGAAATGAATTAATAATTTTTTATTATATAAGACTATGTTTTCAAATATCAATTTCTTTCTTGGATATTGTGCTTTTGCTTTTCAACCAAATATATTAGTCTCTCTCTTTTATTTTTTTAGCAAAAACTTAAATGTTTTAGTTAAGAAAATCTTGAAGATCAAAATTTTTTAAATTCTACAACACTTTAAATTGCAACTTATTAATCACAACAGCATCACCAAAGACATATAATAGACATGAAAGTAGAATTCTTTTTTCAGGCTCCAGACTTGTCTGATAACATGGATTCCCAGGTCTTCACTAATAACTCTACAGCCTGCAGTTGCCAGAGTGTAGAGCTCAATGTGGAAACCATGATTAAGTGAAACCCATGGTGAAAGACACGGGGGGGGGAAGGGGAAACGACCCAACAAGGGAGGAGACCTGCCCAAATTATACAAACTAATAAACAGTGATGTCAGATTGGCAACCAGACCAATGCTAGGAACAGGTTATGCAACTCATATCTTATCCCTCTATTCCAATGCAGCAGTACTTCCACTGGCACATTTTTTTGTTTTTGTGGTGCTAGGGATTGAATCATCAATGCTAAGCAAGTTCCCAACCATATACCATTCCTATGATAAACTGTTTTCAGTTCTTATCAAACTTGACCCCTCTGAGGGGCCAAGAATGCTGATTCCTCTTTCACTTCGTATATCCCCTTTTTGGGGGGGGGTGGTGGGAGTTAAACTGGGGGTTGAACCCAGGAGTTCTTAACTACTGAGTCACATCCCCACCCTTTTTTAATTTATTTTTAAAATTTCACATAGGGTCTTGCTAAGTTGCTTATGGTCTCAATAAATTGCTGAGGCTGGCCTCAGACTTCTAATCTGAATCAACGAAAGATGTGAAAGATCTATATAATGAAAACTACAGAAGCCACTGGGATTATAGGCATGCACCATCATGCCCAGCATTCTTATCTCCCTTTCTAAACCATAGTTTCACATTCTTGGTTTTACTATAAAATTCTCAGATTTCTTTATGAGTTCTTCACTTTCTGATGATCTCTGAATTTCATCCTTAGTCCCCCTTCTATTCTATCTTACTTCTCTTTTATAATCCCCTCTCCTTTGCTCTCATCTTTTTCTTATTCTGTACTCTTCCTGAGCAAACAAGATTTAATTTTTGGTGATGATTCCCAAATTTACCATATTTAGCCCAAACTTATTCTCACCTGAGCATACAATTGCTCTGTAGATAGTATCTAAAAGGCAGCATCTACCCAAGCCAAAAAAAGAAAGAAAGAAAAATTTTGTTTTCCATTTTTAATTCATCACCATCTTTGTCAATAGATTCATGTTTGAATTTTGTCTCAAAATTCCTTTGTCTTTCCATAGTCACTGCCATTTGCAGTAAACTGTTTTAGAAACTCCTTTGGTGATCTTTTTGTTTGACTTACATAAACCTTCCCTGAAAACCCATTTTGTTACCCATATTGCCTTCTAAGATGCAAGTCTTATCATATCATTTCCTTTTTCAACATTGTCAGTGGATTTCATTGTCTACAGAATAGAATTAAAAATTCTGCGTAGTGTAGAATAATTTTTATCTTTTGTAATTCTTACCTTTGCTTCTCATGACACTTTATACTTTAGAAACTCTGAAATATTCTAGCTTCTAAATCTTAATCATAAGATACTGTTTTCATGTTTCTCTGCCTTTGTGCCTATTGCACTGTCAGCCCTACTAATTTGCTTAACACCTACGGGTCAAATCCTCAAAGTCTCACCTCAAGCTCTTTCTCTTCCTATAGGTTTTCTTTCCCTAAAACATCATCATACCTAAATATATTAGGTGTCTGTTTTCCAATGCCATAACTACTTTCTCCTTTTCTTTACTGTCCTTATCCACTTCCTGTCATTTCAGAAATAACCTGATTTACATATATATTCTCTGAAGTTTACAACCTCAAAATCTTAAAATTTACCTTATCAATTTCACCATGGTTTTATGAATTTATAAATGAATTACAGATTTTTATTTTATAGGTTTCTTTTGCAATAGTGTTATGTTTATGTGGTAATAGGCATTCTTAAAACAATCAAATTCTATCATTTTCTTACACATGTGCCCAACAAAAATATGTATTCAGCTGTTTATTTTGATTCCTACATTTTATATTAAGGCAATTATTTTTCATAGTATTTGTCAGATATCTTTTTAAAAATACCCTTAGGAGTTTATATATGGAGGAACTCAAAAAACATAGGAAGTTTTTTTCTCTGCCCTATTAAAATAATAACTATATTTGCTTTGTTTAAATTCAGAACTGTAGATTTGATTCCAGTTGACCAATTTAGAAATGTGAGTAATGTGAACCTACAGAACAATAATCTTACCTCTTTCAGTGGACTAATCTATCTGCCGAATGTGAAGGTGAGTCACCTACAAATCTTTTCTCTTTTTTGTTTTAGGTTTTCAATGCAAATTGTAATCGTCTTTATTTTTAATTAAAATATATTTCCATTTACTAAAGCAGAGAAATTATTCCAAAGGTTTTTGTTTTGTTTTTATTTATTTATTTTTTACTAGTCAAGAAAAAGTATTACCTCCCAAAGTTATTTTGATTTGACCTCCATTCATTGATTGTCTTGCATGCAGTAAATCTTACTCTGCAGGAGGAGAGGGGATAAAAGGCTGCCTCCATAGTGAGAAGGTATGACATGAAGTTGAGAATGCTAAGGTTCTTCAAGCAGCCTCATTGTCTCCTTTCCTGTTACCTCAACTCAGCCACCAAATAAGGCCTAGCCTAAGGAGTTATTCCATCGACATCACACCTTAAGAAATCAGAAGTGCAGACTGAGAAAGCTGTGTAGCTTTCTCAAGTCTTTCTTATTTTATGTGTGGTGTTATAATTTTCCAACATGTAAGATAATTAAAAACACATCTAAAACTAAATCTAAATAATTTGGGTTATAAAAACTTATCTTTAACACTAATATTTTATTAAATTATGTTCATATTACAAGTTTTTCCTTATAATTTTAATAGTTTGTAGGATATTGGATTAATAAGATATTCTTCCCATAGGTCTTATGCCTCAATTATAATCATATTGAATCAATCATGCCTAGACTAAAGCCTCAGACTCACTTAACTAATAGACAACTACTTTACCAGAAAGTACCTTCAAGTGGTTATGGACAACAAGGAACTTCAAAAATAAATAGGTACAATTCTTTTTTAAATTACAAATAATTTTTATTGGGAATTTTAAAGTAATATGTTTCAGTACATACATTTAACTTATTTTATTAATTATTTTATTCAAAAGCTATATGTCAAAAGTGAACTTCTCAAATAAAAAGAAAATACTTAAACTATTCTTTGCAGCCAGGCATGGTGGCACATACCTCTAATTGCAGCAACTCTGGAGGGAAGGCTAAGGCAGGAGGATCACTCAGCAACTTAATGAGACCCTGTCTCAAAATAAAAAATAAAAAGGGTTGATGATATAGCTCAGTGGTAGAGCAACCCTGGGTTCAATCCCAGGTACCAATAAACAAATGAGAAACTATTCCTTTGGACATTTTATCCCTGCTTGCTCCATTTCATACTTAGATTGTAAATAAAGAAAAAAATTTTTTTAAAAAAACTCAAGGTCACTGTAGATTCAGTGACCTTGAGTTTTTTTTTTAATTGAGATACAATTCACATACTAAATATAATTAACCCTTTGTGTACAGTACAAGGATTGTTTGTTTACCATCTCCACTATCTAATTCCAGAACATTTTTATCATGCCAAAAAGGAATCCTTTATTCAAGTAGTATGGGCCTAGGTTTCTCTTAAATATATTTGCTTTCTTTTTATTTCAAAATTATTTATCTGTACATTTAATGCCCCAATATCAATGGCAAAGATAAAAAGATACTTCATGAAAATGAGGACACATCTTATTTATATTTATATAAATATATATATACACACACCTATATGTATACATAAACACACCTTGTATATATATGTGTGTATGAACTTCATAAATAGATACTTCAACTTTATGTATATAATTTAATATATATGTTCATATATATGAATAGGAAAATTATATATATGTATATATATATAGAATATATAATACATGTATCAGTCAGAATACTTTCATTTACAGTATTCCCAATTAAGAACATTCCTTGTGCTTATCACTTTTATTGAAGTACAATTTGAATGTAATAAAATATTCATTAAGTGTACATTTAATGAATTTTAACTAATATATTCAGTCATGTAATCACTATCTCAATCAAGACACAAAATGTTCCCACCCCAGGAAAATTCCCTTTTATCTCTCTGCAATCTCCTCCTCCCACATCCTCACCCATGTCAACAATCACTGATCTATTTTCCACTACTATTATTTTGCCTTTTTTTAGAATTTCATAAGATTGGAAGTACATAGTAATTACTCTTTTGTGTCTTGACTTCTTTCACTTAACACAGTGCTTCTGGGATTCATCTGAATTGTTGCAAGTGTCAGTAGTCCATTTTATTTTATTGATGAGTAGTATTACATTATATGAATTGAATCACAAAATTATACAACAAATTGTTTATCTATTTACCATTGATGGGCATTTTGGGATATTTCCAGTTTGAGGCTATTATGATTAAAGTTACCATGAACATTTATACACATCCTTTATATTGGAACTATTCATATTTAATTATTCTAACATTTTTATTGAAGTGCATGTATATGCCATGTTAATTCATTTTAAATGTATAATTCAATGATTTTTACTAAATTTATAATTATGCAATCATTTCTGAAATAGAGTTTTAGAACATTTCCTTTACACTGAAAAGGTCTCTGGGGTCCATTTTTAGTCAATTCCCTTTCATACTTCTCACTTCAGCAATCTCTAATCTATTTTCTATGGAGTTGTGTTTTCTAGTCATTGCATATAAGTGGAACCATATAGGGCTGGGGCTGTAGCTCAGTGGTAGAGCACTTGCCTTGCATGTGTAAGACCCTGGGTTCGATCCCCAGCACCACATAAAAATAAACAAATAAAGATATTGTGTCCATCTACAACTAAATAAAAAATAAAGTGGAACCATATAATAAGTGGTCTTGTGCATCTCATTTCTTACACTCAGAATAATGATTTTGAGGTTCATCCATTCTGTGGCATGTATTATGAGTTCAGATGTTCTGTTGTATGTATATGCTACCTTATGTTTATCCAGTCACCAGTTAATAGACATTTGAATTGTTTCCACTTTTGGCCTTATGAAAAATAAGCATTTGTGAACAAATGTTTATGTGCACTTATATTTTCATTATGTTCCCCTTGGTTAGACACTTTGGATAGATAATTAAAAACAGAGGTGTTGTGTTATATAGTAATTTAGTGTTTAACTGCTTAAGAAAATGCCACTTTTCCAAAATAGTTGTACCATTTTACATTACATTATGTATTTTAATTTTTCCATATCCTTGTTAACACTTGTTATTGACTGTCTTTTTCATTACATCCATTCTATTGGATTTCAATTGCATTTCATTGAGGTTTTAATTCATAATGCCCTAATGAGTAATATAGTTGGGCAGATTTTTCACATATTTATTTAAACCCGACATATATTTTCTTTGGTGAAATGTGTGTTCAAATCCTTTGCTAATTTTTTGATTATGTGGCTTTTTTATTATTTAGTTCTTGGAATATTCTGGATACTAAGCCCTTTTTCAAATAAATTATTTACAAATATTTTTCTCAATATGTAGTTTGTCTTTTTATTAAGTGATGTCTTTTGAAGAAACTTTAATTTTGATAAAATGATTAATTTTTTCTCTTATAGATTGTGATTTTGATGATTTCTAATAATTCTTTGCCTAACCTTAAGTCACAGATTTTTTCACATTTTCCTCAAAAAGCTTTATGTTTTTGTTTTTCATTTAGACCTGTGATCTATCTTGAGTTACTGTTTGTGCATATTGTGAGATTAGGTATGAGGACTAAAATCCATCATTTTGTATATAGAGATCCGATTGTCCCAACACCATTTGTTTAGAACACATCTTTCCCTTCTTGAATTGCCTAGTCACCTTTGCTGAAAGTCAGTTGATCATAAATGTGAAAGTGGATTTCTGGACTCAATTCCATTCTATTGGTCTTTGTGTCTATCTCTGTGCCAGTACCAGATTGGTTTGGAATGCTGTTTTACAATAAGTTTTGAAATCAGGGATTTAAGCCTTCTAACTTTTTTCTTTTTCAAGTTGGGTTTGGAATATTATGGGTTTTTTGCATTTCCTTATAAATTTTAGGATTATTTTCCATGGGAATGGAGAGCTGTTGTGCTTTTAATAGAGACTGTATTGAATCTATTAATCAATTTGAAATAATTATTATCTTCTAATGCACAAACATGAAATATTTCTTCATTTATTTAGATCTTCTTTAATTTCTCTCAGCAATGTTTTATAGTTTTCTGTGTAAAAATTTTACACTTCTTCCATTAAATCTATTCTGAAGTATTTTATTATTTTTATACTATTGTGAATAGAATTGCTTTCTTTATTTCATTTGCAGATTATTTATTGCTAATATTGGAAATGCAATTTATTTTTATATATTATTTTATCTTGTGATTTTGCTGAACCCATTTATTAGTTCAAATAGTCTTTTGATGTATTTCTTTGTATTTTCTAAATACAGAGTCATGTCATCTGAGAATAAAGACAATTTTACTCATTTCTTTGCAATTGGCTACATTTTTTTCCTTTTCTGATTGCATTAGCTATCACTTTTCATTGTGACTTTCTGTACATCTTTATTCTTTACCACATAAAACTAAAAATAAAAATTAATATTACATAAAATATAAGATAATACATATTATAGCTCAACTCTGATATATTAATCTATTCATTTTTCTCTTATAATTTATACTAAATACATATCAGACTATCTTTTTATGATAGCTGATTTGAAATTAGGTTTATGTTCTGAAACTTATGTGTTTCAGAGATACAATGAGCAGTGAAAATTTACCTCCAATAATGCACAGTTTAGAGGTTCTTCATTTGGGCTACAATGGAATTTGTAACTTAATCCAGCTACAACTTAACAGACTAAGAAATTTAAAATTCCTCTTTCTACAGGGTAAGTAGAAACACTTAATATCAAAATGTTTTAAATCAACTTGATCTCATCTTGTTTTGATAAGTAAATTCCAGTATCAACATTTATTTAAATATTTATTAGCAAAAATATTTTAATAATCACACATGGATTTTTCTTTGGTTATCTGCAGATTTTCAAAACCATTTTTTGAAGGAAAATAGAATATTCTGGGGCTACATACAGTATTACATCATAATTTACTTTTATATAATATTCTATTTAAAAAACAATATAAAGTAACCATTAACACAAATATTTCCTAAGTCAAAATTGTTTCATAAGTACTATGAAAGTACTGTATTATTGTAATTATACATAACAGAGATCCTCAATCTGAGGTAATTTAAGATCTACTTGAGGAGATGTACTCAGACAAAGATGAATTAAGTTTTAACTATGTGTTACTAAGTAAGTGCAATAGAAGTTCAGAGAAAGAGAAACTGAAAGATTAACTCCTCTACAATTTTGATTATAAATGATCATTTTTGAGAGCTTTGCAAGGGAGGAAGAAAAGAGTCACAGGACACAATTGCAATGTCTGTGGGCCAACACTTAAAAAGGGACCAGCCTGATATGAGTTATTTGTTTTATTTAGTTTTTTAAGTAAGTCTCATCACTTTATAGTATTTTTTTTAATTTTGTGGAATAGTGAAGAATTGAAGTTAAAAATACTGAGCAGGACCAAACTAAGGAAAGCCAGACAGAGAAATTTAGACAGAATATAGTCAACAATAGATAGGAATTGTAAATTTTTTAGAAAAGTGGCATTAAAAAACCCATGGAGTTTGGAACATTATCTAACAATAATTATTTAACATCACACAAAATTCATTATGAGACATGGAAAGAAATTTGGATAGTTACTTTTTTTCAGGAAGACAGGTTTTTCAGACTATATTCTAAAAACTTAATGTATTTTTTTTGCCTATCAAAGGTATTTTTGATTTGGGATCAAGAATATGGAGACTTAACCTTAAAGAGGAAAAAAAAAAAGGAAAAAAATCAAGAAATTGACCATAATAATGACAGACCTTTTAAAAGATACATTGACATAGCAAAAAGTGGAAAACCTAACCATAGAAAGTCTATTTTAATCTAATAATGTAAAGGGGGAATTGTGCAGTTGCCATGGTTAGCATGGCAAATCCAAGTGGGGCAGTTCTATATAAGGAGTGAGACAACATACTCTGACAATGATAGCTGCCACTTATGGAGTCATTGGGCAAGATGTTTGTCTACATATCTCATTTAATATTCAACTTAAAAAGATGAAATATTAGGTCAAAATGACTAATTAGATATATAAGGAGATCAAAAGAATCCAAGATATTTTCATAATTTCATTGCAAAATTGCATAATTGCATTTCATAATGGCAAAAGGACATACTAAAGCTATCTAATGTCATTTTGAGGAAGTTGCTATCTGGGGTTAGAGAAAAATCAGTTTGTAAACCTGTTGAGACATAAAAATGAAAATTACCTTTTTAAGTCATTTGATAAAAACATTTAAATGAGTCAGGCATGGTGGTGCGCAACTATAACCAGCAGCTTGGGAGGCTGAGCAGGAGGATCTCGAGTTCAACGCCATCCTCAGTAAAAGCGAGGCACTAAACAATTCAGTGAGACCCTATCTCTAAATAAAATACAAAATAGGGCTGGGGATGTGACTCAGTGGTCACATGCCCCCGAGTTCAATACCTGTTTCCCCCCCTCAAAAAATATAGAGAAGAAGGTAGATAACTTTTAAAATTTGGGCTCACTTCATATATCATGACTTGTCTTTTTTTTAGGGAATGAAATCAGTCAAGTTGAAGGGCTAGACAACTTAGCAGTCCTTCAGGAATTGGTGGTAGACCATAACCGCATCAGAGCATTTAATGACAGTGCTTTTGCCAAACCAAGTTCTCTCTTGGCACTTCATCTGGAGGAAAATAGACTACGAGAGCTGAGCAAATTGCAACCTTTGGTAAAACTAGAGAAACTCTTCCTAGGATATAATAAAATCCAGGTAACATTTTTGTTGTTGTTGTATTGAGATTTATAAGCTTTAATTCCTCTAAACACTAAACATAAAGCTTCCAAACATACCAATGAAATTTTTGCTAGTATGTAAATGTTATTTATCATTTATATACATGTATATTTTGAGGCATATACTTTGTGATGTAGACATGTCCACCCTACATCTAGACTTATAAACTGGGCAAACCCATATGCATCCACCCATTGATAACTGTTGGCTCTAAATGTTCTCAGGCTTGTCTCATCAGTCCTCTCCTAGACTTATCATTTGTTCCTTGACTACTATTGATTCAGCTGGGTTTTGAGTCTCAATTTCAGACTTCCTCTTGCTCATAAAATTTGGCATACTTGTTCTACATGTATTTTGATTCAACTCCTTATAATGACTTTGATATTCCAACTCTTCCCACTCAAGTCTTCCTTACACAGATTCCCTTTAGTTTTACCTATTTAGGCCACTTCTACTTTTAGGCCACAGAGTCTGCTTAGACTCTCTCCTGAGATACTGTACTAATAGAGAGCTGAATACATTATCTTATGCAGTCCTTATATTTTTCTTAGCATTTCGGTAATGTTCTGTTAGCTTCTTTTCACTCTTCTATTTCTGTCCATACTTCTAAGACGGCCTCAACAACAAACTGAACTCTGGAGTACTTCTCTAGGTCTGGGGAAAAAAATTATATTGTTTACATCTTTATCAGTATATAGCATATACATGGTACAGAGTAGATGCTTGATAAATATTTATGGTCTTCTTTGATATAGTTCATGAAGCCTTTTCTGGGTGATATAAAAGCTCTCTCCCAAGATTAGAAGGAAATCATGAGCAGTGCCCCTTTCTACATAGCAAGTAGAGAATGTACATACAGAGAAAAACAATATACAACTAATTTACCCAGATTCAAACATTCATCTGTGAAAAGCCTACCAAACTGGTGATGATTCTTCCAAAGATTTACTTAGAAGAAATCTAAATTTGGAAAATTGCTATTTTATTGGAAATATTTCCAGTGATAACAACTGGGTTAAGCATAGGACTGAAAAATTGGACTTATAGCCAGGAGTGTAACTCAGTGGAAGAATATGTATTTAGCATGTGCAAGACCTTTGGTTTGGTCCCCAGCATGAAAGAGAGACGGACAGACAGAGACAAAGAAGAGAGAGGGGAGAAAGAAAAAGATCTTATATGGCATCAGGCTTTACTAATAATTTCAAGAATACTATAGGAACATTCCAATGCTTTGCAGATCCTTTATTCCCACATCATACACATTAACTACACTAAAAGATGAGGTCTGAAAGTCAGATTCTGTGAAGTAATCTCATATAGCAAGGGAGTGTTTAATTTATGAAACATTTCCATTTTATAACTTGAGCTTATGTGACATTATATAGGGAGCTACCTTATAATTCTAAGGACTCCAGATATATTTACTGTAAACAGTCCTTAGCCAGGCAGATCAGCTAAGAGAATACTATAAAGACCTTCTTCCCAACAAATATCATTGTTCTGTTTGACAGGATGTCCAGTTACCAGCATTCTTACAAGATTATACCCGGTAATTGGGTTTTCCCCAGGAGTGTCCCCCTACCTCACCAGCCCCCTGGTTCCTCTTAGGGGGCTGAATAGACAGGTCAGCTAGTATGGCAACTTTCTCCTTGGCAACTTAAACAGAGTAATGCTTAGTCAGGCTTACTATCAAATCTAATAAAGTTAAATGATAAACTATATTTTAAATCATGGGGAATGACACATTTATCATTGAATGAAAGGATGAGTTTTATTGATTATTTAATGATATCAGCCCTTATTTTCATCCTTGAAATGGTATTTTCATTGGTTTAGATTGATCATTTTGCCATTAAACTTATTCTAACCATTAATATTATAGTACCTTAATGTGACCATACATTTAGCTAGGAGGAAAAAAAAACAAACCCAGAGGAATACAAGGGCAAGTTGGAGATTCTTTTGAAGTTTTAAAACCATGTTCTTCAAAAATTTTTAACTTTCATTTCAAATTTTTTGAGGGGAGAATTTTGTCTCTAGATTTATACTGACTTGGACAAGCTGATACCAACATTAATTTCCACTAAACTGTTAGAGTACAACCTTTGGATTGGTGATGATTCATAGAATAAGAGGGGAAAAGCTCATAAAAATTAGCAGAACAATAATACTTCATGTGAAAGTATATGCAGTCCCTAATTTGATCTAATAGATTCTGGTGTGAAGGTTTTGACTTAGCCTTAGAATAAATTAGCCCTAGAATAAATTATTCAATGTCCACTAATGTAAATTTGGAAAATTGTGGCCTATAGTCTTGCTTATAAGAATCACAGAAACACAAATGAAGATGAGTTCAACTCTATAGTCCCATTTGATTCCTGTGTCTGAATGATTGCTCTATCATGCATCCAACTACTTTGTCTACTTTTAAACATCTGGATAATAACCTGAAGCCATAAGTAACACCAGAAAAACAATCTTTGGTATTTCTTGACCTAAATGAAAGCCCCAATCCATACCTTTACTGTGACTGTTGTAAGTTCTTATCCTGATAATGTACTCAAAAGCTAATAACCACTGATGTGCTGGTGATTAATGTATAACTTTTAGAAGAAAAAGCCCTAATTAGTAGCATTTGCCAATTTCCCCATGGTATAATTTCCTCTACCATGGTCAATTGCAAGCTAAAACACCATCCTGTAAAATTCCTGAAAATATACCAATCAACTTTTGTGAGCCAGTAAAAGTTAACTCCAGCACAGTACTGTAAAAAATGGCCTGTATAAAAAATGGAAAGCTCTCTTTCTGTAATTATGGACATATTAGTTTGCTTGTTATCTCTTTAAAATTTTATGCCACAATTATCCTCTAAAAATTTAACATACTGTTCTTGCATTAATATATTTCATGAGAAATGAATATTTCAATTAGGGATAGTTCACTAATAAGTACTGCTGTACTTTGAAAAAATAATGTACAGACTTCTCATGTGTTTCTGACTTCTAATCAGACTTGGATGCCATAGATAGGAACTGCCTGTGGATAAAAAGGCACAATATCTATAGATCACTAGATGTTGAGTGTTTTCAAAGCCCCCTTTATGATGTCTCCAAAATCAAAATAATTTTTAAAAGATCAGTCATTTTAAAAATCAAATTCCACTTCCAAGTGAACTAAAATAGGTCTAAATATAGATGAATTGGCTGTATGTATCCACTTGTAATTCCAAATATAAATTTAGGTATATCAATAACTTCATTGTATTAATGTGAACTAGTAAAAATCTTAGGTGAAGTTTGATGGTTAAATTTTGGAAATAGCAACAAATGTAGTCCACTTGATTGTTCCTTTGTTGTTAAGATTATATTTAAATGTGTATCTTTGATATTGTTTTTTTTTTTTACTGTATTCACCTTTTTCCACACTTCTGGATTAATACTCTGGAGGAATTAGCTAAATATAATCTAAACCATAGAATAAATTATAACTCTTCTGAAAAACTATTTGGTCTTTTCTTGTAAGCACTGCTTACATTTTCCATGTTAAACTAATACTATCTCTTTCAATCATATATTTTGAATCTACAGTACATGGATCTGCCTTTATTCAACATGCAAAAAAAATGTCACTTAGGCTCACTTCATAGGGTTTAATTATGAGCTGTCTGCAATCCAGAATTTACATAAAGTAAGTCCATATTTTAAAATTTGGGGTCTAATCAAATAATTTGGTTGATTTTTTTAACAGGATATCACAGAACTAGAAAAACTTGATGTCATCTCTACTCTCAGGGAGCTTACAGTTTATGGCAATCCAGTGAGTATGTTACCTTTCTAATTTATTAATTATGTATATAATTATTTTTTGAGAAAGACTTTATAATATTAATTTTATCTGCATAGCCAGTTAATTTATTGATTAATGTAAAAAAAAACTATTGGTCCAGCACAATTTATTGAATAGTGTCTTCTACCTGATTACAGGGAAAACTGCTACTATCTTATATAAGAAGGTCTATTTCAGGGTTCTACATTGTATTCATTTGCCTGTTTGGTGTTGTGCTAGTATTTTTATGTTGTCTTAATTACTAACATTTTATATTGTCTTAATGTCTGTTAGAGTAAGAGATTCCAAATATTCTTCTATTCTATCTCCTTCTCTTTCTCCTTATGTGTTTCTCTTTCTTTACTGCCTTAGTGATTCTTGGCCCATTAAAATTTCCTATGATTTTTGGACAAACTTCTCAAATTATATGAAAATTTTGTTAGTATTTTAATTGGAATTGAATTCATTTCTAAATTAATTTTGAGGGAAATTTGCCACCTTTCTTGTTGGAGTCTTCAAGAGGATCCAATAAGTACAACCTTTGTTTACCTAATATCTGAACAAACTGGAAAAAATGACAGTGAAGAAATGAAAATATCTTCTTAGCTTAGTGGTCTCGATCTGATATAAAAGAACTGATGGCAAGATTCTGTGAGACTGAAGAAAGGCAAACAGATCTCGTATTACATGGAGTGCAATTTATTTGGGACTTTCTGGCAAGTATGGTGAAGGATGCAGCAAGACCACTGGATCTCTGTGATTTGGGTCAGAGGGGAAGGGTTTACATAATAGTACAAAAGTGACTTTCATCTGAGCCAGAATGTCCTGATCTATCTCAAGCTAATATCAAAAATATAAGGCACATTCCTGGCACTGTAAAGCCCCATATAACCCTCTAAAGTTTATTGTTCATTTAGAGTATGCTGGGAAATTATTTGGGGAAAACATAACAGGGTTACATAGGGATACTCATAGAAGTCTCAAGATGGTTGCATTCAGTAAAGCAGGATCCCTTCAGTGAGAAAGCCAAATAGGCATGCTATCTAATCCCAGAAATAGGCAATCCTGATCACTCAGAAGCAGAAAATACTAGACTGAGACTTCTCTACATGGGAGGACACATTCTCCCAGCAATAAACTCTTTCCCAAGAAGAAAGGAGGATCCAAGAATGCTCAGTTCACTCTTCCCAGATCTACCAGTTAAGTCACTCTGCTTTTACTAGTGGAGAGGGAGTGAAGAGGTTGAAAAAGCTACATCAAGGAGCTATAGTACTTCTACCAAGAAGAAAACATTCAAGGGACTAGGGTTGTGGCCCAGCGGTAGAGCGCTCGCCTAGCATGTTCAAGGCCCTAGATTCAATCCTCAGCACCACATATAAATAAATAAAATAAAGGTATTGAGTCCAACTACAACTAAAAAAATAAATATTTAAAAAACAAAAAAGAAAAACAGTCAATAAGCAGTCTCCACTAACACAGCATTCAGCTTTCTCACTCATAAAACACATGTATCTTCCTTTTGTTTGTTTGTTTTTTGTCTTTCAATTAAGATTCATAATTATCTCCTTAAAGATTTTAATCATTTTTGGCTAGATTTATTCTGTTGTTTTAATTTCTATTTTAAATGGTACCTTTTTGTATTTTTCTATTTTTGGGGTTGTAGAAGTAAAGAAATTCTGGGTTTTGTATATTTCTCTTTGTCTAGGAAACTTGGTGAACCATTTTTCTAGTTCTAATGGTTTTTAAAAATTCTTTGTAAAAATTTACCTAAATTTTTACGTATTGTTATCATAGAACTCATGAATTTTTAAAGTCTCCCCTGTGTATTTTTGTCACCCTTTTTATATTTAAAATTATCAATTTTTGGTTTTTGTTATTATTGATAAATCTTGGTAATGGTTTGTCTATTGAGTTATTTACTTCAAAGAATGAGATTTTGGTTTTTAAGGCTATTATTTCTTTGCTGTTTCACTAATTTCTACCCTTTTTTTCTTTTAGTTTTTTAAAATTTTCTTTTCAAAAAAATTCTTAAATAGGATACCTAGCTCAATAATTTTCAATACTTCTTCTGAATCAATAAATTTTAGGTTACAAAGTACAGCAACATTCTAAAAGTTTTGATTTGTAGTTTTTTAATATTTATTTTTTAGTTGTAGTTGGACACAATATCTTTATTCTACTTATTTATTTTTATGTGGTGCTGAGGATTGAACCCAGGGCTTCGCACATGCTAGGCGAGCACTCTACTGCTGAGCCACAATTCCAGCCCTAGTTTTTATAACTATTTTTTATTCTTAAAATCATCTGTTTTCCAAAAGATTGCTTATTTAATTTGTTGTGCATGTCTTTGTATTCATTTCAAATAAATAATGTGGTTTCAGTTATCTCTTTGTCATTTATTTCTGATGTTCTTTTACTTCAATCAAAGGAAATATTCTATATTTTGGTACTTATGATACTTGGTTTTGTGGCCTTGAATGTGGTCAGTTGTTTGGTGTGTTTGTATGCGTTTTAAATCAATCATATATGTTAGAGATATTTCTCCATTAGTGTATATGTATCTACCATCTTCTTTTAAAATAGTTAATTACAGTGACATGGTAAGAGTAGGATACACATGCAGATGAAAAGGGAAAGTCTGGAGGAATCTACATGCAGACTTCCTCATGCTCATGCCTGTGAGAAGATTACATGGAACAGAATTTTGTTGGAAACTGATTACATAATCACATAGGGACCCTCTCCTAATCATGTGCCAAAATTCCAGATTCTCAGAAGGGAAGCAGGTTGAGTACAAATCATATTGCACAGTGAACTACCCTTATCAGTTAAGGAATGGTGGGAACACTCCAAGTACCAAATACCAGTCAAGAGCCATCTATCTGTACAAGCACACCATTCTAAAGTTCAGACCTACTAAATTTAACACTTTCTACATACCCTCTTGGGCATGTTCATAATTTTTTTTTTTTTTTTGGTGAGGGGAGTAGTTTGACACTAGGAAGAGTTGGTGCATATGGACCACATACAGATATGTACTAAATTAAATAGGATAGTTCCTTTTGGAAAATATCATGTAAGCTCCAGAACTTTCAACAAACTTTCATAATGTAATCCTGTCCAAAAATTAAGATTGCCTGTAATTAATAACAGTACTTTACAAGTATAGCCTTAGTAATAGCCTTAGTTTTTTTCTAAAAAAAATTCTTACCTGCATTTAGCATGATATGAAATTAAAAGGGGCTCATATGTATAGTATCTAATACTATAAATTGTTACCCATCATCTTTGCTGTCTTTGTTAAACTGCCTTCTTTTAAAGGTTAATATTTGAAGTAAAAGTGATTTTAGTAATAAATTGTTATGTTTAACTTTCTTTAGATTTGTAGAAAAATGCTACATCGTCATGTGCTCATATTTCGACTGCCTAACTTACAGATGTTAGATGGAATTCCTGTAAATTCAGAAGATAGAGTAAAAGCTGAATTTCACTTCTCTGAACTACAAGCAAAGAAAAATATGGTAATTATATTATTGATACTTTTCCTTTTGAAACATATATATTATTAGTAAATGAACATTATATCTTATACATTGTGACTTAAAATGTTTAAATCTATGTTTTTATAGATTATTATAGTATCTATTTTGTGATAACTACCTTTTTCTATTAATGTACCTTGACAAATTATTTAGTATCTATGTGCTTAATATATCAGATTATGCTTGAAGGTAAGAAATTATAACAACATATTTATGAAAAGAAACTAATAATAAAATTGTTTCCACTTAGGCAGAGAGGAAGAGAAGGAATGAGTTCTCACCTCAACTCTGTATCATACAGTTCACGTAACAATGGAGATGTGTGTCTCTTTTCTTGTATGCTGGCAGAATTACTGGGCCTTTTACCTGTGGGCCCTAAAATGAATTGGCTATGGTAGGAAAGAGAGACAGAAGAAACCACAAAAACATATCATTAGGAAATTCTATCACTGACCACCCCTTCTCTTAATGACTTTGCCCTAATGACTAAATTTAACACAGAAAATCAATGGCTTTTGAACAAGACCAAACATTATTAGAGGTGAGCCTTTGTAAAATGTGAGGAAGAAGAGACTGGGGGAGATAGGGAAACCAGTTGAGATTTTTAAGAATAATCCAAGAGAGAGATTGCAAAGACCTGGATGGATGTGGATGAAGAATATAAGTGAGCCTCTATGTAAGTGAAAACCAGAGACCAAGGACATTAAAAAGTTAAGGAACAGAGGTTATTTTTAAAAAGGCATCTTGCAGAGGAAAGAGATATTTACTGTAGAAGCCCTCCTAATTGGCTTTCACTTAACTCACTAGAAAGTCTGGATAAAAAGCAAGCACACACACACACTATTAGTATATAAT
Organism: Marmota marmota marmota; assembly: GCF_001458135.2. Taxonomy (NCBI): domain Eukaryota; kingdom Metazoa; phylum Chordata; class Mammalia; order Rodentia; family Sciuridae; genus Marmota; species Marmota marmota. The sequence goes on from NW_026000229.1 coordinate 54,248,661, forward strand.
GTCAAATTAGGTATGGAAGAAAAATTATAAAATAAAGGAGAAAATTATTAAAATTTAGAGAAAATATATGGGGAAATTATTTTTTTAAATCTAGACAAATTCTTATATTCAAATTTTCCTCACATATCTTTAAATTCTTGTTATTTTAAAGAAACCCAAACTGGAAATTGTAGGCAAAACCTTAAAGGGTATGTTTTATCCAAGAAAAATCAGATAAAATACCAATCAAAAGACCCTTGCTTACAGAAAAGAACTTGCCCCTTTATCAGAAGATTGGTGAATGCATGTAATTTTATGTTATAAATGCATGTAATTTTATGTTATAAATTTTTTAAAAGATATTTACTATATATTTTTATGACTTCCTGACTTTTTTATTAATCCTAACTTTTCTGATTAATATTGACTTTAATTAACAAAGGAGTTTCTACTATAGGTCAAAGTATCCACAGAGACTTGTGAAACAAAGTTGTTTAATGTTAATAAAAGTTATTAATATTAATAAAAATGATTTGTGGATATCTACATTTTTTCTAAAATATATGTCTTATAAAAAATCTTAGCCATCAATCTGTATGATGTAGATAAAGAAAAGCACTACATGTCTCATGTACTCAAATTCTTGTCACAGGCCAGTCTTTCAAAAGAGAAAAAAAAGATGAAATAAAATATAGTTCAGTAATTGAAGGTTTCTTTCCCTTTCTTGATTTTGTATTCCTGGAGCAAGTCACTTCTTGAAAATTGTATGCCTCAGGAATTAGTTTTTTATTCCAAATGCAATAAATTATCACAAATTTTGTGCCTTAAAACAATAAAAATTTATTATATTACAGTTCTGGAGATTAGACATCTGAAAAAAGCATTGGCTAGGCAGCATTCCTTCTGGAAGTTCCAGGAGAGAACTTGTTCTTTGCTATTACCAGTTTCCAGAGACTATCTACATCCCTTGGCTACTGGCTTCTTCCAGCAATGTATCACTTAGACCGCATGTTTCCATCATCACATCTCTTCTCTATCAGATCTTTCTGTCTCCCTTCATCTAGATAGTCACAGTAATCTCCCCATGTCAAAATCCTTAACCTTATCACACCTGCAAATTCGTCTGCTATGTAAAGTAAAATATTCACACGTTTTGGAGATTAGGATATTGAACATCTCTGGGAGAGAGAAATTATTCTATCATACCTCATGTAAGGGCTTTATTGAGAAACCTATAAAAATTATCATATTAAAATTTATAGATTCTATTTTAAAGTAATGTTAAAAAATCATTTAAAACATATTTAAAGATCCCAATTTCCCTAGGTAATTTTAAAAAATTTTTTTCATATAGCAGAATAAAGTACATTAACTTAAATTTCAGTCAATGATGAATATTTCATTGAAAAGTTTATTTATTGTCCTTTTTTTTTTCTATATCTTACATAGTGAACCCAGATTTTTCCCAATGCTCTTCTATGATGTAATCTTAGTCTATATTCTTGCCATTTGAATCAGTGCTCCATAAAAGAATTTAACTATCTTTCCACTTAGTTTTTCTATATGTAAACATTTTATTTTAAATTTTGTTTTTGGTTCATCAATACATGGTTAGTAAAACAAAGGGTGTATTTGAAGTCTTTATTCTGGAGATATATGTTTTGATTCAACAGTAATTCTCATTTTCATGGCAAAAACAAAATTGAGCCATTATCAGTTCAGTCTAATATACTAATCTTTGTGACTGCTATTCTTGCTTTTAAACACCAGAAAAAGGAGAAATGAACTCTAAAAGCTGTCTTTTAAACCAAAACATTTTGAAATTAGTTTTCTAATTCCTAATAGAATGCTGTTAAATTTTAGCATTCTAGATTAGTGATAGGAAGTAACTCCCACAAAGGAATAAGGGAATTTGAGACTGGCCAGCTTTAGTAAAAACCATTCATTTCAAAGCTGTCTTCTTGGTAACAAGAAAGTATGAAGTAAATCAGTAATTTTACACAAATGGCAAAGGCCTATGTCTCTAAATAGGTTCAATAATATGTTCAGAATTCATATCTTTAAAAGTATAAACAAATTCATAGTATTAATGACATCAGAGGGGTCATAAATTTCTAGGGACAGCAAGTTTCCCTCTCAAAATACTTTTCTTCTCCATTTGCTGATTCCTGAAATTCTTAAAAGTCTCTTAATCCTTGATGGTTTACATTGTAAATACTATTTAAAGCTTTACCACTTTCATTATAATTATTGTAATTTGCTTTTCTTAGTCCCTATTTTATTAACTTGGTTTTGAAAAACTAAGTACCTGCAAGGCACCTGACGAGTTAATGTGAAAAAGAAGAAACATTACAAATGGAGGAGTCTTAATTCTAATTTTCTTAATTCTACACTTACTTTATTAATACACTTTGAAAAGAGGAAGTGCCATGAAGCACCAGCTTCTAGTGCTGAGTGCAAAAGCAGTCTGAAGAAACAGAACATAAGGTTAATCACCCAGAGAGCTCTGTGGATTCTACAGGTTTTAGTTAGTACCAGTTCTGTGTTTAGGCAACCATGTTAACTGCTGACTAAGAAAAATTTGATTGTCATGTGAGGTTTGTGGTGAAGACTAAACCTGTTGATCTAAGATTTGGAGGTAAGATGTTTTTAATTGTTTTGTTTTATTATGTAGTTTACTCCTGTTACCAACTCTCCTATGGATGGTGGATCATTCTGCCCAATGAAAGCATCTCCCATTAAAATAACAAATGTAATTCTGCCTGGTGGATTTAGCCATTACTTGGGACCCGACTTCACTTTAACTCCTGAAGTTGAAGGTATTTTGACAAGAGTTTCAGAGACTGTAAACAAAACACTTCATTTGAAATGAAAATCTCACTTTACTCTTAATATTCCTTAAAATTGGGTGTTTTTAATTTATATTTCTTAAAATTGTATGTTCAAGTTTTCTGTGGCCATTCTGATTTCAGAGACTATGGTAGTTTTTGTTCTACTCAACTACTAAACTAGCTAAACATTTGCTCTCTCACAGTGTAAACTTTGTGATACTTGCCCTATTATTTCCTGACTTTTTCCAAAACTTTAATTTTCTTTATATAGTAGCTATCTTAGGATCATAGTTCATTAGTAAATCCTGTTAACTGTAGAAATCAGAAAATTTTTAATATAACAACAGAGCTGGGCACAGTAACACATGCCTGTAATCCCAGCAATGAGGTAGGCTAGGTAAGGCAAGAGAATCACAAGTTTGGAAGCCATCTTGGGTAACTTAGTGAGACTTTGTCTCAAAGCATAAAAAAAAGGGCTGGGGATGTGGTTCAGTGGTAGAGTGTCCCTGAATTCAATTCCTAGTACCATAATAAATAAATAATAACAACAACAGAATCTTTGGGAATAGAGGATATCTTAGAAAGAGGTCATATTTTTTCACTAAAACCACCGGTAAATTTACGAAGCAATTAGGGAAGAGTTTCAAGAGGTTGAAGGAGGGAATATACTAAAAGAACAGGACAAGGAAATGATTTTATTATACACATTTTAATTCAGATTTAGAACAAACCTGTTCCAGAATTCCAGATCTTAAACTGGCTATCTATTATTTCAGCAAAATTGGGGATAGCTAGTCTTTCTTCAGGGCTCACCACTTCCATTCCTTTTAACTTTCCCTTGTCCTTACACCACTGTTAGATAATAAAACTCAACATCACAACAATTACAAAATTATCTTAAAAGCCTACTATATAAAAGTAGGCAATTACTCAATATGGTTACAGTTTTAAAGTAAACACAATTAAAAGACACCTAGCTAATTTATTGTTAGATTTATCTTATTTTTCATACTTCCACATATTTTATGACTTTTCAGTTTTAGTAAAAATGAGAATTGTTTTTGTCCAGTAGGTAGAACTATACACAAAATTGGGCACACTAAATTGTTTTTAGCTTCCCTAACAGTGTACTATCATTTTCAGGAATGTCTTTTCCCTATTAGTTCAATCCTCAATTCATCTTCATAACTTCCTTTTCATATATCCTTCTTCAAGATTTGTTAGGATTTCGTGGAAAAGTCCTTAATTTCTTTCCATTTTTTTTTTTTTCATTTTGGTGTCCTAAGTTGTATTTTGAAAAGTATAGTTACTTCATCTGTACATTTATTACAGCATGCAGATCTGGATATTTGTATTTTAAAAAAAATTACCCAGAAAGGATCAAATTGATCCACTAACTCACAAAAATTTAAGCCACATTAAGTGCTATATGCCAATTTTATATTTTTATTTTAAATGTTTAATTCATACTATAAAACATGTACAACATACTTTCGTCTTACCCACATCCAAACCTTATTACTTAATGTTTTTCATTGTTTCATAATTTTAACTGTCTGAATTCCTACAAATTCAGACAAAAAAGACAAGAATACAGGGATCCTGACAAGTAATCCTCGGAGCATCCATGCAGAAATAGCTTTTCGGCAACTTAGAGGGATAAATCTCTCTCCTAATCTTCTGTCACATCCTAATATTGCATCTCCAACTGCACAAATGTACCAGAGCAACCAAAATGAGGGAAGGTAAGCTATTATTTTTTAACGTTTTTATTAGTAGTTGATGGACCTTTATTTTATTTATTTATATGCGGTGCTAAGACTCAAACCCAGTGCCTCACACATGCTAGGTAAGTGCTCTACCACTGAGCCACAACCCTAGCCCCAAGCTATTCTATTTTAATACCATTATTTTTAACCATTTTTAAAAAATTCTCCATATTTGCCAGTCATGTATAGAAGTGTAGTAAATATGTTATGTATTATTATATATGTACACTGATAGCTGAGAAAAGTTATCAACATAGGGCTTCTTTTCACCCATTCACCAAACCTTTCCCAAAGTTCAGAGTATTCACATCATAATTCAAAAGATTCGAAATGACAATCAGGGTTGAATAGTCCTCAAGAAATTCCAAGTGCTCACCAGGGAGGTAACACTGAAATAATTACCTGGGAACTACTTTTAATTGTATTCTTTCTCCACTCTACTCACTGAATTTGGAAAGTAGTTTACTTAAATTTTGAACAGCAGATAAATTCAATTATGCAACTGTGAGGGTAAAGAATTTTCTAAATTCTTCAAAGCTTTTTTTCAAGTTCCCACTTATTACCCTTTCTAGGCTGGACCCAGCCATACAGCCAGCTCAATCCTAAGAACATTGTTAATTCTCATTCAGAGTCCAAACTTCCCTGCCTGTATTTCTCAGTTGCTTGCCCCCAGATATTTTGTAGTTATACCTTCGCTCTCCAATAGCAGATCTAGTATAGGCATGGCTCTTTCTGCATTGACTCTCCTGCTAGAATCAGTTGTGTTTCAGTGAATTCTCAGGATAACCTATTTTTCAAAAATAGAATCATTTTCTCCTTTATATTATTTTTATGAAATTGCATGCATATAAAATGTAGAAATTATGGGGTTGGGGTTGTGGCTCAATGGTAAAGTACTCGCCTAGCATCCATGAGGCACTGGGTTCAATCCACAGCACCACATAGAAATAAAATAAAAATATTGTTCCCACCTAAAAAAAAAAAACTAAAAAGTAAATATTTTTTAAATGTAGAAATTATTTACTGTACAATTACCTTAACTACCTCATTAAGATAATAAGTTACCATTATTTGACTTATAAATAGCCTACTTCTTACAGAATTCCTGGGAGCACCTTTTCAAGATCAAATCGAATGTAACTGCCTACACAAATGAACATATGCCAGGAAACCTATTTCTTTTGGGAGTTGTGCAAAAGCTAGCAGACAGTAGTCAGTGAAAAAAAAAAAAATAAGAGAATCATGTTACTCATGTTACTGAAGCACTTCAGTGCCAACTGAAGATGATCTATCACTCCTGATGAATTTGATTTAATATCACCTCTCTTAAACTTTCTTTATGGTTATCTTAATTATTTGGATTTCTATATTATAAAAATCATGAACTGTTAATAGCATTCAATAATTTGAAAAAAATGAAAGTCACATAAAACAAAATCCAGAGAATCAAATGCCTAGTTCTGATATTCAATTATTGTCTGTCATCTGAAATTATTAGGAAAAGGTAATTTTAGGAAATAAGCACACTTTCATTCATAGCATATTCATTTGAAATTACTAAACTAAAGCATACATTGCTTACCAAACACAACCATTGCTAAAGCTAGTTGTTTGTTACAGATTTTTAGGATTATACCTGGGAGAAAAAAACAAAAAACAACAAAATCTCTAAAACCAGATCTTCCCTCAAACTTGTTTAGAGATGCAAATAGTAAACATCAATACTGGTTCCTCAGAATGAAAGATTCTTTTTTTTTTTTTTTTGTACAAATTGAATTGTGTCTACAGGGAAACAATTTTCAAGTAGTTTGTCTGAAAACATACGTTCAAACTGAGTGAACAGTTTTGATCTTTAATAATTATATTTCACTGGAAAGAATTTTTTCCTAACCTATTACATACCTAAAATATCATAAATCAATTAAATATGGTTTTAATCTCTTAAGTACAGTTCTTTAAGTTGGTGACCAAATTATATTTTGATATAAAAGGGCTCCATGATTCAGAAAGTATCCTATTTTTAAAGTATTGGTTCAATATATATATTTCATATAGTTTTCATGATATTTCTTTTAATAAAAATAAATTGTTTTTTCCAAAATGTTTATACTTTAATAAATCTATCTGGCAATAATTTCAAAGAAATTTTGCAAAGATAGCGTTCCAATGTATATACAGTGATTTTGTATTTTTCTTCCTCAACTGTTGTATGTTTGTAATTTAATCATGTAATATTTAAAATTTCAAACCTAATTATAGATTGATTTTGCCCTTCTTAATGTGTGGTTTTTAAATAACTATTACACAATGGAAATAAGGTCCTTTGTTTAAAAAATAACTATGCAATTCTTAAGATGTCCAGAAGATGTCTTTGTTGCCCTTTAGTTTTGCAACTGCTTTTATTACAATACTGTGACAATGTCTACACTATTACTAAGCTGGTATCATTTGCTTTTTCTTTTATGATTATATATAATGAAATGCTGAATATATGTCATTTTAATAACAAAAGTATCTTTAAATATGTAAGTGGAAAAGTAAATATAATAAGTTTTCACTGGAGAAAAGTGTTATAGAAAAGTAGGAAGCAGAAAAAAATATACCACATACAGTTAACATTTTTGCACATTTTTAACCATTTTTCCTATGGATTTTTAAATTATATTTGAGATTTTTCATTTGAATTGAAAGTTAGTTCACATCACTAAATTGAGATATTTTGTAATTCTTATAAATTTTTAATTACATCTGAATTGCTTCTTGAAAATAATTTTAATACATAATTTGATAGCAACACTAATAATAAACACATATTTAGGCATTGGTAGGTATTACACCAAATATAACTATAGACCCAACCTTTAAGAACCTTTTAATATAAATACACAATTAAGTATTTTCATATAAAAGTACTGAATGGGTGATTGTTTACATGATTTGGCATAGCAGTTTTGAATTTTTTCTGTTACAACAGCAGATGTTATTAACATGGTATACAACTCCCCTGGAAATACCTAGATAGGCTAAGCTATTAGTATACACAATTCATAAGGCAAAGCTATACCTCTATTCCATCCCTATTCAACAAAAAAAATGAAAATGTTATTGAATGTAAGTGATTTTTATAGGAGTGATTTTTAAATCTGCTCTAAGTGATTTTAAGTAAATAATTCACAAACTGAAATTTAAGTTATAGTTACAAATTATACCAAACAACTGATTGCAAAAGTGTTATAAATTTACAAACCACTAACCCACATTTTAAGTGATTTATAATAATACTATGAAATAAGTATGACATGTACTATCTTCACTTACATAGAAACTGTGACTATAGATACATATCACACCTAGTTCTACATTTTTTTCAATTCCAAATTCATTCTTTTTTCCATTACAAGTTTATTGGCAATTAATTATTAATAATGTGCTGTTTAATCATTTATTGTAGACCCCTAATGTATGTAAAGACTGTCAACTATTCATTTTCTTCCAGCATTTAGATAAAATATATAATTTCTGTACCTGCAATACAGCAAAAGTATTATTTTTTTGCTTCCAGCAAATGTCTTGATAGATTTATTTTGCTTGTAATCATATGCAGGATTTTATGACTTGTTTTCAATTTCCAATTCCACAAACAACCTTGCAAGCTAGAAATTAGGACACTTTATAGATTAGAAGCCTACCAAGCTGAAATGAACATAGATAATGTCATACTGATCTTCTGATTTCTATACATGAAGATTTATTATAATTAATTGTTCAATAAGATCTTTATTGCTTACTCCTATTTTTATAGCCCTGGATTTTTCTATTGGCACAAAATTAACTATGGTTGTGAACATGTTTGTTCTAGAATTTAGATTATACACTGTTATCTATGAACTTACACTGCATGTATGTATTTATAGTCATTAATGACTAGTTTTAAAATAATCCTGCCATGTCTTTTTATCAAATGTTATGAGAATGTTTAATATTTTTAAAAGTTAGAGCTTAGTCACTTTCTAGGCTCTTGGTTTCAATTAAATGTTACTTACAAAGTAAATCATTTATAGTTCTTTATGAGTAGAAGCAAGTATTTATGGCCAAGTTCCATTAGTTATTAAATAAATCTAACCAAATCAATTTGTTTATGGATTAGAAATTGATTGGTTTTTCTGATGCCATAACTTTTTATTCATTTTTCTACACTTCCCTACATTACTGAAATATTTTAAAAGAAAACCCTATACTAAATTACAATTTAAATTCATAGCTGCCTTTTAGTACTAGTTTAATAAGGAATACAATAAAATGTTATTAAAGTTTAATAAAAAATACTTTGTTTTTATCTTACAAAATATTAATTATACAATTATACCATTATTCTTTTGTGAATAAAAGTGTTTTGAAAACTACTCAAAGATATTTCTCAGTCTATGCATTTTATCTTAAAATTTTGTTTTGGTGATGATTTTTCCTTATAATTCAGATAACATTAACAATTTAATAGAAAAAATGTGAACTAAAAAGAGAAAAGCATATTCAAAGAAACTTAGAAGTACTTTTTAAATATTAATAACCTTAAGATAAATTATTTATCTTTTATATTTTATTAGGTCTTAACTATATGATATTTTAGGTAAATCAAAAAATCAATTCATCAACATTGCCATGTTCCACAGAAGACAGCAATGATTCTGAAATAACTTTAGATTCTTCTTTGTATTGTATCATTTACGAATAAGAATCCATCAGGATAATATATTTTAGTGAGCTTTTTAAATGAATTACATTTATCACACTTAACAGAAATAGACATAAATTATCTTTCACATAGTATTCTAAGTTTTTTCCTGGCATTTAATTTTATAATTCTAATTTCTAAATGTTTAAACTATTTCATTCCAGCAGAGTTAAATATTATAGGCAGAAAAAAGATTAATGATGTCCTTACTACTTTGCAAACCATAAAATAACAATTATATTCTAATTAGAAAAAAAGTTATATTACTCATGACTTGTGTGTTTTATATCTTATTGTAAAATTAGGTTTTTCTTTTCTAGAGAATGTTTTTGATAATTTTAGTGGTTTGGCTCTACTATTTGTTTCGTCTTTAATTGTAACCTAATGCTCCCTCTCCCCTCCTTCCTAGAATGTTTTACAAGTATGTCTCCCAAAAAAAGAACCAAAAACAAACTAATCTATTTGAAAATATATATCAATAACATTTTTAAGTTTCCAATTATTTCTTATTCCTTCCTATCAATTTGGCTTAAAACACATATTTACAAACACTGGTAGCCTACTTCTCTATAGCCTTTCATTTTTTATGAAGTGTTTTAAAAGACTTCAATCAACCTTAATGGTACAGTTTTAGTTAAGGAAATAGAGTGAGGAGAAGTCAATTTAAGCTCCCAGATGAACAAGTGTCTTCAGAAAGAATAGGCATAAATGGGTTTAGAAACCAGGAGTACAGTAAAATGCAGTGAGCAGAGCACTCAGGGAAGCCAGATACAATGGAAAGAGTAAAATACTGCAGAGCTTTTTAAGCTGCATACAATTGGAACAATGGACTTGATCTAGCCATCTATGTTAAACTGTTAAAAGATAGGTGAAAAGCAAGCTGGAATTCTATATAAAAAGTGTTGAGGGAACAGTAAATGAAAAGCTTTAAATCTAAAAAGAATGAATGCAGTCATTCAATAGGATGGAAATGAAGTCCAAATTGGCATATTTCCCTGGTTAATTTTCTGCGTGAAGGACTGTGTTCTATTTTAGGCATTAAGCCACTATTTGCAACAAAATATCCTAAAACTACCACCACTGGAGTTTTTAAACAACATTATATACATGCACATACATGTTCATTGACAAATGCAAATAAAATTATAGCATACAGGTCACATGTAATTGTAACAAGTTAGTTTTATAGCCTCAACAAAAATTACACTATGTCAAACTTCTTACACTACAAAAAAAGACACAGAGGCACAAGTGTACAATTATAAAAATTTGAAATAGAAAACTAAATTAGATAACATGTTGCTCATAGATTAGAGAATTATTAAATGGTTTAATTTTTGATTAATAAGTCATTCAGAAAATTTTTTTCTTAAATGTATTGATATATTTTCCTGCTTTAATAAATAAAATTAATTCCATATCTTTTTTAAAGGGGGCCATTAAATATAAACTCTAGAATTTGAAGCTGCTAAGTATTTAGAAAGATGAAAAAAATCATACTTCTACCCATCAATCATTAGCATTTTAGAGAAAGTAATTGTACATCAAAATAATTGCTAAAAATTAGCAGAATATATCAGGGGTTTTTGGTTATGGAAAATTCCATAAAGGAAAGGGATTCAAATGTTAAACCAAAAGGAGATATTTTAAATTTAATATGATTTAAAATATAATAAATCAAACAGGAACATAGGTGTTTACTGTATCTGGAATTAAAAAAGGAGTTGCTTCATTATAAAGTAGGAAAATATTAGTTTAGTGGACAATGAGAATTGTTCCTTTTTTCCTGCCTAGTTAATTTCCCTATCCCCTTTCTGTAAATTCCTTTGGAACACCCTGCCCCAATTTTATGTGTTAAAGATGGGACTACCAGTCATAGGAGTGGGTGGGTACACAGAGCCTGATACTAAGATATGGACATCTGGAGAGAGTTCTTTGGTTTATTTACTTCATTGCAATTGTTAACTGAGAGGATGAGAGTAACTGAAGTCTCTGGCAGCCATATATTTGTCTGCCTCTAGAAGAGTCTACTTGAAGAATAAGGCAATACAAAGAGAAACTAAGTTTTACAGCAGTATTTGAGCCTCCAAATGCAGTCTTTCTTTAAGGTGTACCCTTGGACTTCCCAATTACATGAGCCAATGAATCCTTTGAGAGTGAATTTTTGTCACTTGAACCAAGTGTTCTGATTTCATGCAGTGCCTAAACTTTAGGAGATTAAACTCAGTATCACTTCTATTTTGAGTCTCACAATTACTGATGAGAATGGAATAGTAAAGATATTTAGGCTATAGTTTGTAAACTAGATTATTCTTAAAAGTAAAGAAATGCAACCTCTCAGGATCAAAGAGGGAAAGTTGTGAAGTTAACCAATTCCTTGAGAATATTTTTTAAAAATCAAAAGTAGGAGTGTAAGCAAATATTGCACAGGAACTTCATGTTTTGACATAAGACTACCCAGTAGAGAAGAAATAACCAAATGTTTCATAAAATGATTTTTTAAAATTTAAGACTAGAATCTGGCCTGCATGTGGTAGTATAAAATCTAAATAATACTGTAATAAGTCAAGATGTCAGTTCTATTCAGATCTGTTATCTGTTAAGGTTTGGATGTGAGGTGTCCCCCAAAAACTCATGTGTGAGACAATGCAAGGTTTAGAGGAGACATGACTGGGTCATGAAAGGCTTAACCCAAGCAGTTAATTAATCATCTGACAAGATGAACCTCAGTGGTAACTGAAAGTGGGTAGAGTGTGGCTGGAGGAAGTGAGTCATTGGGGTAGTGATTTGGGGGTATATAATTTTTATCTGGCAAGTAGAGTCTTTTTGTCTCCTGATCATGTAAACTGATTCCTTCCGCCACACTCTTCTGCCATCATATTCTGCCTCATCTAGAGCCCTATGGAATGGAACCAGCAGTCTTATCAACTGGAACCTCTGAAATTATGAGCCCCAAATAAACTTTTCTAAAATTCTTCTCATTGGATCTTTTAGGCCCAGAAGCAAAAGAGCTGACTAAAATACTATCTGTATAACTTCTCTGACCCTCCAGTTGTTGTTGTTTTTTTAATTGTAAAGCAAATATCTCATCTCTAAAATTATAATATTCAAAGTTCATTTTAGTCTGATAATTACTTTTTTTTTTACTTCTCCTACCAATATGGGCTTAGAAAAAAGCATGATAAACAGAACAGATTTTAATCACAAATTTCAGTTTAACCAGACTGTAATTTGGTGACATTTATCTTTAGAATTCTCTTTCAAATTGCTTTATGAATTCCACTTCTTCACTGCACTGTACTAATACAGCCCCTAATCTAGCCCCCTTTCAGCTTCTGAAATATAACTACTGCATCTTGACCACTTAAAAAATGTTATTGCAGTAAAATATACAGAACATAAAATTTTACCATTTTAACCTTGAATTTTTGTTAATTATGGTCAAATGCACATAACATAAAATTTATCATCTTAAACTATTTTTAATTGTACAGTTTGGTGGCATTAAGTATATTCACAATGCCATCTCCGTAACTCTTTATCATCTTGCAAAATTCTGTACCTATTAAAAAATAACTCCCTACTACTCCATCCTCAAATCCCTGGTAACTGTCTCTATATATATAGTCTTTATTTCACTACTCTAGGTACCTCATATAACTATAATCATACAATATTTGTATAGTAATTTTGTGAATGGTTTATTATATCTAGCATAAGGTTTTCAAAGTTAATCCATGTTGTACTATGTGTCACAATTTCTTTCCTCTTAAAGTATAATAATATTCCATCATATGTATATATACCACATTTGGTTTATTCATTCCTCTGTTCATGAATAATTATTTTACTTCTACCTTTTGGCTATTGTGAATAATGTTGCTATGAATATGGTGTACAATTATTTGTTTGAATCCTTCAGTTCTTTGGGGAGACACTTAGAAATGGAAGTGATGAATCATATGTCAATTCTCATTAATTTTTTAAGGAGCCATCATATTATTTTCTATAACAACTTCACCATTTTATATTCCCACCAGCAATGCACGAAGCTTGCAATTCAGAACTGTTATGCATTAAAACACTATTAGTTATTTTTAAAAAATATATTTGGAAAATGGATATAAAGATTATCATCTAAAACACCACCATGCTAATATAGCTATCACTTTTTAAACTTTTAATTTCTCATTTGTATATTTTCATAGAATTAAAATACATTACACATTTTTTTTCACATTACATATCTAAACATTTTCCATGGTATTGCAAAGCTAACATAATTATCATTTTCATTTTTGTGTTACAGTTAATCAAAGGTAAACGTATAATTTTCTTAATCATTAAATCATGAAACATTCAAGTTCCTTCAAATTTTCTAGCATTAGATATACGTAATAAACACATATGTACATTAGTCCTTTTTCTTCCTTTGAGTACTTTCCAAGTATTAATCAGTTAAAGAGCATGCAAAGTTTTAGACACTTTCTAATAAATATCATTCAATTTATTTCTGAAGCGATCTTACAGATTTGTGTTATCCCAGCATTCTCACCAGAGGAGCCCACTATAGGAGCTACTGTTATTCCTCTATGTATCACTACTCCTCTAATTTTCTATCACCTAGTAAGCAAAGCATAAATGACCATTAATTGAAATGAACCAGGCATGACAGCACATGCCTATAATCCCAGCAGCTCTGGAGGTTGAGGCAGGAGTATCACAAGTTCAAGGATAGCCTCAGCAACTCAACAAGGCCCTAAGCAACTTAACAAGACCCTAAGCAACTTAGTGAGACCCTGTATCTACATAAAATATAAAAAAGGGTTGGAGGATGTGGCTCAATGGTTAAGTGCCCCTAGGTTCACATCCTGGTACAAAGAAAAAAATATAATCTTTATTTAGCACTTTCATATAAACAAAATAGTATCTGCCATGCTCAATTTATCATAACTGAAATTTTAAATTTATTTTGTGATTTTATGTCTATCAAACCACAGACTCTTTATGTTAAATGATTTTTTTTCATTTCTGTAACTGCCAAACTGATAAGCAAAAATTTTGTATTTAGTAGGCATCAATAAATATTTCAGATTAAATTTATTAAACTATGTTTTTTGTTTGACCTAATGAGGATAATTTTAAACAATCATGATAAAAGTAAATTATATATGCATTAAAAATACATACAAGGATCCCCCTTTATGTTAAAGAATAAAATTAGTATGTAAAAAGGAAGCCTTAAACTATCCTGATAGTCAATGTGTAGTACTCAATTTTTCAGATTGTAAATTATAATGGGAATGTTACTAGAACTGTCAAATTCTTCTCAAAGCAATCTTCAAGGCTAATCAACATAGACAATCACTCTTTTCATTTCTACAAGAAGAAAATTTTAAGCAATATCTTTTGATTGGGGTTGTCTTGAAAATTGCTTAGTTGGAGGCTTTATTTTAAAATGCAACAAGCCTGAAATATTAGATGTAATTTGCCATGCAGCCTCCAAAGAGTGAAGCATTTGGTACATTTTTCTTAATTGTTTCTGATTGCTGCCTGGGTGGCTCCAGCACTTCATCATCTTCAAGGGCTTCAACATCTTTTGACCACTACTTTTAATCAAAAAGGGGCTAAAAATAAAATAATTTGATTATTACAAGGTAGAAACTTTTACAAGACTTGCTTTAACATTTTTATTTAATTGACCTTAAGGAAAGAGCTTTCAGAAGGTAAATTGTTGGTACATAATGTAAACCGATTAAATTGATACATTACCTGATGTTAATATTGGCAGAATCACTGTCCCAAGAAAAGCAGTCAATGCTGAAGTTATCAGAGTTCAGTTTTCTAATGATAAACTTGTCTTTCTAATGATAAGGTCTGCTTAGTGATAAAGTCCACTCTTAAATGTTTAAGTATGTTATTTAGAAAATTCAAGCAAATTTTTACTCGCAAAAAAAATAAGTTTTAGAGCCTTTATATCTACCCATAGAATGATAAATTTTATACAAAAATACAATAGCAGAAATATAGACTTATACGGAAATTTAAAGATGTAGCCCAGTTTCTTAATATTACTGAGGAAGACAGTGGGATCTGAAAAGTCCTAAGTGACTTGCCCAATGTCAAATTACCAAGTTCCTTGCAGATACTGAATTATAATTTATATATCATTAATACTAATTAAATGTTTTCTGTACTCTATAAAAATCATAATCTTTAACAGTGAAAGTACCGTTTTTTTAAATTACCATTATTATAATCTGGAATAAGGTTCTAATGTTCCTTTCTCCATGGAAGAAATCAGTTATTGAATTCATACTTTGATATAAGGAAAATACTGATCTAGTGAATAGAAAACATGCAAAGAAGACAAAGTATTTCAGAGTACTCTCAAGTAAGGATGTGTTTGTACCTGAATGAAAGAACCATTCTCTTTAGGAGGAGGCAGTAACGGATAGGGTATAGGTAATAATACCAAAAGGAAGGGAAAATCAGCTTAAGGCCCTCCTCATTATTGAAGATCGTTCACTGACTCATAAGGCAAATACTATTCATTCTGTACATCAGGGGACAAAGGAATAAAAATTCTCTCCGAAAGAGTCCACATAATATTCAGGTTAGTGTTTTTAAGACATATTTTAAAGAATGTCTATACTGAGAAAAGGAGGTATAGAATAAACAAAGGAAGACATTTCCTAAGAATAAATGTAACTTAAGTTTTCATAGCTGATTATTCTACTCTGGAGCGCATTTGAGCATACCAGTGATACAGATCAAGCATCCAAAGATACTGAATTGTGAAATTAAGAGTGTATACTTCTACACTTTTTGAAACATTCACAATAAAAAATTGATATCCTATAGTACAGAGATGAATATTTGTTTGGTTCTATTACATGTATTAGGCAAGGCATCTATACATTGAGAAGAAACCTTGCCTCTAAGATTTTATTTTCATTATTATGATCCCAGGAAAAAAAGTTCACAGGGGAAAAATCCATAGGCTAGTTTTACATAAAAGCCACAATAAAAATGATCATTGCTTCTTAATATATGATTATCTCTACAAGTAAATGCATTTTTCTTATACATGTTATTATTTACTGGTATATACTTTTTTTTACCAATGACAAAGTCTCAAGAAAGAGAAATTTCTAAGTAAAAACATGAATCCAATATCTGTCTTGAAATTCATAAATAGCAGACTTTTTTTTAAAGTTCAGTGAGATTAATAATTATTCTAATGTTCATTTCTATACATTTGTTTTCCTTTAAACTAATTGCCTTAAAAAGCATCTCTGGTAAAATAAAATTTTAAAAAATATTGGCATAAATTTCATTAAAATGACTATATTTAAAATTACATTGCTAAAGACAAACCACATATGAAAATTTATTCCCATAGGTCATTGCTAGCACAACAAAATAGAATTCCCATGTATTTTGTTTTGCAAGTTATATATAATACACATTTTACATATGTACAAATATTTTACATATATGCATATCTGGATATATACACTAGTGTATATTTTAGATAAATTCCAAAAATCTGAACTTTGTATACAACATTGGAAAAAGATCTAATAATCTTGAGAATGCATACATAAATTCGGTACATGTTCTCATGCACTATAAAATGAACTATTTTTATAGAGTTCAAAGAATGACCTATTGATCTAATACTGCAGTAGTATAGAATCTAGGCAGTCTCTGCTTATCAGAGGCCCAAATTTACCAGTATGTCAAATAACTTGCAGTAATTTTAAACTATAACACTAATTATAGTATATCTCTTCCTATATACCATAAAGTATTTCTTTATTCAGGAAAATTAATATCTTCCAATTACTTTCTGTGTAAAAGTAATATGAAAACAAAAATCCATGATGTCAATTTTTTGGGGGGTGTGGGGGCGGGTGTACTAGGGATTGAACCAGGGCACTTTACCACTGAGCTACATCCCCAACCCTTTTAACTTTTTTAGAGGTTCTAAGTTGCTTAGGAACACTCACAAAGTTGCTGAGTCTGGCTTTGAAGTTATAATCCTCCTGCCTCAGCAACCAGAGTCGCTAGAATTACAGGTGTGTGCCACAGCACTGGCCATTGTCTTTTTATTGACTACACAATGGCTTAATAATTTAATAGTTTGGTGGGGTTTTTCAAAAAAGGAGTATTTTTTGTTAACTTAATTTTTTGTTTGAAGTTTTTATGGCTTAAAGATTATAAAACTAATAAATTACCATGAATGATGGCACCTGACTGTAACCACAGCAAATCAACACAGTGAGAAGCAGAAAGATCACAAGTGTAAGGCCAGCCTTGGCAAAATAAAAAGGGATGGAGATAGCACACATGAGTTCAATCCCCAATACTGCAAAAAAAATAAAATTTAAAAATAATAATAAATATTGTTTAAAAATTTATTAGCAGCACAAAAGAGTACAAGCAAAAAGTAAAAGTTGCTCTTCCCATCAAATTCCAGTTACTCTCCTGAGGTTAAGGGCTGTCATATTTTCTTCTGTAACCTTCTTAATAAGCATATAGAAAGCATATTCATATTTACAGTGATTTTTCATACAGATAAAATAATACAGTACAAACTAATTTTTCATTTTTTTTAACTTAGTATAAGTTGGGCATCTTTGCATAAAAGATATATTCTTTTGGGGCCTAATTTAATTAACATGTTCCCTACTAAAAGAATGTTGTTTTTTGTTTACAAATAGTCTAATTACATCTTTGTACAAATCTTGGCTCACTTAACACACTTAGAAATATACCTATAAAAATAGATAAAATTTCAATGTCAAAAGAAATTGCATTTTAAGCTTTGCTCAATTCCTCTAAACTACCATCCCATAAATATTGATTTTTGTCATTTATACTTTTTGTATAAATGTTATATGCTAAATATGGTTCATTTGTTCTTCTAAAAAATATATAATGTAACCTCTAGCTTTCCATTCAACAATAATGAGTCTGGAAATATTATATAAGGATATGTAAAGGCTTTCCTCCACCGTTAGGCAAATTGTACCTAACTTCCCCCCATTCTTATGTAATTATAACTTTCCTGTTAACTTGTTTATTGCACTTCCTTATATATTCTTTCTCCAGACAAGTGAAAAGAGAATGTTCACAGGATTCTAAATAAAACATTTATAAAGAGAGAATTTAGAAAGCAGATACTAGGAAAAGGGCATCTATTTTACATTATTATAATTCTAGCTTTAGATATCAATATTAATAACAAAGAATCATATTTCTTATAACACTGTCAGTAGGAGCAACTAATTGATGGTTCCAATCTTACTAAGATGCTGGGATGAAGACTTTGAAATCTGCTTTATTATCCCTCAATTATGTGTACCAAAATGAAGGGAAATCTATTTAATGCAGATGTGGGTATAAATTAATTTTGTAGAATCAAATTATACCTCTGGATATTTACAGAATTTTGATCTTCTACTGACATTACATTTACAAAGTTTTACAAAATGTAATAATTTAAAAATGAAATTTTCTATTTTTACATATTCTGATTTACTGATTATCAGTCTACCAATAATCTGTGTTCTTTTTATATACCTGTGATTCTTTTTCCCCCCAGTACTGGGGATTGAACCCAGGGGCACTCAACCACTGTGCCACATCCCCAGCCCTATTTTGTATTTTATTTAATGCCAGGGTCTCACTGAGTTTTGCTAAGTGCCTCGCTTTTGCTGATGCTCGCTTTTGAACTCTTTGTGATCCTCTTGCCTCAGCCTCCTGAGCTACTGGGATTATAGGCATGAGCCACCATACCCAGCCTGTGTTCTTTCTGAACAACTGAATGAAACCAGTTTCCTGCTGTGATAATGTTCTAAAATAATATTAACACACCTAAAATTAAACATATGTTAGGTTATTGATATAAAATGATAGTGAACTTTAAGAGCTATCCAAGAAACCTAAGAATTTTTGATCATAACCCAAATCTGATACTATCCTTTCACCCTATACTTCCCATCAGGAATTACTGTAAATGTTTCAGAACTATAATTGTGTCATACAATAAAGCTTGGCACCAGCAAATGGCAAAGCATGATTATATTTTATTTGATCTATTTATATTTGTGGTATGAAATTTTATGTATTAAAGGAAGTTTCATATGAAACTTTGTAATTAACTGTTGGTCACTCCTGTCTTTAATATCCTCAAAACTGAGTGTCACCCAACCTACATGCCTGTGAATATGCTCACACACTCTGAAATTTCTACCCACCACATGCTCATTCACCCAATCTTTTTAAAATATCCATATTATGGGGCTCAGTGGAAGAGAGCTTGCCCTGCGTATGCAAGGCTCTGGGTTTAATTCTCAAAATGCCCAGTCATGCAGCTACAAATCTTAGTAACATGTTGCAACAATGTGCATTTTGGTTCCTTGTAATTAAGAAGGCAGCCACCAATTCACACCTGGGGGAAAAAATGCAATAAATGAGCCATAGTAAGTATATACAAAGTAAACCTTGGAGATACTGCAGATTTGGTTTCAGACCACCTCAATAAAGCCAGAATCAAAATAAAGTGAGACACAATTTTTTCGGTTTCCCAAAGCATATAAGTTTTGTTTACATTATACTGAGTCTATTTAGTCTAAAAAACAATGTACATACCTTTAATAAGAAATTGTTAAAAAATACTAATGATCATCTGAGCCTTCAGTGAATCAGTCTTTTTGCTGGTGGAGGGTCTTGCCTTTATGTTGATTGATCAGGGTTCTGGTTACTGAAGGCTGGGACTACTGTGTTAATTTCTTAAAATTTAAGACAATTAAGTTTCCTGCATTGACTGACTCTTCCTTTCACAAAAGATTTCCCTGTAGCATGCAATGCTGTTTTGCCTGCAGCAGAATTTCAAAATTAGTCAATCCTCTCAAACCTTGCTGCTACTTTCTGAACTAAGTTTATGTAATATTCTTAATCCTTTGTTGTCATTTTAACAATATTCATAGCATCTTTATCAGGAGTAGATTCCATCTTAAGAAGCCACTTTCTTTGCTCATTTTTAAGAGGTAACTCCTCATCGGTTTTATCATAGGATGATTACTGTAACTTAGTCATATCTTCAGGCTCCACTTCTACATTGAAAATCTGTTATCTAATGTAGCCACCTACATCAATTATCTTAGCTTGATCTTCTGGATAATTTGCTGCTGCTTCTACATTAGTCCTTGATGCTTGACCTTGTATTTTTATGCTATGGAAAGGATTTCTTTCCTTAAACTTCATGAACCAAACTTTGCTAGCTTCACACTTTTCTTCTGCAGCTTCTTCACCTCTCTCAGCCTTCACAAAAAAATTGGAAGAGATTTAGGGCCTTGTTCTGGATTAGGCTTTGGTTTAAAGGAAATGTTGAGGCTGGTTTGATTTCTATCAAGGCTACTAACAGCAATAAGGCTATTTTGCTTTTTTCTCATTTTTGTGTTCCTTGGATACCACTTCCTCCCCGCCCCTCCCCCACCAGCCCCTTACTGGGGATTGAACTCAGGGGCACTCAACCACTGAGCCACATCCCCAGGCCTATTTTGTATTTTATTTAGAGACAGGGTCTCACTGGGTTGCCTAGCGCCTCGCTTCTGACTCTCAATGCTCCTGCCTCAGCCTTCCTAGTCGCAGGGATTACAGGTGTGCGCCACCCCGCCCCGCCTCGGGTACCACTTTTTAATTTCCCTCAAAAATGTGTCCTTTGCATTCACAACGTAGCTGTTCTTCTCCAGAGGTCAAACGTTTGGCCAATCTCAGCTTTGGACATGCCTTCCTCACTAAGCCTAGCTTTTGTCTTCCTTTCACTTGGAGGAAGGATTGTGGGGTTATTAACTGCCTTAATTTCAACAGTGTTTATCTCAGGAAGCCGGGAAGCCCAAGAGGGAGCAAAATGGGAACAGCACCATGGGTGGAACAGCAGAAGACACAACATTAAGTTTGGCTGTTTTATATAGGCATGTTTCATAATACCCCCCAAAACAATTACAATGAGTATCAAAAAGTCATCATAACATATTAAAATAATGAAAAAGCTTGAAACATCGTGAGAATTACCGAAATGTAACAAAGTAGTCACAAATGGCGCCAACAGTATTGATCTACGTAGCGTTGCCGCAAACCTTCAATTTGTTAAAAAAAAAAAAAAACACGAAAACAAAACCAAAAAACCAACAATATCTGCGAAGCAAAATAAAATGAAGTATGCCCGTTATGCAGCTCCAAATCTTCCAAACTGCACATGGTTCACGAAGAAGCACTGAAAAGTCCTCATTACCATGTAAGTGTTGGGTGGTGAAGGCCAAACAGCAGGTGCCATTAATTGAGGTCGTCCGACCTTGAAAGATTGGGGCCCTACTACATTTCTGAGTCAGGGGTCAGACAATCCCTCTCGACCTCAGATAACCAGGCGCTCCCAAAATGGCGTCCATCCAACCCTGGAGCCCGCCCTGCGGAAGAACGTCACGTCACCAGGACCTCGACGCTCTTGCGTAGGGGCGCGGCCCGGGTTAAAGTTCAGAGGTTAACCTCCAGCCCTCAAATCCCTAACGCAAACGTCCGGGTCCAGAGAGGGACCAGAGTACCAACTCCTCCCACGAGTCCGAACCTGGCATACTAGAGCCCAGGCCTGGACCGAAGGAATCGCGTCTCTTCCCTTCGGTACCTCGCTTAGCCCGCCTCGGAAGCGAGCTCAGGCTGAGGCGAGCCGGCCCCGCCCGTGAGCGCGCGAGTGCGCGCACGCGTACTGCTCCGCTCGGGTGGCGCCCGCCAGAGTTGATGTTAGCCATGGAAACCGGGAGCGGCTGCGGAGGCCTCTCTGGGATCTTGTTGTGGGACCGTTGCAGCTTCTCTGCCTCCGACTTCCGGCCGCAGCCAGCTTCCAGGTGGGAGTGCTTACCCGGGTTTACCAGCAGAAATGCAGACTCCAGGCTGCCTTCGCGCCTCCCCTTCCCTCGAGTGATTCGAGGTACGTTTGATCCCTGACCCACCTGGCGACTTCGCTGCCTTAGTTTCCACTGTGCAGGGCCACTTTGTCTTCCAGATTTTATTACACAAGAAACAGGTTTTTGTCCTTTGTCATAAAAGCTTCAAGTACGATTACTGAACCTTTTGACGACATTATTTAACTGTTTGGGACATTTATTGTCTAGTTCTGAGTTTCGTAAATAGCTGCCTGTTAGTTATAACTGCTGTAAAAAATACAAAGTAGGGAACTATTTCTTTTTCCTTTGTAAGGACTTGAAATATAATTCACATCCCATACAATTCACCCACTTAAATTGTACATTCTTTAATATACTTACAGAATTGTGCAACCATTACTACAGTCAATTTTAGAACATTTTCCTCAACCAGGAAAGAAGCCTCGCATCTTTTACCAATCACCTACTTCCATTATCCTTACCCCCATGAGCCCAAGGCAACCACGAATCTATTTTTCTGTCTCTAGGTTTGCTTATTCTGAACGTTTCACATAAATGGAATTTTACAGTATGTGGTCTTTTGAGACTGTCTTCTTTCACTTAGCATAATGCTTTCAAAGTTCACCCATGTTGTAGCATGTATGAATACTTCATTCCTGTTTATAATCTAATAATATTTCATTGTGTAGCAGTACCTCATTTTTTTATCCATTCACCTTTTGATGGACAGTTTTGTTTCCATTTTGGGGCTATTAAAAAATTTCTGTTATGACTGTTCCCATGTAAATTTTTGTGTAGACATGTGTTTTAATGTTTTCTTGAGTGTAATACCTGGAAGTGGAATAACTCAGTCATTTGGTGATTCTATGTTTAGCCTTTGTAGGAATTGCCAGGCTTTTTCTAAAGGGCTGTACCATTTTACATTCCCACCAGATTTGTTTGAGGGTTTTACTTTCTCCATAACCTCACCAATACTTGTTATTGTCTTTTTTTTTTTTTTTTTTAATGTTAGCCAGTCAAGGGGATTTGGAATGATATATCATGATATTTTTGACTTGTATTTCCCTAATGATTAATATTATTGAGTTTCATTTTCTGGATTTATTCATATTTGTGTATCATCTTTGGAGAGATATCTACTTAGATCCTGGTTTTTTGGTTGTTTTTTTTGTTTGTTTTTGTTTTTTGTGCTGGGGATCAAACTCAGGGCCTCATGCATGCCATACAGGCATTCTACCACCACTGAACCATGACCCCAGTGGCCCTTTGTCCATTAAAAAAAGGGCGGGGGTTGTTTTTTCACTTTATGAGGGTTCTTTGTAGATACAAATCTCTCACCGTGTATATGATTTGCAAAAAATTTCTGTAGATTGTTTTCACCTTCTTAGTGATGAGAACCTTTTCTTTTAAATATTCTTCTACTTGTCTTATCAAAGTGCTTGGTCCCAAAGCCCTCAGGCTAGCTTAGCTATCATACACTTTTCATTTTGACGTTTTTATAGATTACTCTCAGACCCACCTTTCCTTGAAGAACCCATTGTAGCCTCAAAATAAAATTCTCTTTCATTTAGCAATAGCTTGGTATGATTTAAAACTCACTCTGCCACCAACTGATATTGTATCTTGGTTAAGTCACTTGCAATCACTGTTTCTCAATAGTCAAGCCTGGCCCTGTTGTACATTTATGATGTTTTGATGTAAAATTTATCTCTAGTAATTCACGTGGGTGGCCAATTTCACTCACAGGACTTTGAGAGAATCACTTGATTTTGAGAGAATGGCTTGTCAACTCAATTGAATTTATAGTGGGCAAGTTGTGTGAAGTGCAGGAAGATTTTTTGGGATAGGAATAGTACTGTTGCCTGGCCCTATTGTACATTTATGATGTTTTGATGTGGTTTTCAGCTATTTCCTATTTTAGGTTTCCATGCGTAATGGAATTCTGTGAATTCATATCTTGGTGTATAACAGGAAAGGGAAAGCATAGAACCAACTAAAACTTTGTTCCACTTGTGAGGCATTCCTAATACCTGCAATCAACTATTGAACTATGTAGTCATCCTTCCTTTACAGTCATAGACCAATTCCTATGGACTAATAGAAAACTCTTAAATTCAAAGACCCTCCAAAGTTGTGAATTTTAACAAACCTCATAATCTACATCCCAAAAGACCTAATAAACTTATTCCTTCTTAAGACTTTGTTTTCAGGTGTTATGGTATATTTTCCTTTCATTAATGGGTGAAAGAGAGTACTTACCACACAATTTGTAAACCAGAGCATGAAATATATTTTTCATGTTTGAGCATCAAATGTTTTTAAAAGACTCTTCAAAAAATCTACTATAAACTGGACATGGTAGCACATACCTATAATCCCAGCTACTTGGGAGGCTGAGGCAGGAGGATCACAATTTGAGGCCAGCCTAGTGAGTCAACTTAGTGAGATCCTGTCTCAAAAATAAAATCAAATTAAATTAAAATTAAAAGGGCTGGGATGCAGCTCAGTGGTAGAGTGTCCCTGGGCTCAATCCCCAGGACTAGAAATTAAAAAAAAAAAAAAAAAAAAAAAATTCATGACATGGCATTCAGTTAAGATCACATAGATTATTTTCAGAATTATAATGGTAGCTATCTTTCTATCTCTGTATTCTTCAAAATATCCTCAACAGTTAGTACTTGACTATTAAAAAAACAAAAAAACCTACATCTGCATACTTTTTAGAACTGCCCTGGTAACAAGTGATTTTTATTCAGAGCAATTGAGAATTAAGTTATTTCAAATGCTTTTTAGTACTGAGGTATGGGTCAGTTCATTTCTTCACACATGAAGTTTTCTGTTTTCAAAATTTTAATAAATGCAGTGATGCTTAGAACAGTAAAACTTCAGTAAATTTCCTTTCAATTTTTGTAAAATAAATTTTAGAAGCATGGATGCCTTCATTCTCTTCATAGAATAATGATAGTTTTTTTTAAGTTAACTTTGCTAAAATCAGACAATTGTTGATGCCATTTTTATCTCTTAAGCTTCTTTTTTACAGTTTTTGTTTTCCATGTCTTGAGCCAGTTTTCACTTGAACATGCTGGAGGTAGAAGCCATATAAGTGTGTCAATTCATCCAGGATTCATCAGTCTATCCAAATTCATCTTCCTGTCTCATGGATCTTCCATAGGAAAATGATATCAAAATATTGACCCCCATCCACATGAGTGTGACCTCACTTACCCTATGACTTGAACAAGACAGTGTTATCAGAATAAAGTATAAGGAGCCTGGCATCACTGCAAGAGATAAGCTCATACAGTGGACAGGGAGGCAGTCTTTTCATTCTCTGTGCTTGAACCTGGGACAGTGAAGGTTATATGTGGTCCTGTGGTTCTGTTATTTTGTGAATCCTTGCAGGGCTGTCCTATGAGTGAAAGGTGTCATTTGTTCTGGGCGGAACCAAAAAACAGTGACTGGAAGATGTAAGATAGATGCTTACAGTTTTAAAAAACTTTCTAATAGTATAAGAAAGATGTGGTTTTAAGGTATTAATTCTTAAAGCTGACCCAAAGCCTTTAATGGCACCCTAAAGCTCTTTTCAGTCCCAATATTGGTTTGGTAGAACTAGTGGAAAGACTATTTTAAACTGACTGAAAGAAAGCTAGTTTTAGATGACTTTAATTTTTTCTTTCTAGCCCTACATATGATTAACTGAGGTAATACTTTTCTAGTTGATCTTGTGTCAGACAGCTTTTTTTTTTTTTTAGAATAAGCAGCTGAGGGCTAGAGTTGTGGCTCAGTGGTAGAGCGCTCGCCTAGCACGTGTGAGGCACTGGGTTGGATCCTCAGCACCACGTAAAAATGAAATAAAGATATTGGTGTCCACCTACAACTAACTAACAAATAAATAAATAGAATAGAATAAGCAGCTGAGTAAGTTAAATTGAAGAGAACCCATGTTACTTAAAAATTAGATTGTTCTGGCCCTTAATGAAAATAACCTACACTAAAGAATGTATGGGTCCTATTGTTATTCCATGCTTTCCAGTTCTGATAGATTCTGGAAACTGACAACAGAACAACTAAAAAAGGAAGCACAGCTAATAAAAATAAGCATCCACTCTGGTACTTAAAGCCTTTTAATTTCCAGTTTATTGTTCTTCCTACTACGTATTGAGCTGCCAATGACCATATGGAGTTTTATTGAAATACTACTTACTTCAACAGGATTTAACTTTTTATATTAGTTGGATAGCGCTAACTTTACCATAATTGTTAAGTGATATGATTAACAGGTTTTCTATTTTAAACTTCTATTTCCATTTCAATTCAAGGGAATTGTGGAAAATCTTTATTTTACTCAGTGAAGGCTGGAAAACTGTGACCTTCAGGCTAAATCTGGCCCATACCTTATCTGGATAAATATGGTAAAGCTTTATTGCAACAATCACTCTTATCCATTTATATATAGTGTTGTATACAGCTACTTTTTTTGCTAGTGCAACAAAATAGAGTCATTGTAACAGAGATCTAATGGTCCTCAAAGCTTAAAATATTTACCATCTGACCATTGAGAGAAAAAAATTGAACTACTCTTATAATAAAAGAAAAAATTAAAAACAACAAAAACTCACAATGAAGTGACCAAATTACTGGCAGACTTTTTTAACTTTTCTTTGACCTCAGAATCTTAAAAATATGAGTTCAGATCTAATTCTACATATTAATTTCTTAATAAATTAATATAGAATATTGTTTTAAAAAGTTAAAAAATAACTTATCATATTTATTTTGTTTTTTAACAATTCAACAACTTTGTGCCAAGGATCAGGTAATAATAAGAAGCCTGAGAACTGAAGGTATAAATCCTGCTCTTAAAGGAATAAAGAATGTGAAGTAGAAATATGGGGTGATTCCCACTGTAGGTTTTGAGTATGGCACTTTCAAATAGTGGTATTTTTTTCTTTTTTTAGAGACTTCTGGTTACAGAAAAGGATGTGATTTTCAGAATAATCCTGCGTGAGAAGGATGAGTCCAGATGTGCCTCTGCTGAATGATTACAAACAGGACTTCTTTCTGAAGCGCTTTCCACAGACTGTTCTAGGAGGCCCTCGACTCAGATTAGGCTTTTATGCCCCTCCTTACTTATATGTTAATCAAATTATCCTTTTTCTGATGCCATGGGTTTTGGGTGGAATAGGAACACTTTTGTACCAGCTGGGCATCCTGAAAGACTATTATACGGCATCACTTTCAGGTGGACTAATGCTTTTCACTGCATTTGTCATCCAGTTCACAAGTTTATATGCCCAAAACAAATCAGCAACAGTACAAAGAATGCTAACTACAGATATCTTAGCAGAGGAAGATGAGCATGAATTTACAAGCTGTGCTGGTGCTGAGACTGTCAAATTTCTAATTCCTGGAAAGAAATATATAGCCAATATAGTTTTTCATTCTGTTCTTGCTGGGCTAGTATGTGCTCTTGGAACATGGTATCTGCTTCCAAATAGAATAACCTTGCTGTATGGCAGTATAGGAGGCACTGCTCCTCTATTTGTCTTTGGATGGATAACACTCTGTATAGGAGAATACTCATTAATTGTGAACACAGCTACAGAGACTGCAACTTTCCAACCTCAGGATACTTATGAAATCACTCCTCTTATGAGACCCATTTATATTTTTTTCTTTGTTTCTGTGGATCTTGCACACAGGTAAAAAACCTACCAAATATTTTATAACTTGCTTTGTTTTTATGTATACCTGATAAGAGAGCTTTTGCTAGTATTTAAAAAAATGAATCTGGATTAAAAATCATGCCCAAATCATTGGGTGATGGGTTGTTTTTATGATTAATCTTAGAAGTAATCAATGTAAAACATTTATGCTAAAAAGTAATAATTAAATCATACTGAAAGGGGAAAATTCCTTTTTCAAGAAAAGTAAACTATTTTTCAATCCTGTATTTCATTTTAAAGAAAGACCATTGAGAATCTATAAGATAACTGGGCCAAAACCTATGAAAACAATGGAACTTTCTTGAGGAGAATGAGGAAGGAATAATTTAAAAGTTATATGTGTAAATATTATACAGGTTGAGTGAATTCAAGATGACTAGAAATTTTGTTATATAGGAGGAATATTGATTTATAAATTAGTTTGTTATAGAAGAAAAATAAAAACATTTAAAATATAATTATTTACAAAATGGTTTGATAATAACTTTTGCTTGCTTTCCTTTGCTAACCCTGACTTCTTTCTGTTTCTGTAGATTACAGATTTCTCTTTTCCAAGTTAGGTGTACAGGCATATTATGGACTTAATGCTTGTATTCACTTAGAATTCACAAATTGAATCCCAAACCCCAGTATGATATTATTTGGTGATACAGCCTTTAGGAGATAATTAGGTCATGAAAGTGAGGTCCTGGCCTGATGAATGGGCTTAGTACTCTTTTAAGAGACATAGAAGAGTTTTTTATCTCTTTGTGTGAGAACAGCAAGAAAGGGGGCTGACTATAAGCCAGGAAGAAAGCTCTCACCAGAATGCTACATAAAACTCTAATCATGGACTTCCAGCATCCAGAACTGTGAGAAAATAAGTTTCTTATGTTTAAACTACTCAAGTCTGGCATTTCATTGTGGTAGCCCACCCTAAGATTTGGGTACTAAGAAGTGGCATGCTACTATAATAAATACCTGAAAAATGTAGAAGTGGCTTTGTAATTGGGTAATGGGTAGAGGCTATAAGAGTTTGGCATGCATGCTAGAAATAGACATGTTAGAGGTAACTCTGATAAGATTTCATATGGAAATAAGTAATATGTTACTTAAACTGGAAAAAAAAACAGTAATCCTTGTTTTCAAGTGTCATAGAACTTGATTGCACAGTGTTGTAGCATTTGCGAGTGATGAAATGGGATATTTAGGTAAGGAGATTTCCAAGCAAAGTATTGAAGGAGCAGCTTGATTGCCTCTGACTGCTTATAGTAAAATGCAAAAGGAAACAGAAGAATTGAAGAGGGAATTGTTAAGCAAAACAAGGAAACAGAACCTGAAAATTTGGGAAAATTCTTAACCTATTCATATATGGAAAACATGAGAAAGCATATTCTGTGGTTAGATTATTCCTTAATAAAGAGTTTTTGAGCTTGAGTTGTAGCTCAGTGGTAGAGCGCCCACCTGGCACGTGTAAGGCACTGGTTTCAATCCTCAGCACCACACAAATACATAAATACGTGCATAAATAAATATATTTTTTTTTAAGATTTTTATGGGGGCTGGGGCTATAGCTTAGTGGCAGAGCACTTGCCTACTATATGTAAGACACTGGGTTTGAACCTTAGCATCATAAATAAAATAAAGACATTCTGTCCATGTAAAACTACAAAAAAAAAAAAAAATTTTTTTTTTTAAGAAGAGAGTTTATGGGATTACGTGAGTAGAAACACTGCCAGTTTGAACTAAAGGAAATTGAGAAAGAATGAAATGAAGGAAGCCTGTTAAACTTCTTGGATCTTACAAGACAGTGATAGAACTATTCAACTGCAGTCTGGGAGCAGTGACACATGCCTGTAATTCCCAGAAGCAGAAGCAGAAAAATCACAAGTTTTAAGACCAGCTTCAGCAATTTGATGAAGTCCTCAGCAATGTGGTGAGAACCTGTCTAAAAATCAAAAAATATAAAGGGCTGGAGATTTAGCTCAGTGGTAAAGCACCCTGAGTTTGATCCCCAGTACCAAAAGAAAAAAAATGTGCATTATTCTATAAGAAAAGGGAAAAATTATACCCAAAGTGATCATTAAGGCCATACCTCAGTTCAACAGGCCAGACGACCTCTGCCTAAAACCTTGGAGGGCAGGATCACCCTTCAGAGTCAGAGGAGAAGGACCCCTGTGTAGAGCTGTGGGAGTGACACTTCAACTCCAAGGGCCTAGAGGACAGAGTATGGAACTAAAGAAAATCATTCTCAAGCCTTAAGGTCTAATGGAATTTCCTTTGTTAGGTTTTGAACTTTCTTGGAATCTATCACACTTTCCTTTTTTCTCATTTCTCCCTTTTGGAGTATAAGGAATGTTTTTCCTATTTCTGTTTTACCACTGTATTTTGGAAGTACAGTACTTGTGTAGATTTACAGGTGATTTAGATGATGTTTAGATGAGACTTTAGAGTTAATGCTGGGATAAGTTAAGAATTTGGGGGCCATTAGAACAGTATGAATGTATTTTGCATGTGAGAAGGTTATGAATTTGGGAGTGAGTACAAGGGATAGGGATAGAAAGATTTGGACCAAATTGTCTTCTCAAAATTCTTATGGTGAAGCTATCACCTTCAATGTGATGTTAATTGGAGATGGGGCCTTTGGGAATTAATTAGATCATGAAGGTGGAGTCCTAGTCTCATGGTATTAATTCCCTTTATAAGGAAAAACTCAAGAGAACTTGATCTCTCAGACACCAGGAAAAGCACCCTCACCAGAATCTGACCCTGCTAACCCTCTGATCTTAGACTTCCAGCCTCCAAAACTGAGAAAATTTATTTTCGTGATGTTTAAACCACCCCCTCTATGGTACTTGTTAATGCGACCTAAGCTAAGACAAGACTTAAAAATATTTCTTTTTTATACTAAAACTGACCTTCTGTAGAGTCCATTTGCTATTCCATAATTCTGAATCTCTTCTAATTGTGCTGTGTTTATGGATCACAGGACAATAGTAATTCTTCATCTAACCAAATATATAAGAGAAGAGTTAACCAATAGGAAATTTATCTAAATTGACTTCTTAATATCATTTACTTACTATGAGATAATTACAATTAAATGCTTAATTTTGAAGAATTAGTATTGTGTTGTGTGTATTTTTGTTTTTTGGTTTTGGTACTGAGGATTTAACCCAGGGGTACTTTACCACTAAGCTATGTCCTCATCCTTTTTATTTTTTATTTTAAGAGGATCTTGTTAAGTTATTGAGGGTCACCTCAAACTTGTGATCCTCCTGCCTTAGTCTCCAGAATCACTGGGACTACAGACATTTGCCACTATACCCAGTTTAGCAAAAATATTGAGTATGTATATACATAGGACCTTCTGTGCAAGGGTACAGAATTTTTAAGTTTATAAGATTATGATGATGATCTTCAGAGTACAGATTATTGAGTTACTATCTCACTAGGCCATTTCTGAAATCATTAATTACATACGTGTTATAGTATATC
The DNA here is from genome assembly GCF_001458135.2 of Marmota marmota marmota. Classification (NCBI taxonomy): domain Eukaryota; kingdom Metazoa; phylum Chordata; class Mammalia; order Rodentia; family Sciuridae; genus Marmota; species Marmota marmota. The sequence goes on from NW_026000229.1 coordinate 54,280,128, forward strand.
TAATTTTCTGTAAGAAATTACAGGCTGAATTTTTAATTTGGTTACCTTGACTTTCTGTGCTAATTTCTAAATCAAAGTGCATAAAAGGTTTTTATATACTGTTTTAATGTTTAAAGTTAGATAATTGAAAGGGGTTTTTGTTTTTGGGGGGGGTTATTGTTTTTTTACTATGACTTAAAGAAAAACAAAAACCTAGGGTAATCTCCATTACTATTTTTAAAGAAGGAAGTGGCTTATGCAAGGAAATTAACTCTCATTTCATTTTTAGAAAAATTTAACTTGTGATAACAAAATAATAAAAAATTGATGAGCTTTATACAATAGGTATAATGATAAAACTGGGGCATGAAATGCATGCACTCTTAAAATCTTGACAATTGTCGGAAATCTAATTATTTCTTAGTTCTGTTTTAGAAGATGTGAAAGAAAGCTGAAGAGTTGCACTTCTATAGTGTAATTTTTTTCTTTTCCCATTCTTTACCTAATGCAGTTGTGTGATAATAATTTTAAATTACTGTGCATTTTTGTTTTATCAAATACAAACATTTAGGGCTGGAGTTGTGGCTCAGTGGTGGAGCGCTTATCTAGCATGCTTGGGGCTCTGGATTCAATCCTCAGCACCACATAAAAATAAGATAAGGATATCATGTCCACCTAAAACTAAAAAATGGATATTTTTTTAAAACCAAACATTTAATTTATAGTGCTTTAGCTCAGACTCTCAGGAATTATTTGAAAGAATGACACACAGTTTGCATCCTCCTTGCCACTATTACAGAACACTTTTTGCATGGCATGTGGATCCTAGTGAATATTCAGAATTCAAAGTATTTTCATAGTTGTTAAGTTCAAAATAACAATTTTTTCTTAAGAGCTGAGTTTTTTTTTTACTCCAGAAAATTAATGTTAGTTAACATCATCAGAAACATTAGATTCAAACATTTTTTTCTTGTAAAAGAATTAACTATGATTACCATTTTGAAGCTGAGTCTTACATAAAATAATATTTGGTTACTTCAATTATGTATCCTTGTTCATAATATTCTTGTATACAAGTACTGTGTCATTGCACATTATTTAAGAATAAAAGATTTAAAGGTAGAACTTAATTTTGGTAAATATATTTCCTGAGTGTACATTATTTATATATAAATATCCTATCCTTGAGTGTGTTTGCAAGAATATTATTATCTTGGGAAAAATGTGCTGTACAGATCTGCATTTTTTCTTGACTTTCTTGTGGCTTATGTGTGGTTTGTTTTTTGTTGGTTGATTGTTCTCAGAATGAAATGAATTTTATTTTAAAATTATACTACAGGAAGTATTGTCACATTGTTAACATAGTGTTCATTCATTCTCTGCTTATAATAATTTGAAGGACATACATTGTGAGACAGTATATTAGATGGTGTAGGTCCTGGTATCTCTGTGAGCAAATATGTTATACCGTTATTACGTCCATAGTTGCTCTACATTTGTTTCTTGGCTGTTAACATATACTTAAATAGTTACCTTTTGTATATGTTTTCTCTCTCCTTAACTAGCAGCTGAGATATTCAAGCACAATTATGAGTTTTGAACTATAGTTTTCTGTTTCTAAAGTCTTTAGTATTCCATAAATACCCTGACTTTATTAGTATCCAGACACAGTGTTTAGTTAGCCTTATACCAGAAAATTAGCAATATATTGATATTGTTTATTTTTCTATGCTTTAAATTTTTATTAAATTATTTGAAACAATTTAATAATATTTTATTTTCACTGGAAGTGCTATACCAAGTATCAGTTTCTACGCTTAAGGTAGAGGCAGCCCATACTTTGTGACAAGATTATGTTGTATGATTTTATGTTCTCAAAGCCATTTTTTGCTTATATAAAATAGAACAGTATCAAAAATGCTAGTTACATTCCCCAGTTAACTCATAGAGATATAGTTGTGACCATGTTGCTGACTGTTGATATTAACTATACTGCAAGCTAGTAATATATGAATGTTAGTAAGGCTTTCACTTTCCCAAGGTTACCTGCAATTTTATATTATAAAATATTAAACTCTGAAGAAATACTGATAAAATTTCAGCCAGAGTACGTTTAGAGTTAGGAGAGGAAATTGTTTCTTCTGGCCTCAGTTTTAACAAATCCCTACATCAATTTTATTACTATTCAGTGATTACTTTTAATTTCTTCTTCCTTCCTTTGCTCATTTGAATCCACATGTGGATTTCATCATATTTTTTAGCACTTCCTACATATGGTTTGTAACCCAAGGTTAATAGATTTTTGTCTTCCTACCAAGTGTTAGCAAAGTCCATTTCTCTAACCTGCTGGAACACCTGCAATATCATATTATATTCCCAGCACATACACAATTGAGTAAGGGTACTTGCTGCTTTAGAGAAGGAGCAGTGTGTTACAGTATTATGGGTCATTTGTTAATTTGGGACTGGGACCTTTCTCTAAGTGTTCTTTATGTGCGCGAGGGTGTGTGGTATTATGTTTCTAGAAAGATCCTCTGCTATATCTTATTTTGTATGATTTAAATGTTTTCTTTTTCTTGTAGATTTGTGGTAAATATGCCAGTTCTAGAACAAGTGAATCAGATTTTACATGTCTTGTTTATATTTTTACCCTTTCTGTGGGCACTTGGGACTCTGCCCCCACCCGATGCACTTTTCTTATGGGCAATGGAGCAGATTTTAGAGTTTGGCCTTGGAGGTTCATGCATGTCAACTCACCTACGGTAATTTTTTTTTGTATTGATGTTAAATGTAACTTCATTAAGAGCATTTTTCTTTTCAAGTAAATCTGTTCTCGTTTTTCCCTCTGCAGGTTATTAGTAATGTTCATCATTTCTGCTGGAACGGCTATAATATCATATTATATTCCCAGCACTATTGGTGTTCTTCTTTTCATGACTGGATTTGGGTTATTACTGAGTCTTAACCTAAGTGACATGAGTTTTGTTTTCAAACACAGTATGATGAAACACAGAGTAGGAAACAAATCTGAAGCTTTACCCAGTGGTTCAGAAAAACTGTTTATGTGGAAGGAATGTGTTTTGTACATCATTGTACTAGTCTTGGCTCTCCTGGAAACTAGTTTGCTACATCAATTTGCTGGTTTCTCACAAATTTCCAAAAGCAGTTCCCAGGATATTGTTGGCTATATCTTGATGATGTTACTTATAATAGTGTGGATACTTAAAGAAATTCAAAGCATCTATATCTTTGGAATTTTCCGAAATCCTTTTTATCCAAAGGATGTGCAGACTGTGACTGTATTCTTAGAGAAACAAACAAAGCTCCTGAAGATTGGTGTTGTCAGACGGATATTGCTAACTCTAGGTAAGAGAATTTATCTACTAACCTTGTGTTACAAACTATCTGTAGGAATTGTTCAAAAATATAATGGAATACCCATATTTGTGTATTACACTGTATGTGTTCTTTATGTTTTGTTTTTCGTTTGTTAGGGTTTTTAATTAATTGCTTGAATGTACTTATAAAAATTCATATTTGCCAAAACAAAATTTGCCTTAATTATAAACTTCTCTTTTTCTTTGTTTTGTTTAAGTGTCACCTTTTGCTATGATAGCATTTCTTTCACTGGATAGTTCCTTACAAGAGCTCCACTCTTTCTCTGTCTTCATTGGATTCACAAGAGCTTTTAGAATGGTAATCCTAATATGCACTAAGTATTTTCCTTTTGCTAAACTCATGATTTAGTTTAACAGTTTGCTTAAATTATCAGATTCTACCCAATAAAAGTAGATAATCTGTATACTACAGGTATGGCAGAATACAGAAAATGCTTTATTGGAGACAGCCATTGTGTCAGCAGTGCACTTGCTGATCTCTAGTTCAGATTTATGGTGGAATAGAAGCCTGAATACAGGAATCAGACTTTTATTGGTAAGTATATTTTTAACAGTTTTATTGAGATATATTTCACATATCATAAAATGTTCCATTTAAAGTTTACTGTTCAGTAGCATATATATTTTTTTTATTTTTAGTTGTTGATGGACCTTTATTTTATTTATTTATGTGGTACTGAGAATTAAACCCAGAGCCTCACACATGCTAGGCAGTCACTTTACCACTGAGCTACAACCCTAGCCTATATATTCAATTTTATAGTCATTATCACAATCTAAATTTTAGAACATTTCAACATCTCAAAAAGAAACTTCATATACATTAATGATCATCATTCTCCATTACCATTCTCCATCCTACCACCTACACCCATTCCAGCCCCAGTGACCACTTACCTACCTTTTTTTTTTTTTTTTCTTATGGTGCTAGAGAACAAACCCAGGGCATTTTACATGGTAGTTAAGTGCTCTACCACTGCAGTACATCTCCAGTTCTACTTATCTCTTTTTGTCTCTGTAGATTTGGCCCTTTGGGAATATTTCACCTGAATGAAATTATGGAATATGTAGTCATTTGCATCTGTTTCCTTTCATTTATATATTCTCAAGGTACATTGATGTTATAGCATATATCACTATATAATTCTTTTTTATTGCCAATTAATACTACATTATATAGAAAGACTATGTTGGTTTGATTCATTGATAGGGTGATGGATATTTAGGTTTCCACTCTTGACTATTAATATTGCTGCAAACATTTCTGTACATGTTTTAGTATGGACATATATTTTTATTTACTTGGTTATGTATATCTGAGACTAGAATTTCTGATGATATAGTAATTCCAAATTTAACACTTCAAGGTATACAAAATGATTTCCAAAGTGGTTATACCATGTTACATTCCCTTTAGCAATGTATGAGGATTCTAGTTTCTTTCTCTATAGCCTTACTAGCACTTGTTATTATCTAACTTTTTCCATTATAGCCATACACATATGTGCAAACTACCATCTTGTAATTTTGGTTTGCATTTGTCTGATCACTAAAAGTGCATCTTTTCAGGTATTCACTGGCCATTTGTACATGTTTTTTAGAGAAATGTCTAAATCCTTTATCAATTTTTATTTGGATTATCTTTTTATTGTTGAATTATAAGAGTTTTTCATATATTCTAGATACAAGTCCCTTGAGAGATATATAATATGCAAAAATTTTCTCCTGTAGCTTTTGTTATTTTCTTGATAATTTCCTTTGAAGCACACGTTTTTAATTTTAAAGGAAGTTTATTTATTTTTTCTTAAAGTTTTTAATTTTAATGAAGTTTATTTTTCCCATGTACTCCAAGGTTATAAAGATTTACTGTTTTCATATGATGTGAAGTAGGACTCCATATTTATTCTTTGGCATATGGATGTACATTTGTGCTAGCACCATTTATTGAAAAGACTGTTCTGCCACACCAACTTTTCTTGGCATTATTGTCAAAAGTCAAATTAGGATGTATTTCTAGAATATTCTGAGTTCCTATCCATTCATCTAGATGTCTAGCCTTATGCCAGTACCACACTGTCTTTGTTATAGTAGCTTTGGTAGTACATTAGGTTTTTAAATTGGGAAGTAGGAGTCTACCAATTTTGTCTTTCTTTTTCAGGATTATCTTTATTATTCTGAGACTGTTACATTGCCATATAAATATCAATTTCATTTTGTCAGTTTATGCAAAAAAAACTTTTGGAACTCTGATAAGAAATGCCTTAAATCTCCAGATCAATTTGAGGAGTACTCCCATCTTAGAAATATTAATTATTCAACCTGTGAACATGAGATATTCATGTTCTATGAGATGAAGATACATTTATTTAGAACTTAAATTTATTTTAATAATGTTTTATGGTTTTCAGTATACGTATGGTAATACTTCTTTTATTCAGTTTATTCCTAAATGTTTTATTCTTTTTGATGATATTAGAAATGGAATTGTCTTAATTTCATTTTTTACTTATTTGCTGTTAGACTATAGAATACAAAATTGATTTTTTTATGTTAATCTTCTATCCTAAAATTTTACTTAACTCCTTTATTCTAATAAAATTTTAGTGAATTCTTAGAATGTTCCACATATAAGATGAGGTCATCTGCAAATAAAGATAGTGTTACTTCTTTCTTTCTGACCTGGATGCCTTTTATTTCTTCATACTTGCAATAACTAGGACTCCAGTTTAAAGAGTGAGAGTGGACATTTCATTTCTTTCTCCATTAAATATGATATCATCATTTACCATTAAACATGATAACTAAAGACTTTTACAGTTGTTCTTTATCTGGTTGAGGAAGTTCCTTTCAATTGCTAAGTATTTTTTTGTCATGAAGGATATATTAGATTTTATCAGATGTTTTCTCTGTGTCTCATGTGGTTTGGTCATTTAATATATAAACATGGTATAGTATATTGATTGATTTTTTGCCGAAGTCTGGCTGGGCAAAATCAGGAGTCACTTGTCAAAAGAAACTAACTTTATTTTTAGAACCACACAAGCCTCTCTCCCCCACACAAGCCTCTCTCCACCTCCCCCAATCCTCCTGCTCTTGAGGCGGATTGGCTGGGTCACGTGGGCGGAGCCAAAAAAGTCCCCCAATGAGCAGCTCCGTGGTCTGAAAGGGCAGGGAAACAGCCCAATGAGCATCACCGAAGAGGAGCCAATCAGCTAGAAGTTGCTGGGGCCGCTGTGAGCCAATCATCAGCTGGCAATCTGAAAGTTTGCTGGGGCCCCCTTTGGCTGTGGCTCTCAACAATTTTTGGTTGTTAAACCAGTCTTAAATTCCTGAGATAAATGCTTCTTGGTCATGCTGTATAATCCATTTCATATGTTGGAGAACTCAACTTGCTAGTATTTTGTCTGTCATTTCTGTTTTAGGACATAGGTCTGTGTGATCTCTTTCCTTGTAATGATGTTGTCTAGTTTAGATATCAATTAAATAAGTTAGGAAGATTCCATACTCTTCTATGGAATACTTTCTGGAAAAGTTGATGAAGTATTGATACTGATTATTCTTATATATTTTGTAGTATTCTTTATATATCTTAAATATATTGTAGTATGTAATATTTTATACTATTGAAGCCCTCTGAGCCTCAGCTTTTCTTCATGGATGGTTTTTTTTTTTTTTTTTTTTTTTTTT
>NW_026000229.1:54288044-54291996 GCF_001458135.2 Marmota marmota marmota
TTTTTTTTTTTTTTTTTTTTTTTTTAAGAGAGCGAGAGAATTTTTTAATATTTATTTTTTAGTTTTCTGTGGACACAACATCTTTATTTTTATTTATTTATTTTTTTAATGTGGTGCTGAGGATCGAACCCAGCTCCCCGTGCATGCCAGGCAAGTGTGCTACCTCTTGAGCCATATCCCCAACTTGGATGGTTTTTAAATCACTAATTTAATCCTTTTTTTTTTTTTAAACTTGTTTTCAATCTATTCCAATTTTTAAAAATTTCTTATTGAGACAATTTCATCTTAGTTATCTAATATGTTGGCATATAGTTGTTCAGCTGTATAATATGGATAGTATCATGTCAGTTTTCTTTTTTTTTTTTTTTTTGGTTATTGGAGATTGAACTCAGGGATACTTTACCACTGGGCTACACTCCCAGCCCTTTTTATTTTTTATTTTTGAGACAGGGTCTCACTAAGTTGCTTAGGATCTCGCTAATTTGCTGAAGCTGGACTCATACTTGAAATCCTCCAGCCTCAGCATCCCAAGTTTTGGGGATTAAAGGTGTTCACCACTGCACCTGGCTTTTTTTTTAAAGAAAGCTCAAACTTAAAAATGTAACCTCATTTGTTCATTTTTATTTTATAAAAAATTATAACAAAGAGGGGCTGGGGTTGTGGCTCAGCCCTAGAGTGCTCACCTAACACGTCGAGGCCCTGAGTTCAATCCTCAGCACCATATAAAAATAAATTAATTAATTAAAGATATCATATCCAACTACAACTAAAAAAATAAATATTTTTTTTTGAAAAAAGAAAATTTTAACAAAGAATCACATATAAGGACTACTTCCTCAAAAATACTGGGACAATAATAAAATTATTATGTTGTTTTCCTTATGTGATTCTAAAAATTCATGAAAAGTCTTTAAGAATAAATAAAAATCTTTTTTGTGTCTCTATAGGTTGGTGTCATGCGTGATCGTCTGATTCAGTTCATCTCTAAATTGCAGTTCGCTGCAACTGTACTTGTGACATCATGGACAGAAAAGAAGCAACGTCGAAAAACAACTACTATTTTATGTATACTCAATATTATCTTCTCTCCATTCGTGATGGTCATCATATTTATTTCTACACTACTGTCTTCTCCCTTGCTCCCCCTCTTTACCCTGCCTGTGTTCTTGGTGGGGTTCCCTCGACCTATTCAGGTTTGGCCAGGAGCAGTAGGCACCACAGCCTGTGTTTGTGCAGATACAGTGTACTACTACCAAATGGTCCCCAGCTTGACTGCCGCATTGCAGACTGCAATGGCATCTGGAAGTTTAGGTAGGTAAATGGGTTGTGCTTAAGAAAACCTCAGTAATTTATTTAAAGTCCAAAACAAAAAGAAGAAGAAAAAGCCCAGGCAGAGAGACTAAATATGAAATAAGAACTATATATCTTGCTCCTTATTTGAAGGCATATAAGGTTATAAGACAAAATTTCTTAGGTAAATTTTCACTAAGGTAATTTTAGAGTTTTTAAAAAAACCTTTTCTTAAATAAATTCAGATTACAGGCTCATTATTGTAATGTGGAAACACATTTCCCCTCAGTATTTACATGAATTTATAATGAGTATATGTCAAATAAATACTCTAGCTTAGATCCATTAAGAGTGAATACTAGCTGGTTGTTTAGCCCCTCTCTGCCTAGTATGTTCTGATATCAATACTCTTGAAAACAAAAGTTTCTTGTTGCATAGTTAGGCACAACAAGAAACTCTTATCAGATAGAATGGTTCCCAGATGCCAGCCAAGGCCCAAGCTGTAAGCAGACCTTCAAAGAATAGCAGTCAGTCCTGTACAAAATGTTGTACAAGTACTTGCACAAAGATTATTTCCATGGCATTACTTGTGAAAAATTATAGACACCTGAAATGTTAATCAACAAGCAAAAGATTACTCAAATTCAATTATATTCATATGCTGAGCTTTTTTTTTTTTTTTTGGTACCAGGACCCAACCAATGAACACATCCCCAGCCCTATTTTGTATTTTATTTAGAGACAGAGTCTCACTGAGTTGCTTAGCACCTGACTTTTGCTGAGGCTGGCTCTGAACTTGTGCTCTTTCTGCCTCAGCTTTCCAAGCTGCTGGGATTACAGGTGTGTGCCACCATGCCCAGCTCATATGCTGAACTCTTAATAGCAGTTATAGTGAATTAATCTGGGAGCTGTTTGCATTTAACCTGAGAAAATCTCAGAGATACGATGTTGAAAGAAAAATTAAGTTTTAAAAATATTTTTAGGCTGGGTATGTAGCTCAGTGGTAGAACACTTGCCTAGCATGTGTGAGACCCTGGGTTCAATTCCCAGTATGGCAAACAAAACAGAAATAAAAATATCTGTATGTTGTAAATTGATGTGACTTTTATATAAATAAAATCAAACATTGTTACATATTTTATGCATATAAACAAAATTGTCCAAAATCTTTTAAAGCAACGTGAAATTGACTTTTATATATTTGTACAATAGTTTCTAATCTGTTGTTTTTCTGAAAAATATATCCTTTAATTTTTATATATTACCATGTGTACATTGTCTCTTCCAACTATTTGCAAAGAGCTCAGCTCAGTGACTCCTGATAAACAGTGAATAGTTATTTTTCTTGACCTAATGAGAAGGTAGGAATTTTGAATCAATTCTAGGTGTGTTATTAATTTTGAAGATTCATGTGGCAAAATGAAACAAACTTGAAAATTTCTTTTCTTTTTTTTTTTTTTCCTAATTTGTTTTAGGTCTCCTCTTACCTGGGTCTCATTATTTGGGCCGTTTCCAGGATCGTTTAATATGGATAATGATTCTAGAACGTGGCTATACTTACTGCTGTATTAACATTAAGGTCAATGTGCATTGTTGAAACTTCTCTAATAGTTTTTATAGTACATGTGTAAAATTTTACCTGTTGTTCACACATCAAACAGTGACTCAAATTGAAAGAAGAGTGTCCTTTTAATTACCAGTGAAAACACCTAGTGATTTTTTTTAGACAACTTTCAATAAGCACATAATGATAGCTACCTGGTGTTGATTTTAGAATAGAACATGAAAACAAAATATACTTGCTTCCTTTTCTTCCTGACCTTTTTTTATCCGTATCTAACTGAACATCTCAAAAATGTGATTCAGTAATAATTTTAAGTCATATATGATATAAACATTCTCAGCTTAATAAAAACCGTCTTCTGACCTGTGTCTACCTGCTATAGCCTTCTTCACTCTTTCCTTTAAGAACAAAATACTATATTAGATTTGCTTATTATCATATCTCCAATTTCATTTTTTTCATTCTAACTCTTATTTCATAAGTTAGTCCCAGTTAATCTCCTCTAATGGTTCTTTCTTTTTTTCCTTGACATCTTCACATCAGAGTGTCCCAGAGCCTAGCAGTCATTTGTAACAACTTTACCCTTCTAGTTACTCAAGCCAAAAGTAATGGAGTCATGTTTTCCACTTCCATACCCCACATTCACTCTAAAGTTCTGTTTGCTCCACCTTTAAACTTTTCACAACACTTCTGGCTGCCTTCATCCCTTCCCAGATGATTACAATAGCCTCTTAATTGCTCTCCTTGCTTCTGTGTATGCGTCCTACAGTTAGTCAGCCAAAAGGATCTTTAAACCTAAATCAGATTATGTCACTTCTCCACTCAAAGCCCTCAGTAGATCTCTTCTTCCATTCAAAATAAAAGCCATGGCCCCAAATAGGTTCCCTAGTCCCTGTTTGTCATTATCTACTACTTTAATTCTCTCACTTTACTCCAGTACACTGGCTCTTCCTTCTGCCTAGAAGTCTCTTCCTCCAAATAATTACGTAGCTAACTCCCTCACTACCTCCATGTCTATTCTCAAATGTCATCTTAATCTCTTACAGACTTTTTCTTTTTTCTTATTTCTTTTTTTTTTTTTTTTTTTTTTTTTTTTTT
>NW_026000229.1:54292041-54332851 GCF_001458135.2 Marmota marmota marmota
TTTTTTTTTTTTTTTTTTTTTTTTTTTTTTTTTTTTTTTTTTTTTTTTGAGTACTGGGGATTGAACTCAGGGGCACTTAACCACTGAGCCACATCCCCAGCCATATTGTGTATTTTATTTAGAGACAGGGTCTCACTCACTTGCTTACCACCTCGCTTTTGCTAAGGCTGGCTTTGAGCTTGGGATCCTCCTGCCTCAGCCTCCTAAGCTGCTGGGATTACAGGCATGTGCCACTGCACCCAGCAACCTTCATATTTAAATTATATTCCCACTCCTATGCCAGCAACCCCAACCCTTGGCTTGCTTTACTTTTTCTTTATTTTCCTAGTACTTATACTCTCTAAAAAGCTGATACATTTACTTATTAGTTTTATTGTTGATTGCCCTTACTCTCAAATGTGAATGTTACAGGTCAAGGATCTCTTACTTTTACTCAGGAATATATCCTAAGCCCCTGGAACAGTGCCTGGCACAGAACAGGCTTTAATAAATGTTTGTTAAATGAATAGAGAATGAGTAAATTTTTTAAAAAATATATTTTTTTCTTTTAGTTGTAGATGGACACAATACCTTTATTTTATTTATTTGTTTTTATTTGGTGCTGAGGATACAACACAGTTGCTTCACACGTGCGAGGCAAGTGCTCTTCCACTAAGCCACAATCCCAGCCCAAAAATTAGTGAACTTTTTTGTCTTAGCATAGATTAGGTAAAATTTCTGGTGAGCAAAAAGCTGTCCCTTCAGACCCATGGTTCTCAATTGTAGTCCCCAAACTAGTAGCATTAGAAATGGAAATTCTTGAACCCTACTCTGAACCTACGAAATCAGAAACTCAGGGTTGAGTCCAACAGTCCTTTTTTGTTGCTGTTGTTGATGAACCTTTATTTTATTATTTATCTATATGCAGTGCTGAGAATCAAACCCAGTGCCTCACACATTCTAGGCAAGTGCTCTACCACTGAACCACAAACATAGCCCCCACAGTCTTTTAAGAGTGCTCCATGTGATTGACTCACCTAACATTTGAGAACCTGTGTTCTAATCTACATGTCCAACTTTAAGAAGGAAATTACAAAGCATATAAATTATCAAGGACATTTTGATTGTTTTATTTTTAAAATGCTATGATTTAATATTACCTGATATTATGGATCATTTCTTTTGGTCTTTGTGCTTTAAAAATATACTTTTTAGTGACACTTGTTTTTTGTTTGTTTTTTAAATCAGTCTGACTTAGACTATGCCATCTTCTAACACTTATATTATACTTTCACATTTACAAAACTTAATTAATCTTCAAAAACCTATGTACTAGGATTCTTTTTCTTTGAAAAAGAAGGAAAAGAAACAGGGTAGGTACTGATTGTGTGCCAGCACCTGGTAGAGCCATGATTTGAAAATGGGTTCTGAAGGCACTGGTAGTTTTGAGAATATAATTAACACTACTACTAATGATAATAGTAAACAGCAACCTGGTATGTCCTCTTTAAGTCATTCCTTCTAAGGAAGTAATCAAAATGTGTTTAAAATTTGCGTAAGAACATATTCTTTTTTTTTAGTATTGATGGACCTTTATTTATTTATTTATTTATATGTGGTGCTGAGAATCGAACCCAGTGCCTCATACATGCTAGGCAAGTGCTCTACCACTGAGCCACAGCCACAGCCCAAGAAAATGTTCCTAATTTTCATTCACCAAGTCTTTATTTGTTGCATACTCACTGTGAATGGGTTTAGGCACTGGGGATATAGTTGTATCCAAAACAAAGCTATGAGTTCATCTTGTATTTGGAGGGGATAGACAGTAATCAAATAAATCTGTTGTTACTATCCTATTGTCATTTTAAAAACTGGAACAAGAGTACAATTACATAAGTTGTGGCATATTAGTATAATGATTTTCTTACTCCCATAAAGTTTGGTGGAAAATATATTAAAACTACTATTTATACTTTATAATTCTAGTTTCACTTTTTTTCTTACAAAACATTCTAATTTAAGTTTTTAATGTGTAACTTGCCTTAGACAGTATATATAGGCTTTTAAAATTATGTTTGTATTCAATAAAGTTATTTATCTAATTTCTAGTGGAGTTCTATAATTTATTTTTAAATAATGGTGTTTTTACTATCTCTATCCAGTTTGTATTAAGGTATAGGTCTTGAGTTAAATAACTTTTTTGGTTTTTTTTTTCATATTTTTATGATGAGAATGTACAGGCATTTACAAAACTAGTTGCTATTCTCTATGTAATAAATGATCATAAACTCAAGTATTTTATATTTCCTCTTAGGGGTTAGAATTACAAGAAACATCCTGTCATACTGCTGAAGCCCAGAGAGTTGATGAAGTTTTTGATAGTGCTTTTGAGCAGGAAGAATACACAAAAGTATGTTCCCTTAATGAACACTTTGGGAATGTCTTGACCCCCTGTACTGTTTTGCCTGTGAGACTATATTCTGATGCCAGAATTGTCCTATCTGGCATAATTGATTCCCATGAAAACTTAAAAGAATTTAAAGGTGACCTTGTTAAAGTGCTTGTGTGGATACTCATTCAGTACTGTGCCAAAAGGCCCACCTTGCAAGAGGATATTCATAAAAGTGAAAGTAAAAGGGAAACACCTCTAGTGATCCTGCCAGCTTCAAATACTTCCCCACGTCCAAAGTCCCCAGAAGACACAGATAGTTTAGATTCCAAAACTTTTGATGACTGGTCTGATGATAATATTTTTGATGATGAGCCAACTATCAAAAAAGGAAAAGAGGGAAAAAAGCAGTTGAAAGATTTTCCAGGAACAAATTTGCCTATTCCAGGATCAGTAGACTCACAGAGAGTTGGTGATCATTCTACAGGTACAGTTCCTGAAAACAGTCTTTATAAAGCTGTTATGTTGGGATACCCTGCTGTTGACAAAGGAAAACAAGAAGACAAGGCATATGTCCCTCTTATGGACTTCAGTTGTTCATATTCTCATTTACTGAGCTTACCTGAAGAATGGAGGTCTAACTGTATGCCTAAAGCCATAATGAAAGAGCTGAGTTCATTATTTCCAGAAGACTGGTACCAATTTGTTTTAAGGCAGTTGGAATGTTTCTATTCAGAAGAAAAGGCCTCAACTCTACTGGAAGAAATTGCAAAGGATAAAGTTTTAAAAGACTTTTATGTTCATACAGTAATGACTTGTTATTTTGGTTTAATTGGAATAGACAATGTGACTCCTAGTCCTGGTCATATATTAAGAGTTTTCAATGGTGTTTTACCCTGGTCTGGTGCCTTGGATTGGCTCACAGAAAAACCAGAACTGTTACAACTAACTTTGAAAGCATTCAGGTAACTCATTTTGATTATAATGTGTGACATTGTTTGAAAAATGGTATTTTGTTTGTAATCACCTAGAAGACTATTTGATTTTTAATGTTTTTTAAAGCCAATTTCTTAAAAATGAAAAAAAAAATGCTTAGTATGTATTGTGATCATATTGACAGTACACTTTAATTTCTACTTCCTTTGCTTTTTTTAATGTGAAGGACCTAGTTTTCAAATGACTTATTGGATTTCTTCACCTTAACTGCATCATTTCTCCTTTAATTTTTTGTCTGAAATATAGATAATTTCAGTTCAAAGTCTTAAAAATATTGATTGAACAAATCCATTTCCTCTATGGTTCATTTTAAAATATTCTAAAACTGTTTGATTCTCCCTTCTTTTTAGGTATACTCTGAAACTAATGGTTGATAAAGCAAGTTTAGGCTCAATAGAAGACTTTAAAGAGCTGGCCAGCTGCCTTCATGAATATGAAAGTGACTGGTACATTGGTTTAATATCAGATGAAAAATGGAAGGAATCAATTTTACAAGAAAAGCCATGCTTGTTTGCTCTGGGATATGATCCGAATATGGTAAGGTTAAAAATGTTCTTAAATCAGTTATGAAATATTCACACTAATAATTGTATTCTAGCTTTTGATATATACATGCACACAAAAATCATAGTTTCAAGACATTTTTTATCGTGACTTAATGATCACAGTAGTCCAACCTTAGAATAGCTGTTTCAGAGACAAATAAAAATGTGTAGTCATTATATAACAGTGAACATATGAGATAGCAAGTATAAGTACAAGTATAGCATATTTGACAAAATAGATCAGATTCCTATACCCAGTTCAAGAGTAAGAATTATCATTTTGGATTTGACTCCTAGAAGAGAAATTAATTTATAAATGGAAAATTATTTATTTTGCTGATATGTATACTTTATTTGAAGCAAATCTAACCTGTGAGAATTTAGAAATACTCGAAATAGGGATTTTTTAAAGATTTAATATCTGTACTGTATTTAAAATGTCATTGATTGTGCACAATACGAAAGATTCAGTATTATGAACCTATTGTGGGTTCCAAGCATGCCTTAGCATGTGAGGAACTCTCTTAAGTTCTCTTCCCAGTAAAACTGATGAATAATAAACTTTTAAAAAAAAATTCATTTAAAGCCTGAGAAATAATTCTAAGGGCATAAAGCAAATAAAAGAACACTAATTCAGAAAACAATACTAAAACAGTAAGAACTGTGAGATACCAGTATTTGAACCACGACCGCCTTCCCTCTCAGCAATACAGAAACTCTATTTAGACTGGTACAACCAAGAACACAGGGCACTCTCTCCCCTCTGCTCCCACATGGAAGATTGTTTTCTCAGGAAAATCAGGAGTCCAGTATTTCTCATCTTGTTTCCTCCAGCTATCTGTTGCTGAGGTCAGACTCTATGTATTTATAGTTGAGGTAAGAATTACTTTCTGGCCAACTACAGTTGTGGAAAGGAAGCTTTGTCATGTTATCACTGATAATTTTGGATCCCTGATGATCATTGCCTCCTCATAAGATAGAGGTTCTTCACTAAAAAAAAACAAACTGGAAAGACTGGGGCTCCTGTTTCCCCTCCACCAAGTGTGTATCTCCTTAAGCAGAAGTGTCACTCAGAACCATGTTACTGTTCCACTTCTTGTCCAGAACTCTGCTTCGCCCACAGATTTTTTTTCCCCTCTGGGAGAAGCAAATCATTAAAGCCTAGAACTCTGAAATTCATCCTGAAAGAACTGATTCATTTGCAAGTGTGAACACATTAAAGCCTAATATGCACTCCAAAGCAATGGAGGTTGTAACAATTACAAGGTATATTCATTAGAAATACAAGCTAAACTGTAAACTGGCTAGATTAAAAAACTAGGGAAAGAAGTAAAGAAGAGCACTCCTGGGGTCAGAACAAATGTCAGACACTGACATCAAAAACTTTTCCAAAAATTTTTCCCAAATTTAATGGATCAATCCATGGAGCAAGTTATGTCCCAGGTTGCTGTTGCAAACAGAGTAACTACCTGGCAATCAGTGGAGTTTAACAGCTAGGTATAACTATTTAATGAAGATAGCTCTCCCCAAACCATTGCCATTCCAAAGTAATGGTGAGCATTCACAGGGATACACTACCAGAGGAGCAATATCTGAGATGTTAAATGGTAGGGTTAGTAAGGGGTGGGAAGGAATTTACTCACAAAAGTAATGTAGTCATTCATTAAACAAAATAGTACATAAAAATAGCAAGTTCTGGGGTAGGGAGTAAGGAGTATCAGTTACCCAAGTCAACTTTTCGCCATTGTGACTAAAAGACCTGACAAGAACAGTTATAGGAAAAAAGTTTATTTCAGGCCTCACAATTTCATGGGTCTCAGTCCACAGATGGCTGACTCCATTCCTTAGGGCCTGAGGTGAGGCAGATAATCATGGTGGAAGGATGCAATGGAGGAAAGCAGCTGGGGACATGGCTCTAGGAAGCAGAGAGAGAACTCTGCTCAAAAGGACAAAATATAAATCCCAAAGACATGCTCCTGGGGACCCACCTTCTCCAGCTACGCCCTCCCTGCCTACAGTTACCATGCAGTTAATTCCTGTTGTGGAGGATGTTAACATACTCCCATAACCCCATCATTTCACCTCTAAATTTTCTTGCATTATCTCACACACGAGTTTTGGGGAGACATCTCATATTTGAACCATACAGAGTTTTTACAGTGTTATCTGAGCCATTCAGTTTTCAACAAAAAATTATAAATTAAATGTAGCATGTCAGTAGATATAGAAAATTTACAAAAAGGAAAAGAAAAATTTACTAGAGGGGGCTCACTCGTAGATATGAACAGGCAGAAGAAAGAATTAATGAACTTAAAGATTTTAGGTTGATAGTTGTACTATCCAAAGAATGTTAAAAAGGAAGATAACTTCAGAAAATGTGGAACATCATAAGTTGCACCAAAATGCACATAACTTACCAAAAGAAGGAAAAGAAATTATCCAAAGAAATAATGGCTGAACACTTGCCAAATTTATCAAAAACATTATGCCAGAAAGATAATATGCAGCTAACAACAGAGCAGTATAATACATGAAGAAAATCTGACAGAAATGGAGAAATAGGCATCAATAATAATATTTAGAGATTTCAATACCCTACTTTTAACCATGAATAGAATTAGATAAAGAAATAGAAGATTTAAACAATACTGTAAGTCAATGATACCTAACAGACCTATAGAGCACTCCACCCAACAACAGAATATGTATTCTTTTCAAGTGCACGTAGAACATTGTCCAGGATAAATCATACACTAGGATGTAAAACTGCTCAATAAATTTAAAAGGATTGTTATAATCCAAAGATGTCTTCTGACCACAATAAAATGAAATTAGAAATCAGTAAAAGAAATTTAGAAAGTGCACAGATATTTGGAAATTAACACACTCCTAAGTCACCTCTGTATCAAAGAAGAAATCCAAAGAGCAATTAGAAAATACATTGAGATGAATGAAAATGAAGACACACATACCAGAACTTCAGGAAAAAAGAAGCAGCATCTCAAATTAACCCAACCTCCTACAACATATTGGGGGAAAAAAGAGCAAATTAAAAGCAAACAGAAGAAAAAAAAAAGATTAGAGGAGTGGTTATGAAATAGAGAAGAAAAAAACATATAAACATTTCAGTGCAACTAACAACTGATTCTTAAAAAAGATCAGCAAAACTGAAAAATCTTTAGCTACTTTGGCCAAGAAAACAAAAGAGATAGAAATTCCTAGAATAAGAAATAAAAGAGGGGACATTAGTACTAACCTAGTAGATTTAAAAATGACTATGACTTATTATTGCCATTAAATTATATATCTTAGATGAAGTGAAAAAATTCATACAAACTACTAAAAATTAGGAGGAAATAAACAAGAGGTTGAATTAATCAAAACTAATCCCAGAAAGAAGCTAAGGCCCCAAAAGACTTCATTGTCTAATTCTACCAAACATTTAAATGATTATTAATACCAGTTCTTCACAGTTGCCTCCAGAACAAGGGAGGGGAGCATTTTTCCCACTCATTCTATGAAGCTACTATTACCCTGATTAAAAAAACTAGACAAAGATATTATAAGGAAAAAAGACTACACATCTCTAATCTCTCATCACTATGGGTGCAGAAATTACCAACAAAATACTAGCAAACTGAATCCATTATTCTATAAAAGAATTATATACCATGATTAACTAGGTTGCAAGATTGATTTAATATTAAGAAAAATTATTAACATAATATACTACACATAGAATAAAAAACAAAAACCACATAATCATCAGTAGACACAAAAATCATTTTAGCAAAATCCAATAATCTTTCATAATAAAATCACTTGAAATAGGAATATAACTTGAGTATTCAACATGAATTTGGGGGATGGGGACGTAAAGATTGTCTATAACATCTGGCTAGAACCCTTAATACAAGGTTTAACAAAAAACTGCAGCAGTGGACATCCTTGTCTTCTGATCTTAGGAGGGAAGCATCCTTTTTTTTTTTTTAACCAATAAGTATGATGTTAGTTGTGAGTTTTTCAATGTTAAATTTGCATGTATATCACAATATATCATATACATGATTCATTCATGCATCCCAATGTATACAACATATATATTTGTAGAACTAACAATTTATTAGTCTCTGTCATATCATGTATATTTATATGTTTTCATGCATATTTTCAAATGTATATTCTTATGAACACTGGTAAACCCTAATCTTGATCTTAATTTTCTAATTTTAACCCTAGATCCATACCAAATTTGATATTACACTTTCTTTCTTTTTTTAATTTGTTATATATGACAGCGGAATCTATTACAATTCATATTAGACATATAGAGCACAATTTTTTATATCTCTGGTTGTACACCTTAGAAAGAAATTTAATGGGTAAGATTTATACCCTGAAAACTATAAAACATTGTTGGAAAAGGAAATTAAACATCTAAATAAATTTAAAAATTCTCATGTTCCATTCAATGGAAAAGGGGTCATCTTGGTGCTGGGATAATTAGCCACATTCAAAAGAGTGGCATTGGGTTGTTAATACTAGTTTCCCAGGACTTCTAGAACAAATTATTACCAAAGACTGACTGAAAAACAAACTTAGTCTCTCACAGTTCTGAACTAGAAGTCTGAAACCAAGGTGTCAGTAGCCATGCTTCCTCTGAAGGCTCTAGAGGAGAATCCTTCCTTACCTCTTCCTTCTGGTGGTTCCTAGCTTTCTTTGGCTTGTGTTACTATAACATCCATCTGTCTCCATCTTTGCATGGCCTCCTTCCATACATCTTGTGGCAATTCTTCTACTTCTTTTTAAGGACACCAGTCATTGACTGACTTAAGGTCCCACCTAAATGCAGGATGCTCTCATCCCAAGATCCTTAAATTATATCTGCAAAGTACCCATTGCAAATAAATTCACATTCATGGGTACTGTGGGCTAGGACTGGAATATATTTTCTTTGAAGGTGCTGTTCAACCCACTCCAGATCTTACTTTATACACCATATAAAAAAAAAAAAAAAATACATCAAAGAACTAAGTGTTAGAGCTAAAACTATATATATCTTGGGAGAAAACATAGGAGTAAATTTTCACAACCTCAAACTTGACAGTGAATTCTTAGATGTGACACTGAAAGCATGAGAAATAAAAATAGATAAGGCTTCAATGGACATCGTCAAGTAAGTGAAAAGATAACCCAGAATGGGAAAAATAATTACACATATCTGGAAAAGGACTTGTTACTATGCAACGTTTCTCTAAAGAAATGGCCATAGCCAATAAACACATGAAAAAATGGTCTACAGCATTTACATCATTAGTCATCAGGGAAATGCAAATCAAAACTACAACCTCACTTCACATACACTAGGATGGCTGAAACAAAAAGATAATAACAACTAATGACAAGGAACTGTGAAGAAATTGGAAACTTCATACATTGCTGTTGGAATATAAAATGGTACAGTTGCTTTGGAAAATACACTGGCAGTTTCTCAAATGGTTATGCAGAGTTACTGTATGAACTAGCAATCCTAAATTTATACCTAAGAAAAACAAAAACAGATCAACCTAAGAACTTGTACACAGATGTACAGCAGCATTATTTATAGTTGCTAAAAGGTACAATCATATAATTAAACAATACTCAGCCATAAAGGAATGAAGTACTGATTTATGCTGCAACATACATGAACCTCAAAAATATGCTAAGTGTGAAAAGCAAGTTATGAAAAGTCACATATTTCAGTGACTCATTACATTATGATTGCTTAAGGCAAGGGGGTATGAAGAGACAAGAAAGTAAGAGCTAAACAATATGGGACTCCATTTTGTTCTAAAGTTAACTGGTGATTGTTGCACATATATGTGAACATACTAAAAACCATTGAATTATAATTGTTAAATGAGTAAATCATATAGAATATAAATTATATCTCAATGAAGCTGTTTCTAATGTGGAGCCTATTGCATTATTGCCCACTGATGAGTATATATGATGTATGTATTATTGAAGTTATGTGGCCTGAAACCAGAAAAGAAAAGAAAAGTAGCTGAAATTTTGCTGTTCTGGAGATTAAATGAAATAGCTATCAGGAAAATTTTCTTCTCATACTTACTTAAAGAGCTAAGAAAGAAAATACAGGTGATTCTTAACTCTAAATGTAAACAAATTGTGTGTGTACATTTTAAAACACCCGTTTGTTTTTAATCTTGGGAGAAAGTTTGTCTAACTGCAACAAGATTTTCTCTAATTTTTAAGTA
This sequence comes from Marmota marmota marmota, assembly GCF_001458135.2. Lineage (NCBI taxonomy): Eukaryota > Metazoa > Chordata > Mammalia > Rodentia > Sciuridae > Marmota > Marmota marmota. The sequence continues at coordinate 54,302,211 of NW_026000229.1, forward strand.
AAATATAAAAATCCTGATGTAATCCCTTTTTCTTTTCTTTTTCACTTTTCCCTCCCCTTTTATATTTTAAAGGGAGTTTATACTGGGAGAGTACTGACCCTTCAAGAATTGTTGATACAAGTTGGGAAGTTAAATGCAGAAGCTGTTAGAGGTCAGTGGGCCAATCTTTCATGGGAATTGCTTTATGCCACAAACGATGATGAGGAGCGTTATAGTATACAAGCACATCCTCTACTCCTAAGAAACCTTACAGTTCAAGCGGCTGATCCTCCTCTGGGATATCCAATTTATTCTTCAAAACCTCTCTGTATACGTTTGTATTAGAGCCCATTTTGACTTATAAATGTAATATCATCAACGGATGTTTTACTAGAAAAGTAACAATGTAAACTTCTTGTAACTTTAGTGGACTTTTTCCTGCCCCAAGGATGCCTTTAAAAAGTTAAGCTTCATAGAATGAATTCCCTTAATCATCTAATGGTTTAGAAAAACATTAACAACAGCATCTTTATGTCTAACATAAAGTTAGAAATTGGCCAATATTTGTGCCCTATGGATTATGGTAGGCTTTGATAAATACAATAAAACATTTTTATATAATTAGAAATTAAATTTGTGTTGGTTTCTTAAGTGTTTGATAGGTGACTGGCCTTTAAAAAAGTCAACAGTTATGTAATTTTTACATACATAAAAAATATACATACCAGTGTTTTTAAATCCATTTAAGGGTTAACTTAATGTATACATATATTTATTTAAAATATAATTTTTATAGTCTTTTTAAATGTTGTACTGTTTTAACATTTCATGATTTCATAATGATGTATTTATGTCATGTACCTCAACTCAGAAATCTTAACAACTTTTAATAAAATCTTTCCAATAAAATCTTCTCCCTCTTTTCCAAATATCTTTTTTTAACATATGTGAAAGAAATAGTGCTCATCCCATGCATTGTGTGAATGTACAGGAAGAGCAATTTGAGGGTAATCTGAGTGTGCCTGCTCATTGATCTGATTCCTTATGCATTTATTTTCAAATGAATTTCTTGATTCAAAAAAAAAAAGACCTCCCCAAAAGGACTACCAATTATTAATGTCTTAAGGTATATTAACTAAAGTTAGAAGATGGAGATAATTTTTTCATAATGTGATCGGAATTTTATTTTTATCCTCTTGCTACTTAGGAACATTTTACAAATACTTATAAAAGGGATGAACAATGAAATCTGCATCAGTTGAGACAATGAATTTCCTCTACTTCTTATTTAATTTCCAACTAGATCTATAGGAGCCTGCTAGATTGGTAATGTAGTGATGTATTCTTCTTAGAAATAATTAAAATTATTTTAAATGTACCTTTTTTTTTTATTATTGTTGTTATTATCAGTCCATTTATTTACTGTGTAGACCAGTTTACTCTTAACATTAAAGGATAACTTTTGAACTAACTTTCAGTTAGATTTGCGGTTTTGTATTACACCTGAGTTCAAGTTTGGGTTTATGATTTACATAATTGAGATTTACTAGCTGTACAATTTTATATATTATTTTTTTAGAAAAATTTCTTGTCATTAAAAATTAATTATGATGATCAGTTTTAATGCTGCATGACATTCTGTTTATTTATTTGACCACCTCCCATAATAGGAACTTTAATTTGTTTAAAGATTTTTATTATTATAGTGATGCCAAGCCATGTCTTCCCTTGACTTTGCTTCTCCTCATTCATGGCTGAAGTTTCCTCATTCATTTTTCTATCTGCTCCAGTCTGGAGTCTATCTCTACTACTCACCCAAAGTTTAAAAAGTTATTATTGAGGTCATTATTTACCTACATATTTTCAAATCAGCAGGCCACTTTGTCTCGTCTCACCTATCCTCTGAGTAGCATCTGGTATATTTGAACACTCATTCCTGAATCACCTTTTGTGTTTTCTTCTGGGCTTTTGTGAAACATTTATTTTCCTCCCATCTTCCTGACTATTCCTCTCAATTACCTCTTCCACCAGAACTCTAAATTTTGGAATTTTTCAACAATTGGTTCTAGATTTTCTGTTCTTCTTCTGTATTCACCAATTTCATTTACTCCCAAGACTTAGAATATTACCAACAAAATGATGATATTCAAATATATATATATGTAACCCAACCTTTCTTCTTACACTGGACCTATGTATCTAATATTTGATATTTCCACATGATATATTAAAACTGCTCTTACTGAATTTTCTCTAAAACCCACTTGCATACTTGTAAGTAGTAATAGTGCCTAGATTAAATCATACCAGTCACTTCATGGAGAACTAGAAAAGCCAGGCAAAAAAAAAAAAAAAAATAATCTGCTTAAAGTCATTAGAGAACCAAGAGACAGTGAAGAATTGCATCCAAGAGCCAAGGCAGAATGATATTTAGAGGCCTGGCTCGACATTTGGGTTGTTTTCCTTCCTGAACACTCTATCAATTGCTAGTAGAGTCTTCTTGAGCTGAGTTTAATCCTGAACTTAGCCCTTACTACCTTAGTAACATTGGAAAGTTCTACCTACTTGCTTTGTGCAGCTCTGTCATCTATAAAAGTAGAAAATATCTCCTACCTTATGGCCGCTAGGAGGAATAAATGAGTTAACTAACACTAAGCACCCCAGTATAGCAAGAGGCATATTACAGATGTTGAATAAATCATAGCTGCGATTCCTACTTACTGCTTCAAACCAGTTATTTGTATCTCTTCATGCTTCTGAAGAGTATAAGCATCTTGGAGGTAGGATCATTCAAAATACTTCTTTATATCTGCTCATTACCCAGCACTCTCTTTTGTTTGAAATATTTCATACAGTTATGTTACTATGCTTTGGATATTTTTGTTCTACTCAACTTTCATGTTGAAAGTTAATCCCCAATGCTAGTAGTAAGAGCAGGACCTTTAGATAAGGGAATCATGAAAGTGAATAGGCATCCAAATAAAAAGCCTTGATGAAATGACCTGTTCCTCTTGCCTTTCTACCCTTCACCACATAAGGAAATGGTGTCCCTCCCCTTCTGCAGGACACAGCAACTAGGTACCATCTTGGATGTAGATATCAGTCCTTTCTAGATAGAGAACAGTCCTATTGGTTATGATCTCAGGTTTCCCAGCCTCCAGAACTGTGAGAAACAAATTTTGTCATGTTTATAAATTATGTAGTATATGGTATGTTATAGAAGCACAAATGGAACAAAGACATTCTGTTAAATAGGTGTTTATTCTTTGGTTAGATTTCTGTGATCCTAGATTTTAAGCTTATATGGCTGTTTATTCAGCTCTTTGACTGCTATGACTAAAAGACCTGAAAAAGAACAATTAGTGAAGGAAAAGTTTATTTGGGGTCTCACAGTTTCAGAGGTCTCAGTTTATAGATGGCTGGCTCCATTCCTCAAAGCTCAAGGTGAGGCAGAGCATCATGGCAGAAGAGTATGGCAGAGGGATGTAGTTCACATGAGGATCAGGAAGCAGAGAGACTCCAAAAAGATACACCCCAAAGCCACGCCCCAAATAACCCACCTCCTCCAGCCACACCCTACCTGCCTTCAGTTACCACTCAGTTATTCCCTGATGGGGGATTAATTTACTGATTGGGTTAAGGCTCTCACAACCCAATCATTACTCGCCTAAATCTTACATTCTTACTCATGAGCCTTTTGGGGACACCTCACATCCAAACCATAACAATGCCTAAGTATTTTTAAAATATTCTTTTATTCAAGAATGTAGTATGTTAATACTGTTTTGCAAGATTTATGACAGTCTTATTTCTTATTTATTGTACACTAAAAGGAAAATTGTATCAAGAAGTAAAAAGTCACAAATTAGCCTTCAGTTATTCTTCTGGGCATAAGATTGCTGTTATGTTTTCCACTTCTCCCTTCAATGGCCAGAAAATTACAAGTGCTCCTTTCACTCATGTTTTGTCTTCCAAATTTTAAAATAAGAGGAATCTGCATCCTGTAAAAAGAGTAACAGTAATATGTATCAGTCCTTCCTACTATTTACCCAAGTTTTTACAATTAAGTTGCTTTGAGGATCTGTTCATTATCATTCACTGCTAAGAATTCTTACAAGCCTCAGACAAATGTTTAGATTGGACTGAAAAAAAAAAAATCACAGCTAAATTTTAGATCTGTCCACAAATCTCTCTAAATAGCTTCACATCATTGTCTCCTTTATCTGGCATGAATAACATTGGTTATTATCTGTTCATATCATTTCCTAAATGCTGAATTCTCATTAATACTCAGATTAGCATATCATACTCACACTGACTTGTCCTAATAAATAAAAAGAACAGATCCAATTATTAAAATGGAAATATTTGAAATATAATTCAAATTATTATTTATGAGCTTTTAATATATTATTTAAAGGATGATTTTTTAAAAAGCAACTTGATAATCGCTCTTTATGTGATTTTCATTTGGGAAGTATGCATTTACCTCTTGAAAGAATTTGTACTAAAAAAGAATAATAATGATGATATTGATAATACAAAATTCAGTGTGGCTATTGTTCTGTGGTTTTGTGTAGAGAATGAGGTATCATGCCTCAGAAATGGTAATAGGAAATTAGAGAATACCTAATTTATAATTTAAAAAGAGTGATAAGGCATTGAGACCATGAAATACACAATATATTAAAGAAAGGAGGTCATGGGGGGCTGCCATCTTTTAATAAAGGCTAATGTAATAAAATGCTATATTTTCTGAGTGATGTTTATATTTTACATTTAGATAGTATGTAAACAAAATGAAATAACCTTCACAAGGACATTTCTGAGAGAAGAATAACTGTCATATGACTAAAACTCTTCTAATCCCTGGTCCCTCTTTCCTCTCTGAAAAAAAAAACACTTCTATAATATACGTCTACTTTGTTACTGAGATTATTGAGAATACAAATTGGTATAGGGGTTATGAAAAACAATATGGATATTTCTCAAAAAATTAAAAATAGAACTACCATATCATACACAGCAATAACACTTATATGTATTACTCCACTTTAAGAAAAATGCCTGAGGTGGGGTACTACAAAAAGCCAAGTGCAGTGGGGCACACATGTGCACACATGTAATCCCAGCAACTTGGGAGCTAAAGCAGAAGAATTATAACTTTGAGGGCAGTCTGGGCAACCTTACCTGTCTCAAAATAAAAACTGAAAAGGGCTGGGAATATAGCACACTAGCAGAGTACTTACCTAGCATGCATAAGGCCCTGGATTTGATCCCCAATATGACCAAAAGAAAAAAGTTTGGGGGGATTTTTTTGTTCATTTGTTTGCTTTCCTAAGTTCACATTCTGGAAAATTGTAAAAAGTCAAAGACTGGGTGACCTCATCTATTCAGCCTCTGCTGAAAGCCCCCTTGTCTGGGTCATTTTCTCATAAAGAAATGAAATCAGTTCTATGTAGAAGGAGCCTAGTACATGACAACTCATCCTCCTAAGAATTAACTCAAGTCCTGTGAGAAATAGTTATTAATCCCTTCAGTGGTAACTGAAGGCAGGTAGGGTATAGTGTTAATCCCTCATGGCCTAATTTCCTTGCAGTAGGCCCATCCGTTAAGGTTCCACCATTTTCAACATTACCATACTGGGACCAAGCTTTGAGGAGGAACCATATCTAAACCATACCAGGGCATATATCCACAGAAAATGAAACCAGCATCTTGAAGAGCATCTGTACTTCCATGCTCATTTTTCTATTTTTTTAATGAGCCAAGATATGGACACAACCTAAGTACCTTGTCAAAGAATGAATGCGTTAAACAAAGGTGGTGTATATCTATGCAATTACCCTTTAGCCATTAAAAAAAGGAAATCCTGTGTGGTACATTCTGAATAATGGTACATTCCTATAATTCCAGCTATTTGAGAGGTGAAGTGAGAGAATTTTAAGTTCAAGCCCAGCCTGAGCAACTAAGTGGGACTATGTCTCAAAACAAAATTAAAAGGGCTATGTAAGGGGCTCAATAGTAGAGTGCTTTCTTGGATGTGAGACCCTAGATTCAATACCCAATACCACAAAAATGAAGCTGAAGAGTGTGAAAAACATAAGATACAAAAAGATACTATATGATCTCACTTGTATGTGCCATCTAAAAACTCACTTACAGAGGCACAGAATTGAATAATGGTTGCCAGGGGCTGGAAGGTGGGAGAAATGGGCAGATGTTGGTCAAAGGGCACAACCTTTCTGTTAAAAGATGAGTAACTTAGGTTATTATTAAGTTACAAATTCAAATTAATGTATAGCACGGTGATTGGTTAACACCGTATCATATACTTCACATTGGATAGGAGAGTAGATCTTAAATGTTCTCATGACACAGCAAAGGTAACTCTGGGAGATGTGTTAATCAGATTTACTGTAGTCATCATTTTACAATGTATGTATAATATCAAATCATCACATACACCTTCCAAATATACAGATTTGATTTGTTAGTTTTTGTATAAAAACACAAATCATTGACCTTTACTTTATGTATGCTGAATATCCTTCTACTTATGAAAGTCAGGATGAGAAAGAAAATAAAAGCTTAACAGCAAACATTTATAACACTGCAGACTGTTTTAAAGCTTTTCATGTAATAACTCATTCAATCTCCATAACAATCCTATGACTAGATCCTATTCACTAATCTCCATTGCCCAGATGGAGAGATTGAGCTATAGAGAAGTGACTTGCTAAAAGTCAAGGGGCAAAGATCAGGTAGAGCTGGGATTTGAACCCAGAAAGCCCAGCAATAGGCTTCGTGCTCTCAGCCAGGATGCTGTGCTTCCTTTCTATATAGGTGGCCTTCCCCTCCCAACTCTTATCTATAGCTGGGCTCAATGCCATTAGATCAACTATGCTCCAAATTTAAATCTCAGATGTAATCTTTGATCAAGCTCATCTTTGGAACCATCCCATACTACCAGAGTCCCAGCACTGCCAAAACAATTGTAAATGATTTGCTCAAAGTAAACTGCTCCACATTACAGATTAGTACAGGGAAAGACTCATTAATAATTTTGCAAGCTCTGGATGTTTTAGTGTATTATTAATCCATTTTATAATCTCTAAGCATTTTGTTATGTTCTGATGTTTCGATCTTTTTCCCTAGTAATTCATTTGCACTTCCCTGCAAAAAGTTGGAACAAATTAAATGTGTAACAAGTGGATTAGATGTTTCAGTGGGTTGTTTAAAATAGTGGTAGATTACATAGTGACACGTAGAGTATGATCCTCTTTTATAATTCTTTTTTATGTCAATCTGCATTTTTTAATTCAAAATATGATAGTAACAGAGTATGAAAGAAATAACTCTTTAAATAAATAACTCAATAAAATCCTTCCATAGCACTAATCTTTCTTTGTACAATCAATCTATAATTTTGAGATTAACTCATTACATTTGCTGTGTTATTTATGCATTAAACTCTACTGATGGTCACAATTTTATCAATCAGTTAATGATATATCCCACTAATTGTGATAATAATGAGGGCCAAAGGCAGTAATAAGCTTTTTCCATAAATGTGGCCACAGGCACATGTCAGATGTGCAGGTTGGAGGCAACAGTGTGCATACACCTGTCTTAGCAATGCAGTCAGTGCTTTGACAGAAGAGGGTATAGGGCCTGAGGTGCACCTAGTCCTGGGGAGAGGTGGGAGAGGAAGCCAGGGATCACTTCAAAGAGGTAACCTCTGCCCTAAGAGACTGGTAGGATGGGTAGATCTTGCTGGGGAAAGAGCACTTTGAAGAGCACTTTGACACAGATCCAGGTCAAATGGTTAAATGTAGAGAAAAAAATGGCAACCTTTGGTTTGATTTTACCTTGTAGAAAACTCATTTCTCCCAAGACTAGTCAAAATTTACAGTAAGCCACCAGATATATATGGGGGTGGAATAATTATTATAATTTCTGTATTTGATATGAAATTGTTGGAGGGTTAGCAAGAAAGCTTTTAAGCACTAAGATTTTTTTATTTTCCTACAAAATTGAAACATTATTAAGAAATATATAAACTGCTCTTACCTTACCACTCTGAAAGTTATTAATCCTTTTCTTCCCTAATTTGTTCGTTATCCAAATGGCCAGGGTTGGCATATATTGCCACAAATATGCCACCAACAAGAAAGGTTGCTCTGCAATCCAAACTTCTTTCAAATCGTTAGCCATGGCAATTAACATCAGCCGCACACAACGACTAGTTGCCATCTTGTACGACTGATCTCCAGCATGGACCACAGTCTAAGAAAAGTTTAGAATTAAGTGAATGCTGAGTAATTTTTCAAACTATTTCACAGAACATTTAAGCGAAAAAAACTTAAAGGCCAACTAATTGTATTATTCCTTCAGGAATCCCCACAAACCCTATAGGGGGTTATAAACTTCTATAGTATTTCAAATTTAATTTTTTGTTTTTCAGCACTAGGGATCACACACAGGGCCTTGCTCATGCTCACCAAGCATTCTACACCTGAACTATATTCCCAGTGCAATTTCTGTAATTCTTCAATTAGCCTAATAGGAATGATAAATATACAAGAGAATACTGTATGGGCTAACTAAAAGATGAAAGTTTGCTTCTAGCTAGAATTGCTAGAAGCAATTATCACCTTAGAGTGATAATTTAGTTATCACTTTAGTACTGAGACTCAAATTATTATGATATGCATTTAGCAAATGAAATCTCATCAAACAAGAGGATGAAATGGAAGAAGATAAAAATGGGCTTCTAAATAAGAAAAAAACCTATCACATAATAGCACACACGTAATGGAAGACATAAATATTATCTTAGCAACTTCTTTAGCCTTTATTTAAATGTAAGGCCAATGCACTATCTGCGGCCAATGCACTATCAGCTGACTAACAATTTTCATAAGTTTTCTAACAAAAGTATGACATAATAACCCTGAAATATAGTAAAAAAAAAAACACTACAATATAACAAGGAAAGCATTCAAATTATATGACAATTAGAAATTTTTACCTTTGTGACTTCTTCAGCTAGTGCATTCTTCACAATATTTGAGTAGACAGGTCCTGGGTAAATGTTAGAAATGATTATACCTGGATATTTGGTAAGTTCAGATCGAAGGCAATTAAAAAAACCCTAACAGACACAAAAGGAAAAAAAAAGGCAAATAAAGTTAAATGGAGACTCATAGCTCATGATTTATCAAAATATGCTCTGAAAAGCCTGAATAAAGGTCAAGTAGTGTAGTCAGGCAAACAATGTTACGCATTTTTCACTGTGAGACCAGAGGCGATCCAGGAAAGACATCCTCACCTCTTGCCAGGTATAGGCAGTTTGCCACCTTGGTAGTAATGGCTCTTGCCATCAATGGTCTTTATGGTTGGCAAACCCTGAACCAACAAGAAACTCCCAGAAGGTTCTGATACACCCTCCTCATAGCAATCCTCATCTCCCTGCTCTAAAACAAGTGCATGTTCTCCAGAAATCACTGGGGTTGGCTTTCTCTTTATTCTCCAGAGTCATCTAAGTGCCAGTGTTTGGGGCAATAGGGAGTACAGAGGGATCAATGCTGCACAGAAATTCACCACAGAGAAAGAATCCAACCTTTTCAATTGATATTACTATGTAATATGTTACTAAACGGGATGATTTAGTTTGAGCAGATGAGTCTTTTGGGGGTGATAACTAGTACCTGGCCAGTTAAAATTATAATATGATCACGTATTGAATGACATTTATAAAAACAAACTATAGACCTAGACTTAAACATACAGGCCATTTCCAAAGCAACAAGGAATAAACAGAAATCTGCTTCCCTTCATCTCTGATCCTAAATTAGGAATTTTCCAAGATTACATTGTTAAAAAGCTAGGTTAACTACTGAAACTAAACACCTAACCCCTGGTACATTCATATTTAATCCAACATCATTCATTAGTAACCAGCCCTTAAATAACTGACCCTTAACACACTACAAGGTGCTATTTCCTCATGATTAGTCCTGGGCCTCATGAGGGTGGTGAGAGTTTATGCAGCAAGTGAAGAGTGCTGTCAGAAATGGACCGAAAAATAATTGGTAAATGAATTGAGAACTCCTGACCTTTTTAACCTTCTGCCCCTCTGCCACAAAAGCAGAAAGAAAACATAAAGTAAGCCATTTGTCAGACAATACTACCTCTCAAGATGGTTCAGATCTCTTGTTAGAAATCCCATCTACTAGCTGGGCATAGTCATGCATGCCTATTATCCCAGTAGCTTGGGAGACTGAAGTAGAAGGATCACAAGTTCAAAGCCAGCCTCAGCAACTTAGCAAGGCCCTAAGCAACTCAGTCTCTAATAAAATATAAAAAAGAGATGGGGATGTGGCTCAGTGGTTAAGCACCCCTAGGTTCAATCACTTGTAGCCAAAGAAATCCCATATACGTTAACATGTAAACTTTTCAACTAAACAAGTTCACTCCACAACTTGCTGGAGATCCTAGAAAAAACTGTATTCTTCACAAAAGCCTCCTGCTTAATGTTCAACCATGGTAAAACTAACTAGAGTCTCAACCTACCACATCCTATCAGAAAATCAAATCCAGTAATTAACAGAGAAGCTTGGAGGGAGGCCAGACAGCTCCTCTGTGTCTTACTGAGAACATTCTGTAAGTCTTATGAAACTCTTGGGGCCAAAAGACAGGTGGTTGTCCTCCCACATCTGCCCGCCTGTGGTTTGCCCAGATGCTCTACAGTAAGACTGACAGCCCATTGTTGAAGAGGAAGAAATCAGTGCTGCATTCTATAGCCTCATCACTTCAAACTGTCCCCTGTTCAGAGAAGAAAGAAGATGTCCTAAAGAACCAAAGCTTCACATTCTCTGAAAAGTAAGACAACCATGCAGCTATTGCATCTCATTTTCCCAAGAGTAAAATGCTGACTCAAACCAACCTTCAACAATATTAATTTTACATTTTGGATCTCCTTTCATCATTCTCCTCCTATTTGCCTTATATGTTCTTCCTGTCCATACTTAAGCAAATATTAAAATTTCCTTCAGTAAAAGTATTTACACCTCATAAGTTATAAAATTCAAAAATCAAAATATTCTCCTAGCCTTTGCCTTGGCTGAGATTTCTTCTTCCAAAACCACTGAAATGTCACATGAGGCCCAATACTAATACTTCAGTTGTCAGTACCTCTTTTCACATTCATGAGACGTGGCAAAACGTACAGTGAGTACAAAGGGGAAGGAAAAAAAGTCACAGTAATGGGAGAAAGAAAATACATCCCAAAGTTTGTGTAGAGGGAGGGGAAGACTCACAGTTTACCATGAGAACGTAGTAGAAATAGGGATAAGGTAAAGAAGACATGCTGACCAGACTATATATACTTCTTCTTCTTTTTTTTTTAGTTGTAGATAGACACAATTTTATTCTATTTATTTTTATATGGTTCCAAGGATCGAACCCAATACCTCACGCATGCTAGGCAAGCACTTTACCACTGAGCCACAACCCTAGCCCCTACATACACTTCTAAAGAGCAAAATCATATTTTTATATTCCAGGATCTGCTGCAGTGTATGGCACAGGATAGATGCTCAATAAATATATTTTGGACAAGTTTGAAGCATGTGTGGCTCAAATTGTTTTTATCATGTACTGGGGGATATCTTCTATCAAAGTTCTATTTCTGTTTTCCCACACAATTGCCCAGTTCCAGGGATAATCATATTCCCCATTTGGGTCAGTTCTGTCAGAGTAGAGTTTCAGCAGCCTTACCCGAAGAGCATGCTTACTGGCACAATATCCACCGGATAGAGGTACAGATACAATGCCTGCAAGGCTATTCACAATAACTATCTTTCCTTGTTTCCTCTCGATCATGTGAGGTAGGACACACTTTGTCAAGGACACTGTCCCTAAATAGTTAAGCTCAATAAGCTCCTTGAAGACATCGAAGTTGGTATCCATAATCAAAGAACGCTGGGATCTTCCACCATTATTGACCAGAATGTCAATCTAGTTAAATAAAATCAGAAAAGAAATGCTTAGGGGTTGTAAAGGAAATTCTAGGCACAATTGTTTATATTGTTAACTTGAAGATTCAATAGAACAATGGTATATTTCTAAAATTTAGTAATAAAAATCGTTGTAAAGTAACCAGAATGTACCTATGGTACTCCCATTTTATAAAACTTTTTATGAAAAATCTCAGACTCAGTGATTAACAGGCCTAATACATAGGCCTGATTACACTGCAAGGACGCCATGTACATACAAGTCTTAAAATGAGAGCACCATGGATGGGAATATCCTTTGTGATACTTCAAAGATGGACAAAGCAATGCAATAAATGCTATATGAATATAAATTGCTACTTACTTTACCAAACTCCTGGAGAACAGCTTTAGTTGCCCCCTCATGGGAACTTCTGTCAGTCAGGTCAAGGGGCAAAATGAGTATATCTTTTCCTTTTAAATTGCCATTCTCTAAATAAAAATACTTTAAAATTAGTGAGAACATCATGACAAAGATCATTCATTCTCCTTGCTACTCTTCTTAAGTTTAACACACACCCTGCAATAGGAGTTGCCCACAGATTCACTTCTGGGTGGCCCTTTGAAAGTTTCTCTCAGTCACCAGGAGAACTAGAGGTAATATGAAAACATCTTAGACAAAAAAAGGTGGCCAGCTTCACCAGACATGGAATGCATGCTTCATTCTGAATAAAGACAGTAGAACTTTAGAAAAGACTGGCGGAAATCAAGACTAACCTACAAGCTATAAGAAACAAAAACTGTAGAGCAATTTCTTTAGAAGTACAGTTTTGTTTACTTTGCAGTAGGCTCACAAAGGTTAGTTGCTGCCTTGCAAACATTTTAAAAAAGAAAATGAAAGTTATGTTTTAATTCAGTAAGAAGCTCAAAGCCCACAGTCAAATGACATGTAGAAGCCACAGGCCAATGACATATAAGAAAACAACATGGTCCTTTCTACAAATCCCACCAAGAATCAACATGTGCTACAACTGCCATTTTCTATTTCTGTTCATTAAAGCAAATTTGCCTGAACTCTAACCTTGAAACAGAATAAATAATGCCAATAAGAAAAACAAAACAGAAAATACAGTAAGTACAAATTATTTATGGGCAAAAGAGGACATAATGAAGCATCATCTGCGAACTAATAAATGTAAGGGCTTGCACTAATGATCTGACAGATAAAAGAAAAGCATTCATGCTCACACAAATGAAGAAAGACTGACAGGGTTCAGCTTCTCTGCTTGTGCAGGATTTGCAGGTCCCAGAAGTAGAGGGGTAACTACCATAAGAAATGACCTAGTGCCATAAGAGGCCTTTGGAAGCAATATCATCAAAGATGACCTGTGGCCTTGCAGACTGTTAATCAGGCAATGAACTCTTATTACAGGGTGTTTAGCTCATAATCAGCAAAGTTAAAGAAAGACTGAAAAAGGAATAACAGAGAGATGACCAAAAAACAATGAGCTGGAAAATTCAACATTCTCTCAGTTTAGGTACCAAGTACCCTATGAGAAAAAACAACTCTTCTACTTGAGGCTGCTTTCAATGTGAACATAACACCAAAACCCAAACCAACAAATAATTAACACAGTCACCCTTTATAGGAATGTAAACAACATTAGTTCTGGTTGCATTTTTTATACCTAATTTCATTCTGTTTCTTTTATTCTCTATAACAAAAATGTTATACCATTTCATTGACTATAATACTCACCTTTTAGCAAAATGAGTAAGGATCCATCCTACCTCAGTTTCAGTGGTAAAATATATGAATGTCATAGATAAAAAAACAAACTGAACGGGGCTGAGGCTGTAGCTCAGTGGTAAAGCACTTGCCTCGCACGTATGAGGCACTGGGTTCAATCCCCAGGACCACATAAAAATAAATAAAGATACTATGTGTTCATCTACAACTAAATAAATATTAAAAAAAAAACTATTCTTTCTCTAAGACAAAAATATAAGTCACCTGGTCACTAAAAAGTCAAAAAGGATTGGACAATCAGCAGTCTCTCCCTAATGCCAAGAGTCAGTGCAAAAAAGAATAGAAAGCTGACAAAATGAGGCAGGAAAGGTGGAGGGAAGCCAACTAAGATGCGACAAGAGAAAAGGGCCAGGGGCCAGGCACTTGGAGCGTTTGGAGCCAGGGTGCACTGGCAGGAGAAGCCCATCTCCCCTCTGCCATTCCCAGGCTGCACTTGAGTTTGCAGTCTGCCTCATGTCTAGGAAGCACAGCTGCTGTTTTAGGTTCACTCACCTAGGCATTTTCTTTTCACCCTCTCCAGCTCATGCACTCTTCTGGCTGACAACACAAGAGAAACTCCCAGTTTAGACAGCTGGTAAGCCAGCTCCTCGCCAATCCCACTGGATGCTCCAGTCACCCACACCACCATGTCCGTCAACTCCCATTCTATTGAGGAAAGAAATAGAGGTAGAAGGGAATGAATAAGTGAGGGATCACACCTGCACATCAAAGACTGGCAACAAACAAACATCAAAAACTTTAAACAATACCACTAAATATGAATACTAATGTGTGGAGCTTAAATTTTTTAAACTTTCTAAGAAAACTCCTCATACCTAATCTCTTAAAGCATGAATATAAACCATATTAGTAATAGTTATCTAAACAGTATTTTACGCATTGCAGAATTTTCCAGACTTTACTTCAAGGTTAGCCTTATCCTCCATGGTTCACTCCCTGGCTCTATTTATCTACATGTATGATAAGAAAAGTAAAGCTAAGGGACTGGGGATATAGCTCAGTTGTTAGAGTGCTTGCCTCAGATGTACAAGGCCTTGGGTTCAATCCTCAGCGCCATCAATCAATCAATCAATCAATCAATCAATCAATCTAAGTGAAGAGAAAGTCATTACCCAGACTCACTTTTCTTCTCCATATAATGATGAATTCAGACTACTTTTTTCAGTCAGTCCTTCCAACTTTTTGAAATCAAGCTTTCAATGAAGAGTGCCAATATTACAAGTGCTGCTCTATGATAAGATGTAATAATCTTGCATTTTTAAAGGAAATATTTTCTCCATCTGGCAATCAAATTGGATGACTTAATGTCATTTTGTAATAGTGCCCCTGAAATGCCTGAGCTCTCATTTGAGGAGAATCTTAGTAGTTTACCCAAGATGAAATATATAATGACAGGAAGAAGACATGTTTTGTTCTTACACAGTCATTTTCCTGTTGAAGACTCTGAAAATTCTGCAATACTAAAGCAATGGCAAGTGGTTTATTTGCGCTGCAGGAGATGATAGTCACTTAAGTCACTGTCTATCTGAACCTGTAGAGTCACTGTGATTCACCTCCTGTGTTTCTTCTTCATTAAGATATGTGTTATGGGGCTGGGGATGTGGCTCAAGCGGTAGCGCGGTCGTCTGGCATGCGCGGGGCGCTGGCTTCGATCCTCAGCACCACATAAATATAAAATAAAGATGTTGTGTCCACTGAAAACTAAAAAAAATAAATAAATATTAAAAAATTCTCTCTCTCTCTCTTTAAAAAAATATGTGTTATGGATTAAAACTAGCTAGCAAGTTATTACTTAACTTTGCATTTCTGATTTTATATCAGGACACTTGAAATCAAGAACCTTGTGTACTATTTCAGTTAAGCACTTTTAAATCCAATCTTTTTAACAATAGCATCTTTAGAGACTGCCAGGGTTCAAATTTCAGCTCCACCACACACAGCAATGAGCATGTCCCATATGCTCAGTGCCTTAATTTTCCAGATCAAGAAAAGTGATTAATATCAAATCCCTCACAGGATTGTTAAGAGTAATGAGTTAAAACATGGGAAACTCGGGCTGAGGCTGTAGCTCAGTGGTAGAGTGCTTGCTGAGCATGTGTGAGGCACTGAGTTCAATCCTCAGCACCACATAAAAATAAAGATACTGTGTGTTCATCTACAATAAAAAATAATAATCATCATCATACAAAAATATTTTAACAGGTGGACTTTACAGCAGCAAAACATAGAATACTAATAACTTTATTCTGATTCTCCCACCAGGGCCAATAGGGTTAACAGTCCTAATGATTTCATTTTTCTTTATTACTTATATGCTTTGCTTTACTTATTAAAACCCTCACAAGAATCCTGTTATGATCTCACTTTTTTAGAAAAGAAAACTGAGGTTAATAAAGATTAATTTACCCTGAGTAGACTGTAAATACCATCAAGATTGAGACCCTGACTTCCTTGTTCCTGGATAGCCTCAGTGCCTGGGAGAGATTGAAACATAGAAAGGAATCCAAAACTAAATAACTATGAATCAACACCCAAAAACCTTGGCAAAGCTGGGATATGAACCCAGGTATAGCTAGCTCCAAACTCCACACAGTTGACTATCATATAGTGCACATATTTAAATAAGATCAGTTGTCTTTGCAGTGCTGGGACTGGAACCCAAGGTCACTTTCCATGGGTGTAGCTGACTTTCCCACTGAGCTATATCCCCAGTCCTTTATAATTTTAATTTTGAGACAGGGTTTCTCTAAGTTGCTTAGGCCTCATTATGTTGCTAAGGATGGCCTCAAACTAGTAATCTTCTTGCCTCAGCCTCTGGAGTCACACCTCCAGAGTGCCTGATTTTACTCAATATTTTAAAACCCAACTGTTTCTTAGATATTCTAAACAATACAACTGCCCTAAGGAAAACAGTCTTCTATAAATATTTAAACTAAAAATGGAAATGTCCCTAAAATATGCCTGGGCTACAAAGCTTTCCTGCAAGGTAATTATACTTTTTTGGAAAAGCACAATTGGACCAGGATGTTACAGGATTAAGAAATATGTATTCAGGTAATCCTTTATTTTCTCAATGTTATTCGCTTGACTTGGAATTGACTACTCATTAATCCAAATTTAAGTAAAGTGAATTCAGTTTGTTTTGGAATTCTTTACTCAGACACATAAAGTGAATCTACTTTGCTCTGATACTGTTGACTAACTTGGCCTAGAGCTAATAAAGGTTTCTTCATTTTGTATCTATAAGCAAGCAGCTACTACATAAAGCCAATAGTGAAAGTGTCCAGGCTCAAGTTCACCTTAGCACATTCAATTCTGACACCCACTCTCCCATCCTGAAGAACGCTTTTTTGTTTAGCAGCCAGCCTTTGTTTAACATTCCACAGAATCTGACATATATAAATACTCCCTGAAAGAACACCTGAAAGCAGACTCTTAGAGTTAGACAGAAACTAACATTCAATGCTAAACCCAGTTTGAAAATTCTCTCCTCAAACCATTGACCAGTCTCCACTTCCTTCCCTCCCAGGCTGTGGAAGCTCGTCATCTGGGACTTTCACACAAGTCTAATCATTCAAGGGCTCTTTCTTCCACTGACGGGATACAGCTTTAACTTCTACCCACTGGCAGCAGTGGGCAGCAGGCCTGCCTTCTGGCACCAGAAAGAGTAAATCAAGCCTCTTCCACACGGCCATCCTCATGTCCTTGAAGACAGCTGTTCTGTCCTCCCTGAGGACTCCCATCTCTGGCTTCTCTAAGGCTAAAAAAACATATTCAAATTCTGCTGCTTTCCTCATGTGTCCTGAGCACCAGGTCCTGAGCTCTGCTCAAACCCCCTGCACAAGCTCCCATTGCTTGTTCAATGCTCCTGTTGAAGGGAGCTGGCCAGAGAAGGATGTAGGATTCCAGTGGGGTCAGGGCAATGCAGAGCAGGATGAGCTGACTCCATTATTTACCTTGTCCTGCAGAAGTTTCCGTCTATGACCAGATTATGGCAGGTCCCTGCTGCATCCCCAGTGCCCAGCACAGAGGCATCATTGGCAATTGTTTCTTTAGACACTAAATGTCTGCAGATGTAGCCCAGACCCACCTCAGCTTTGCTGGAAGGCACTTCACAGCTGACTCACACTGAGGTTTCTGTCAACTAAAACCTGAGTTGTCCATACATGTTGTCCCTTTTCATACTCAGGAACTGTGTCATAGGATTTTCTAAATCAATGTCCGATATCCAAATTTAGTTTCCTTGAAAATTCATCTTGTGAGATACATGCCTGGAAATGCAAAGAATATGTCTCTCTAGAAGGACACAAAAGAGGCAGAAAATAGTGATTGCCTGAATACTGGGATTCTGGGGGACAAGGGTGGGGTAAGCTTTGCTTTTTACCATACATGTTTTTATATTTGTAATTTTTTATTACATGAATGTGTTTTCTATTTTTTTAATTGATTTATTTATTTGTTCTAATTTGACAGCAGAATGCATTTCAGTTCATAGCACACAAATAGAGAACAACTTTTCATTTCTCTAGTTGTACATAGAGTCACATCATTTGTGTTTTTATACATGTACCTAGGGTAATGATGTCCATCTCATTCCACTATCTTTCCTACCCCCAGGCCCCATCCCTTCCCCTCTCTCCTTTGCCCTATCCAAAGTTCCTCCATGTGTTGTCTACTTTTTAAAGTAACAAAAAATAATAAATCTACAAAGTAATCAAGGAGCATAATTTTTTTCTTCATAGGGCCTGCCCATCTTTATGACTAAGTTGTTTAGGAAATCTCAGTGGATTTCAATGTTCCTTTAATTTTTTTCTTTATCCCTCTACATCAATGTCTTTTTAGACATTTTTTTTCCTTAATGTGCTCCCAAATGAAGTTGCATTCAACAAATATGTTTCTATACACTGTACATAGTTCTGTGTATGCTTTATAAATAGAGTTCTATAAAGCTTACTTTTTGTCAATGCAGATTACGAATGACAAAAATTTAAAAACTATTAAACTATTAACTGAATTTGTTAAAGAAATTTTAATGTAACTTATTAAATAAGTGATAATATATGAAATTTTAAAAAATATTTATCCTTAAGCTTTAGTTGGACACAATATCTTTATTTTACATTTATGTGATGCTGAGGATTGAACCTGGTGCCTTGTACATGCTAGGCGAGCACTCTACCACCGTGCCACAACCCCAGCCCTGATATATAAAATTAACATGCAAATTTTCAACTTATACAACCACATTATTGACTATCATCAAATTTAAAATCCTTCAAAACTCATTTTTCCAACAAAAGTAACACAACTGAAAAAAATCATTGAATTTCTTAAACACTATTATTAGTGACCTTATCTTTTAACTTTTACTTGATAATCAAGTAAAAGCTAAACTTACTTAGCAGTTAAGCTGCTAGATATGCATTCAGATACTGTTAATATTTTTCCTTTTCCTCAACATAATTTGATGGATTGAATAACTTTTGTAGAATTTTGTGATAAAAGTAGAAAGTCCAACTTAACACAAAAGCACTTAGAATCAAACATAAACATCCACAAGGCAGCCAATGGCAGTGAATAGGCACATGCCTTTCACCTACAATCAGGAGAAAGTTCCACAGTTAGTAAAATTGCAGTGTATATGGAATTCCTGATTAAAAAACAACTAAAAAAAAAAAAAAAAAAAAACAAAGTCCACCAATCACAGCCAACTATTTGCCATAGTCTTGTAGCACTGACCTTGCATACATGCTGTGTATTAATTCAGCAACAGTACTGCTGCACATGTTTTACCCAAGAAAGCCCAACCAGAGAAATGAAACACAATGAAATTTTATTTCATCAGGAAGGTTGAGCTTTGGAGAGACACAAAACACTGTGCCATCAGATTTTTTTCAGTCCCCAAGAACCAATTTTATCTCCACCCATCAGCCATTTAGAAGACACAGTCTATCTTCTGAGCTAGTAACTATTTCACTTCCAAGCCAACTTCATCACATACTTCAGGTATTTTCATACAGGAAACTTAATCCCGGGAAACCTCACCTTTGGGCAGGTCATTTCATCTCTCTGAACATCAATTTCCTTACGTAGAAAACAAGAGTAATGCCCAATTTGTACCAGTTTTGTAAGATCAAACGTTATGCTTGTAAAGTGCTGAGCACACTGCCTACCTAGTACACACTGTGTTCATGAATACACATACACCACACACACACACACACTCATTATAGGACCATAAAATAGGAAGGCAGAGACAAAAGAAGGGTAGGCAGAATGTCCCTTAGTGTGCCAAGAATCATCTCACCTCGGCACAATACCAATTCAGCTCTTTGTGGTGTTACACTTATATCCTAGTGAGAAGGCAGATGGAAGACACCATTACCTCAGATTTGATTCCAAAACTACAGAACAGCAAGAAGTCGAGGACAAACAACTTCAGGAAGACACACTGAGCCTCTGTACAAGGAGACTGTCTTACAATGCAGGGGGATGCTCCTTGTTTCTCAGAGTGTCCTCCCCTGATACAGCACCAGAACCCCTGGGATCCGGGCTGAGAAGTCAAACCCCTGAGGACGTCCCTCCAATTCCCACGCTTTCGGGTAGTTTGGCAACCCCAGGGGTTGCCTGAGCTGGAAAGTGAGTCTGTGCCATTTTCCCATAGGGATAAAAAACAGGGTCTGGGGTTGTGGCTCAGCGGTAGAGCGTTCGCCTCGCACAGGCGGGACCCTGGGTTCGATCCTCAGCACCACATTAAAATAAGTAAGTGAAATAAAGGTTTAAAAAACAATGATCTCCATAAAATAAATAAATAAATAAATAAATAAATAAAAACAAAGAGGCAGAACTGCCTCCTTAAGCTCGGCCTCTTCCTTCCCCAGTGGCAGCCTAGGAAGGGCGCGGCCCCGCGGCCCATAAACTCCACGTAAACGCGAGGGACCCGGACCACCCGGACCACCGGGAAGCTAGCGATCTAGACCCGCCTTGGCCGCTCTAAGCCCGATCTCCCACTTGTGTCTGGGAGTCACGGAGGGCCCTCACCTGGGCGTCGCCCCTGCCACTCAGCCCACAACAGAGCGAGGTCGCCGTCGGCACGCAGGAAGCGCAGCAGCTGCACCAGGAGTAGGAGCAGCGCGCCCAGCGCCAGCAACCAGAGCACCAGCTCCCAGGTCATGGTGGCCTCAGGCCGGGCTCTAGCGGAAGACGACCGGCTCAAGCCCTCAATATCACACCGCCACAGCCTCCCGGCTCCTCCCAACCCACAGGAAGAAGGAGTGGCCCGGCGGGTCCAGGTCCCGGGCTGCGGCCGAGAGTTGATTTGAGAAGTTGGAGCCCTGGTGGCCGAAGCTGCTGGTTTCGCTTGGATGTGCGCCCAGTGAAGTGCTGCGACAGGAACAAAAGGCACAGATGACTTCATTACTTGGCTATACCATTGTTGGGACAGTAAACAGGATTTGTATTAACAAGAACTATTATTTTCAACAATTTTCTTGCGGACTAGTATTTTTTAGGGCTCCAGTGTTTGGGGGAGAAACAAACATGCCCCCTTCCTTCCTTCCTTTTCCTTCTTCAGTTCTAGGGATAAAACTCAAGGCCTCGTGCTTTCTAGGCAAGCGCTTTTCCACTGGGCTACAGCCCTAGCAGCATCCCCCGTCTGTTTTTTGTTTGTTTTGTTTTGTTTCCTTCTTCCTTTTCTTTTTTTAACTAGGTGAAGCCAACAAAGCATAGATTGATACCACCACCGAATTAACCCAGTCGCTGAGTTGGGTTTGCCCCATGTCAACTGACATTTGCAGATCACGTTGCAAATGACACTTGCTCAGAGCGGAGCTGGATAGTGATTTCTGAGGAGCTTGTTGGTTGGTGAGTTTTAGGCCTTGGGAGCCCAGGCTGGGGCGTGGCCTGCATAGTGTTTAAGTCTAGTGGCTGTGTCCTCTGCTACCTCGTGTAAATGATTTCGTTATCTGAACCCCCAAAGTATACACGAGGAATTTGAAGTGAAAAAATGCCTATGAAGAGCACAGCACCTTGTATACAATAATATCATTCATTGTTTTGTAATTAAAGATAAATTATCTTTATGAGTTATTTATTCTTTCATTTCTAATTATCATTTATTGGGCTCCAACCTGAAAGATCCGGAATCCTTTTTGTTAACGTCTATATTCTGCACCTATAAAATTCCCCTTACCAGTGAAAGCAGTAAAAAATGTTTAAACTGTGATGAATCAGAAATTGCTGTGATCTAGTTCAGGGTGACCCTAGGAATATATGAGCCCTCTAAATTCTTTTTTTTTTTTTTTTTTTTTTTTTTGGTTTTAGTTGAACACAATACCTTTATTTTTATTTGTTTTATTTTTATGTGGTGCTAAGGATGGAACCCAACGCCTCACACATGCGAGGCGAGAGCTCTACCACTGAGCCACAGCCTCAGCCCTGAGCCCCCTAAATTCTTATCTTGCTTTATTGCTTATCCCAATTGCAACTGGCAATAATATTGCTCAAGAACTGCTCTCATTGACCTATTGCTTTCACAAGTGTGGTTTCTTCCTCCCTGCCCCTCAGGAGTTTTATTTTCTGTATGATACAGTACTTTTATGATAAGATGTTTTAAAATACCAAATGGAGTCTACTCAAAAGTTTCCTCTGAGCTTGTTTTCTCTGCTTTAAAATAAAAGGATTAATTAGATTTAGCATCCTAAGCCAGACCATCCCATGAATGGAGAAACTAGATTCTCCATCACAAACTCCAGTTGTGGAGAAGAGGGAGTGCAGGATGGGACAGTGGGCTCAGGATTGGAAAAAGTGACAGGAACAATATAATCTCTACCCTCTCAAGCCCTAGAAATTAGAGGTCCCTGTGAGCTTTGTAAAAGTTCAAAAACGTGTCTTTTACTCTGAAGATTTTATCCAGTATGAATGTCTCATTCATACCACTGTGTTTTTGAAAACTTAAGTACACAATGAAGTATCCCACTTATTGATTTACAAACTGTGATGGTTAATTTTATGTATCCACTGACACAATTTTTAATGAAACAGTCTAGATATTGCTGTGAAGGTATTTTTAAGATGTGATTAAAACTTAAATCAGTAGATTTTCAGTAAGGCAGGTTATCTATCTATCTTGCATATTGGAAGCAGGCCACGTACAATCAGTTGAAGCTTTTAAAAGAAGGAGGCAGGCCCCTGGAAAAAGAGGAAATTCTGCCTCCAGACTGCCTTTAGGCTTCAGCTGCAACATTCTCTCTCCCCTGGGACACTATAGTCTTTCTGGACTTCACAATCACTTGAGCCACTTCTTAAAAATAAATCTCTCTCTCTCTCTCTCTCTCTCATATGTATGTTGTGTGTGTGTGTTTTTTTTTTTTAATGCTTCTGTTTCTCTGGAAAACTCTGACTAATTCACAAACTGCAATAAAACTACACAGTAGTTTTTATATTGAAAAAGAAAAGCAGAGTAAATTACAAATTTCTACTTCAAACTTTTCTTTCTACTTGAATAGAAGCATAATTCATTTTGGAGTTTAGTTACATACAAAGAATCAGTTACTATTATCAGAAACACAATGAGTACAACTAATCTATTTGTGCTGCAATTTGCCCTTCTTTGTTCTACTGTACAGTAAGAAAAAAAAAAAAAAAAAAAACCCAGCCTTGGACTCTCATGCCTCTGGTAAAGACACTCAAAGTTCTTTTCACAAATAGCACCCACCAGGATTGCCGCTTCCCATTGGCACAGAATTATCTCAGAACTTGGAAGCACAGAAAAAGGACAGATGAAAAAATGAAGGGACTCTCCCGAGAACAGGGTAGGAACAATAGGCCCAGCAAAGGAATGCTGACTCTCCTGAATTAGCCATTCATAAGCTGACAGAACTTTAAACATTTAAATATAAAATGCCAAAAAATAACTTGGCTACTGGTGAATGCCTGTAGTCCCAGCTACTCAGGAAGCTGAGGTAGGAGGATTGCAAGTTCAAGGCCAACCTCAGAAACTTAGGGAGACCCAGACTCAAAATTTAAAAAAATACAAAAGGGTTGGGGTGTTGCTCAACAGTTGAACACCCCAGGTTCAATACCCAGTACTGAAAAAAAAATTCCAATAATTAAGTTAGATTTGATATTATAATTTTAGTCTTAATAATAATTGTAACTTTACTCTTATTATTTTCTTTCTCTCCTCCTTGATACATCACTTGTTTCTCTAACTAAAAAAGGCAAACAGTAGGACACTAATTTGATCTTAATTATAAGTGCAATTTTACTCTTATTATTTCCTGTCTCTATCATAAATATTTTATTTTCTCTACATTTAAATCAGCGTGAAACTTTTATAATATGCTCCATCTTAAAAAAGAAATACTTCTTTGATCATAAAATCACTTCTAGCTCTTGGCCCATTTTTCACTGCTCTCTTTTAAATCAAAATTCAAGAGATGGGTGCATGCTGTGTCTCCACTCATCAATTTCATTTTCTTTTCAATTTATGTCAGTCAGCATTTTATATCCACTGTTCCACATGTATAATATGCTCCATCTTTTTTTTTCCCCAGTACTAAAGATTGAACCCAGGAGTGTTCTACCTCTCAGTTACATCTCCAGCCCTTTTCTAAAGATGTTATTTTGAGACAGGGACTATTGCCAGTATGGCCCTGAACTTGCACTCCTCCTTCCTCAGTCTCCTGAGGAGCTGGGATTACATCATGTGCCACCATGTCTAAGCAAAATGCTCATCTAAAAAAAGAAACAACACTGCTTTGATACCCAATTCCCCTCCAGCTACCATTTCATTTGTCACTCCCTCCTTAAGAAAAATTCAAATGATAGCTGCATGCACTGTCTCTATCCATCACCTTCATTCTCTATTCAGTGTATGCCAGTCAGGCTTTCCCCTCCCTATTCCATTGAACGCACGCACTCTTGTTGTTGTCACCAGTGATCCCCATCTTGATACACTGAAAGGTAGTGATTAATCTATTTGCCTCAAGACAAAGTATTTCCTGGTTTCATTTTCCTTCTTAGGTGTTGACTCCATCTCTGTCTCCATTACTGGCTCCTCCTCCTCTTCCTAAATTTTGAATGTTGAAGGACTCTCAGGACAGCCCTTGTCCCACTTTACTAGCCCTTCTATTTGTTCATATGTCCTAGTGAGTTCTTTGTATCATACATCTGTATCCTAATGAGTCCCATGGATATGTTTCTGGCACTGACCTCTCCCTGGACTTCCAAACTCATAACTAGTACTAGTTGTCTAGTACTCATCTCAAACTTAAAATGTTCCAAACAGATCCTTTGGTTCCTACTTCTGAAACTTTTCTGCCCAGAATGTTCTCCCATCTCAGTAAATGACACCCCACTGAGAAGGGCCCAAACCTGAGAATCATCCCTTAAGGGATATTGAATGGAAATTTTCCCCTGGCCTCAGAATTGACATCTAGAATCCAGTTCTGAGGGAAAAATTATTACATAATCCATGTTCTAAAAAGGGCCAGACACTTTGTTAGGTTTATTTATAACCAAAGAACCTGTTTTGTCACTCTCAAATATGATCCTACAAAGCCCTTTTTATTCTCCTAATCTGTCCACAAAGAAATTGTGACAGTGACGTTTTCTGTCCTCTGTGAAGCAGAAGTGAGTGCCCCCTCCTCCAGACAAGTGAGGGAAATCGTAGAGATGTGATGGTTGTAGGAAAAGAACATGTCTGTTCATCTGCTGTCAACTCCCTGCTTAGACAGCAGACTTGAGCAGGAAAAAGAGAAAATGAGGTGGGACAGCAGAGTGGACAGAGGGACAACCCTGGAGCTGCAGAAAGGACCAGCATTAGGTATGATGAATCTAGAATTCCTAAAAGGGCCAAATGATGGGGGTATCAAGACTAAAATCACCAGAGAGGGTTGGTGGCAGAACCAAAGGGATCCCACAGTAAAAATGAGGGCTTTGAGCTGAGTGGTTAGAAGAAATCAGTTTGGAATTATATGTCCCATGGCAAAGAACAAGGCAGAAAGGAGGGTCTCCAAATCCTTATGAGAGAAGGCACTGAGAGGGAGTGAGCGTTATGGGCAGATGAACATGAAGTTGACCTTGATATGAAGGGTTAAGTTGGGATACGCTAAAGCTGGCACTAAAATGCCTGCACATGGTCAGGAAATTGTGCCAATGGTTAGAAATACAGTAAAGGGACAGGAAAAAAAAATTCAACTGCATTGGAGGAAAATAAGTATGTCAACACCCACCCCATGGGGTGAATAATCCTGTTACTGTAACTATCTCTAAATTTGCTTTTCCCCTATTTGATCATACTCCAAAGCTGCCATTTCTTACCCCATCCATTCTTGCTACCCTGGTCTGAGCTGACATCACCTCTCCAGTGAATCTCCACTGTGACCTCCTCCCTGGGCTCCTTGCTCCCACTCTCCTTCTCCATAGCCCATGTCTGTCTTCTACTTGACAACCAGAGTTACCTTTTAAAAGCCTAAGTCAGTTCCCTATTCAAAAGTTGTGAACTCATCCTGAACTTTGCCAAAGGGAGCAAATAATATGTCATATTTTTGTAAATTAGATTCCTAATCAAGAGTAATGAATAATTAAGGAGAAATCTAATTAAAATTTTTAAAAGTTCATTACCATTTGTTGGATGGATACAGAAAATTTCAGTACCACGTTGTAGAAAATATTCTCCTTTCTCCATCCCAGTTGACAAGACGAAAGATCATTATAACCCCTGTCTGCCATCTCACGGTCACACAGACAACTGGAGAGTTTCCATCTTCTTCCTCACCATCTACTGCCATATTCATTCATTCAAAAACTATTGATTCACTGAGTGACTACTAATTGGCAGGTGTTGCCTTAGGTACTGGAAATACACCAATGAATAAAAAATCCCTGCTCCTATGGAGCTTGCATTATAGTGATCGGAGGTTTTATATTAATGATTGGATTAAAAGAATGTAGTAAAGTAAGTTTGGAGAAGACATTAAGATGTGGCTAGTTACACACTTATTTGACTAGTTATCTGTTATATGATAAATTAAGAAAATGAAAATTTACATTCTGAAACTTTTTTTGATAAATCATTTGCCAGTTCAATAAAACACTTAGTTTGCACTGATGAAATGAAAATAATATTTCAAATAATAAATAAGCTATTCTCATTTTCATAAATTTATCACAATAATTTTCTAAAATTTATAAAAATAGAAAAAAGTCTTTGTAACAAATCAATGATGCAAGAAACATAAGGGAGGGCTGGGGTGGTGGCTCAGCAGTAGAGCACTCGATTAGCACATTCGAGGCCCTGGGTTCAATCCTCAGCAAAATAAATAAATAAAATGTATTGTGTAAAAAAAAAAAAAAAAAGAAAAGAAAAAGGAAACATAAGGAAAAGTAGCTGATGTCCCCTGCATGAACTCTGATCCTACCCCAGCCTGGGAACCCTAGGCAGAGGCTGCAGTATGCCTCTACAACATTCCCTTCCTCGTATAAACATTCATAAATCTTGTGATGAAATATATGAACCTATGTTTTAAAATAGCCAAATATCAGCAACCCCACCCCCAGTTTTTTTTTTTTTTTGGTAGAATTCATGAGGATGGGAATGTATTATATACATCATATAGAAACTTGTCTGTTTAATTTACCAATATTGTGGTCCTCCCTCAAAATAGATTCAGTAGATTTGACATCTTTTGGGACAGGAGACTACTGGGGATTGAATCCAGTGTGCTTTATCATGGAGCTACAATTCCATCCCTAATATTTATTAGAGACAGGGTCTAGCTAAGTTATTGAGGATCTCGCTAAGTTGCGGAGGCCAGGTTTGAACTTGTGACTGCTGAGATTACAGGTAGGCACCACCTTGCTCACCTTGACATCTTCTTTAAAATAGATTTCCATTGACTAGATATACCAAATTTATATTTTAATCATATCCTTTACACATGGGCATTAAAACTCCTTCCTGTTCTATTGAGTAAATAAAGCAGTGCTTTACATTCATGTATATGTATTCCTCATATGCCACTACTGTTATTTTGGAGATAGATTCCCAAGTGTAAAATTGGTTGATGTAAAAACATGTATTCTTTCAATTTTAACAGATATTGTCAACTGACATTTGCTATAGTTCAGACATGAGATATACCTAGAAAAATTCATGTAACAATGCAGAAATGTTCAGAAGTGAAATAATTAGATTATGTCAGTTGTAAACTCACCCGTGAATCAATCTACTCGGTGGATTTATAATTTAAATAGATTCTGGGTGGTAACTGTTAGCAGGTATGGCATGACTGGAGAAAGTAGACCACTGGGGCCATGCCCTTGGGGAATACATTTTGTCATTTGCCTTCTCTGCTTCTCAGCTGTATGAGATGAGCAGCTTTCCTTCACCACACACTTCTGCCATAATGTTCTGCCTCATCTTAGTTCCAGGTAATGGAGTTGACTGACCATAATCACATAATTAAGCTTTTTTTCTCCAAGTTATTTTCAGGTATTTTGGTCACAGCAATGAAAAGCTGACTAAACAACATTCAAAAATTAGGAAAGTAACCCTCTCCTGACATCTTCTGCAGCACTGGGTATTATGAATCTGGTATGTAAGAAAAATAGTTTCTCATTGTATTCTTAATTTCCATTTTATTGATCACTGATAAAACTGAGCATTTGTCTGTGTATTTTTGACTACCCACAGATTTTTTTCTTCTATTAAATGCATATCATTTTCTTTCCCGACACCAATGTTTTAGTTTTTACTTTCTTTTCATTTTGATTCTCATTCAGGTTCACAGAGCTGGATTAATTATAATGCTTGGTTCTGGAGTCAGTTTTAAAATATGTCCATGGCTTCCCACTTTTTATTAGATTTATTCTTATGCACCTGAGAGTCTTTAAAGTTATTTCAAGTTTGATGTTTTCTTAAATAATTTAATAACTTGTTGCTGGTGTATAAATACACAATGGATTTTTACAAATTGTTCCTATCAAAAATCACTGAGCAGCCAGGTGAAGTGGCACACGCCTGTAATCCCAGAGACTCTGGAGGCTGAGGCAGGAGGATCACAAGTTCGAAGCCAGCCTCAGCAATTTAATGAGGCCCTATGCAACTTAGTGAGACTCCATCTAAAAATAAAACATAAAAGGGGCTGGGGATGTATCTCAGTGATAAAGTGCTCCTGGGTTAAATCCCCAGATGACAGGGTCTCAATAAGTTGCATAGGGCGTCACTAGAATTTAGTATATATATATATATATATATATATATATATATATATATATATATATTTTTGGTAAAATGTGCTAATGTAAAGAATTAGAAGATTAGTGATGTTTAATTTAATAGAATGCATTCTTTCTCATGGAAATGGGAATATAATAAGTGTCCTGTAGGTGATTGGGTTGTAGCAATTTTATTGAAGATTAAAGTTTGATTGACCTTTGTTAGGGTGATTAACCTTTCAGAAATTAAAAGCCAGATTGGAATTAGTCTGTCCAATTTAAATGCAAACATTGAGCAGATTCTATGTCATTCAAATAATAATAATAAAAACCCTCCTATTTTAATTTTCGTTTTTGCACGTCTGGTGAAATGCTGCTTTAGAAGGACCATAGCTCTGACAAGAGTGTCTCTGTGGCAGAGAATCTAGAAATAATGTGTATATTATTGGGAGCCTGTGGGGAGAAAGTCCCAAGAACCATTCTCCTACCCCATAAAACATCAAAACCATTCCCACTAGCTCTGCATAACTGGAAATACTTGCTCTCCAAACAAAAATGATCTAGGAATGTACTGAAGAGGTTAGGAATAAATAGCAATAACATCTCTATTCCAAACCAATGACAAAAACCTAAACTGAATATTATATCAATGTTAAATGTATACAATGGCTCCTGAAAAACACATGTTTTATTGAAGTTGCTTATGAACCAGTACCTGAAAGTTGATTATTTCTGATGTCTGGAATTTTATTCCCCAGGATCTCTAATCATCTCTGGATGTATTCCCCTTTTTCATTAGGTTCAAAAATTGTTAGAGGAGAAGCAAACTCTAATTATTTGCAATGGTACTTAATGGTTTAGTTTTATTTCTCTTTCTTAAATTATCTTGAAGCATTTGTGAAGAGTTTGCATATTCACATTGCTTCAAAAAACGGTTTTCATTTTTTCATATCATACTATTTTTTATTATTACTAAGTCAGTGAATCTTTTTAGTTTTAGGTCCCACCACCCAGTGAATGCATCTTCCTTTCATGTGTCTATGAACTATTAAAATGGTAATAAAGATTCTCTTCATTCCATCTGTAATTTATTTCTCTCTCTTTTCATCAAAGAATTCGCTCTGAATGTGTCAAGGTAGAAAAATCCAAGGTATTATAGTGTAAAAATTAAGAAGCCTGAGGTGCTATAGTTTATTTTTTTACACGAGCTTTTCATGTATGCTTTCAACATCCTTCTGAAAGATAGGCTTCCTCTGTAGGCCTATAAGGAAAGTCAAAAGATGAAATACTTGGGAGAGAGAGACTGAAATTATACACACTTACCAAAGTGACTGGCATCCTCTAGAGAGCTGGATAATTCCTTGAGGCATAAATTAATAATATGTTTAACTAAGATCTATTTGCTATAAGGATAATTTCCTAATTCTTAATTGTGAGACAAGTATTCCTCATAAACTGTAAACAAATATGTTGTTCTGTACATTGTCTGATAAAGTAGAGGTCATCAGCTTTAGTTTTGGCATAGTGAATTGTCGAACTTTAAAAAATTCATTTGCTCCAATTGTTCTCTTAATAAAGTTAATCTTTACTAAAAAAAAAAAAAAAAAAAAAAAAAAAAAAAAAAAAAA
>NW_026000229.1:54333104-54371843 GCF_001458135.2 Marmota marmota marmota
ATATATATATATATATATTCCATATTTAATAATTTTCTGTAATATAATGATAGTCTAATTTTTTTCAACAAACCCCCCCCCCTTTTTTTTTTGCTACTGAGGATTGAACTCAGGGGCACTCAAACACTGACCCACTGAGCCACATTCCCAGCCCTATTTTGTATTTTATTTAGAAACATGGTCTCACTGGTTTGCTTAGCGACTTGCTTTATCTGAGTCTGGCTTTGAATTCACGATCCTCCTATCTCAGCCTCCCAAGCCCCTGAGATTACAGGCATGCACCACCTTACCTAGAACAAAACCCTATCTTTATTTCTTGTTTCTTTTCCTTTTGCTGTGCTCAGAACTTCTCATACAGTGTTGAATTGAAGTGGAAATAGTGGGAGTCAGTTCATGTGTGTTGCTAAAAACAAAACAAGAACACAAAAAATAACCTACAACTGCATAATTTATAAAAAACAGAAATGTATTTCTCACAGTTCTGGAGATTGGGATGGCCAAGGTCATGTCTCTGCCATTTGATGAGGGCCCTTCTTGCTGTGTTCTTACCTGGAAGGACAAAAGGGGAAAAGG
Organism: Marmota marmota marmota; assembly: GCF_001458135.2. Lineage (NCBI taxonomy): Eukaryota > Metazoa > Chordata > Mammalia > Rodentia > Sciuridae > Marmota > Marmota marmota. The sequence continues at coordinate 54,333,678 of NW_026000229.1, forward strand.
CTTTTCCCATCCACTCTTGTCTGTTTGGACAGACAAGAGTGGATGGGAAAGGCCAGAGGAGGAGATTCCTCCATCAAGGCTTTTTATTTGGGCACCTATTCACTTTCATGACTGTCACCTAAAGGCCATGTTCTTATACTGTCTCATGGGGGATTAACTTTCAACATGAATGTTGAATAGAACAAAAACTTCCACTGAACAGCAGCATGACTTCATGGAATGTTTCACACAGAGCAGAGTGTGCTGGGTAATAAGCAGATACATTTCTCCCTCTACGTTATGATGGTCAGAAATTACATCCGTCTACATTCTGTGTCCATTAATATAGATTTAAATTTTTATGCATTATAAAAATATGCAAAAAATTAGCAAAAATACAATAATACTGGGTGTCTTGGTTCATTAACAATAACAACAAAATAAACCAAAACAAAAACCCCTAAGGCTTGGATTTAATAAAGAAAAGTGCTAAAAGTTCACCATTTTTAGAGGCAGAAAGTTCAGAATCAAGTGGCCCTATGGATTGGGCCTCTGGTGAGGGACACCTTGACTGTGTCATATGACCCAGGTGCTATTATGGTAGGAGCACCTGCTATTATGTAAGAGGAAGACATCACATGGTGAGACAGGAGGCTAGTTAATGGGGAAGGACCAGTCATGCTCTTTTATAACAGCCAAATTTATGGGAATTAACTGGGGTTCCAGGAGAATTCTGTTAACTCCTTCTCAGAGCATGTCCCAATAACCTAATCACTTTTCCCTAGAACCCACTTCTTAAAGGTCCCTCTACCTCCAAACATTGCCACACTGAGCAAAAAGCTTCCAACACTACAGCTTTGGGGACACATTCAAACCAAAATCCAACCATACCAGCAGGTCTTCTATATATCTTTATATTCACAGGAATTCTTTTCTTCTTCATATGACTTTGAGTTGCTCCCCCACATACTTTCCTCTCTGCCTGAAAGACTTCCTTTGGCATTTCTCTCAGAGCATGTCACTAGGCACAAATTCCTTCATCTCTTGTTCATCTGGCAGATATAGAATTCTTGGTTTATAGTCTCTTTGTTTCATCATTTAAAAAATATATTAGTCTCCCCTTATCTGTAGGAGATAGATTCCAAGACTCCCAGCAAATGCCTGAAACCTCAGATAGTACTGAACTTTATATACACTATGTGTTTTTCTAACCATTCATACCTATGATAAACCTTCACCTTTTCACTGAAAGGAAGAATTTTGTGAGTGCTCTTTAACATATCCTAATTATCAGTATCAATACTCTTGCAATGTGGGAACATTATTAAGTAAAATATGGGTTACTTGGATATAAGCACCTCAATTCAGCAACATTCAATCTAACAAAGACAGCTAGTAAGTGCCTAATGAACAGGCAGCATATACAACATAGATGCACTGGACAGAGGGGTGATTTACATCCCAGGTCAGAAAAAGCAGTAGTGTGAATTTTCTTCACTCAAAGTGGCATGCAATCTGAAATGTATAAACTGTTTACTTTTAGAATTCTCCATTTAATATTCTTAGACCTCTGTTGACTGTAGGTAACCGAAGCCATCAAAGTAAAACCACAGGGTCAAAGGAGAACTATAACATCCCTGTCCCTCTGGATTCCATGATTTCTTTTATATATATAGTTGTCAATGGCCATTTATTTTATTTACTTATATGCATTGCTGAGACTTGAACCCAGTGCCACACACATGCTAGACAAGCACTCTACCACTGAGCCACCACCCTAGCCCTCTTAAAAAAAAANTATATATATATATATATATATATATATATATATATAGTAGATAGACACAATACCTTTTCTTTTCTTTCTTTTTCTTTTTTTTTAATGAAGAACTGAAGATTGAACCTAGTGCCTCACACATGCTAGGCGAGCACTCTACCAATGAGCCACAACCCCAGTGCTGGATTCCATGATTTCTAATGAAGATTTTGCTCTTAATCTCTTATACATGAAGATTAATCTCTCTTGCTTCTTCGAGATTTTCTCTTGTCTTTTGAAAATCTGATTGTAACACCTCTTGACATGATTATTATTGCATTTATCTTTTTTTTAGTTTATTGAATTTCTTGAATATTTTGGTTCATGGAGCTTTTTAATTTTTTTTAATGAAATTCAAACCATTATTTCTTCCAATTTTTTTCTGACCCTTTTTCTCTCTCCTGTCTTGAATTCCAATTTTGTATGTGTTGGGATGCTTTAGTACAAAATAAATTTGTGTTCAATACAAGCACACTTTTATTTTTTAAATATGTTTTTGATCCACTGCTGATTGAATCCACAGATAAAGAACCCACTGATAGAGAAGGCTTGTTGTATTTACTATCTGGCTCCTTACAGAAAAAGTTCTTTGTGAGGATGAAAGCAAGGGGTATGCAGACATACTCTTCCATGACCCAGGCAGAGCCAGCAACATGATCCTCATTAATGTCTATCACACTGGAAAGTAAACGTCATTGACATCTGAAGTACTGATGTACATCAAGTCCATCTTAAACTCTGACTGATTCTTAATATAACTTCTTTTTTAGTGAATAAAGGTGGAAGTTGCAGGAGAGCCAGTGGTAGGTATATTTTCCCTCTCCACTTACAGCCTGGCCCATTTTATTTCCAGGTAAACAAACCCTGCAAGGGCTTTGGAGTGAGATTAACCCAGTGATTCTGACCATCCGCGAGGCTTGGGAATTTCCACTTTAATTTATTCAGGAAATCTCTCAACAAAACAATTTATTTAACATATTCTTTCATAGAATAAGTCTTCCTTAAAGCAAAAGAGAAGTTGGCCTTTTCAGGGGAGGAGGAATGTGTTATATTCTAGAGAAGAACAACGAGGCTGAGAAACTTCAAATGATTTTCTGGGGTTCCCGCTCCCGGGGCGGGGGCGACAATCGCCAAGGTGGCGGCCACTGCATCTCGTCCCATCTCCGCAGTCCTAGGCATCATGGTGTCGAAGGGCCCCGAACCTGCAACCCGCCAGGGCCCGTTGGCTGCCGGTCGCCGGCGTGGAGCACGGTACTCCGCCACATTCTGTATGAGAACTGGTAGCTGGTGTGAGTGGCGGGGTCTTTCGACCTCCTGAAGATCCCCTTCGCAGAGAGTGATGGATTGAACTGAGACCAAAATATAAAAGAATTTTACATCGATGGACTACCATTTGGAAACTTGATGGACTGCGGGAAGTTTATCAAGGAGTAACTCCAAACGTATGGGGTGCTGGCTTATCCTGGGGACTCTACTTTTTCTTTTACAATGCTATTAAATCATATAAAACAGAAGGAAGAGCTGTAATGTGAGAGGCAACAGAATACTTCATCTCAGCTGCTGAAGCTGAAGCCATGACCTCTGCATTGCAAACCCATCATGGGTAACAAAAACTCGCCTTATATTACACTATGAAGGTGTTGTTAATTCCTCACAGCGACAATATAAAGGAACATTTCATGCACTTGTGAAAATACACAAGTAAGAAGGTGTGCGTAGATTATATAAGGGATTTATTTGGAATATCACATGGTGCCCTTCAGTTTATGGCATATGAATTGCTAAAGCTGAAGTACAATCAGCACAATAATCAATAGATGACCGCAAGCCCAATTGAGCACACTAGGATCCATATCTGTGGCAGCACTACCCAAAATATTTGATGTAGTAGCAACATACCCATATCAAGTTGTGAGAGCCCTTTTTCAGGATCAACACGTTTTGAAGTGGTGTAATGGATGTAATTGGCAAGTCATGGAGGAAAGATGGCAGAGGGGGATTTTACAAAGAAATTGCCCCCAGTTTCATTAAAGTCACTCCAGCCTGCTGTATTAACTTTGTGGTGTATGAAAATGTCTCATATTTTTTACTTGGCCTTAGAGACAAGAAAGTAAGCTAAAATAAATAAATAAATAAAAAGGGGGATAATTCTGGTATATTTGTCCAAGAGAGCAACAAGCTCCTTTATGTTTGAGACATAAAACTTAGAAGAGTGCTACACAGCAAAATGACTCATAAACATAATTTGTTTTTAATCTCTAGAAGTCCAAGAGCTGCTAACTCCTCACAGTGTTTTCTGCTTTTTGTGTTTTCCATATGTTTGAGACCTGGCTACCTCTGCCTGTCATGGCTGGCATCAACATGTTAAAACTGACACCAAGTGTAGAGTTTCAGACATTTCTCCAGTTCATTGTTCAAGTAGAAACTAATTTGCAACATTTGCTAAATGGATTAGAGAAATGTGCTGCTTTTTCTGAACTTGTTTGGATTGACTTTAAAATCCACCTTGTGCAATAGCAAGAAAACAGCTTTTAAAATAATGTTGTTTGTTAAGAGCAAATTAAACTTTAAGAATTTACTGAATAAGTTACTAGCCAAATCCAGATCATTTTGAATGGGGATATTTTACCAGGTTCTCATACCAGATATTTTAGTGAGAAAAGTCCCCCGCAATGCACTTTAGTTTTAATTCATTTGGAACACACTAACTGTAGAAATTTGAGGAATTGTGTAATTCTCTGAGAAATATCTAACATCCTTTATCACTTCATTGCTCAATTTCCCCCCCAGTGGCACTTCCATAATTTAAAATGTAATCTTGGACTTGGTTCTTGGTTTGGGGCATAAATACTTAATGTAGTTTAAACTTGTAAAATCTGAACTTCTAGGATATGGCTATGACAGTTATTATTTAATATCTATATTTATGAATCACTTATGAGAGATGCTCAGTAAACTGCCTATTACAGATGCTGGAGTGTTTGGGATATATTTGTTAACAAACTCAACAGAAAAGAGAAATTTTAACTTTCTATTTTAATTTATAGATTTATAGATCCAGTTCACAAATAAATGATTATTCTACATTAGTTGCTCAAATTCACATTGAAATACAAATTACGTTAATGGCTATTATTGATTTTACTTGTTAAAGTCATTATAAGTATCTGTAAGTAAAAAGGCCTGCCACAAAAGGTTGAAAGAATAATATAATATTTTATTTATCATAAACATCAATGTGTACTGTTGCACTACCATCTACTTGTTGTAAATAAAACATTATGGTTTAAAAAAAATAAATGATTTTCAGAAGACCACAAAGTCAAGAGGAAAGAAAGAAGATGAATGCTGACTTTCTTACTCTCAATTCAGGGGTTTTTTGTTTTTGTTTTTGTTTTTTTTTTTTTGGTTTGCTTGTTTGATGTTTTTCCTGTTGTTTCATGAGTCCCTAGAAAATTATCACAAACTGTGATTCAATTAAATGTGAGTTAACATGTTTTTACTACATTAAGAATTATCTGGTCATCATGTGTATTGAACAATTTACATCAAGAATAAACCTTCACGCCCCACGAGGTGGCACACAACTTTAATCCCAGAGGCTCCAGAGGCTGAGGCTGGAGGACATTGAACTTGTTTGCCTGGATTGATTTTGAAATTGACCTTTGTGCAATAGCACAGTTCAAAGCCAGCCTTAGCAAAAGCAAGGCACTAAGCAACTCAGTGAGACCCTGTCTCTAAGTAAAATACAAAATAGGGCTGGGGAGGGCGGGGGAGGAGGAGGAGGAGGAGGAGGAGGAGGTCCTCTTCAATACTAAATTCACATTTTCTGTTGAGGACATTAATGACAAAGTCTGCATTGCCCTCTACTGGATGACTTTTGTTTATGGCTCAATAGGTGTGGCCAAAATGGCTCAAATGAAATTTTGGATATTTGTTCTTAATTTCAACGAAGGATGGATGGAAACTAGGACATCTTCTCTGTCTTGATATTCACCCAGATCTATTCATCTTGTTGAGTAAAATGTTTCTATTCCAAGAGATGCCATGATTTTCTACTTTTGAAAAATATAATTTGGAAAAGGAAATTCCATTGTCTTAAAAAAAAAGAAGAATGTAGTGTGAGACCTATGACATTAAAACATACCAAATAGTTTTGCCTTTACAAAATGTCAGAGTTTATTGAATAACCATGAATTCACAAGCTGCATTCTTTTCATTGGTTGTAATTCATTAAGTACTCAAGGGTCACCTGGTAGTCACCTTTTAATCTTTTTCTTGGTAGAGGAGAAAAAAGTATGGCCTGATGTCCCAAAGAATATTGCCTGACACCTTGGCTCCTGACACTATCAGTGGATTGTCGTACAATTCTGTACAAAGGGCATATGAAATAATAACAGAAAAGGAACCACTTGAGAAATATCCAATTGCTGACTTAGTCATAAAAGTATTTAAAACCTTGATAAAATTACTTAGGTGAGTTTTCCTTTCTCATGTAAATGGCCACTTACAGAGTAGAGAATTGGGGCTTGGGTTGTTTGTGGTCAAAATTTGTAAAGTAATGAATCCTTCAGATGAAAGGCTAGACAACAAGAACAAATATTATTTCCCTTATCTGTTTCCTCAATTCACAATGGAAGTGGTAGGAAAGTCTCAAGATGAAGGCTGTCTATCTGGTTTTAAAACTATCATCTGAGACATTAGCATCAATTTCAGTCACATAGAGGCATACTACTCTTCTGCTTCCTAACATGACTATTTTCATGAAATGTGTACACAAATATTTGTGATTTTTGGATTCATGTTTTCTTCTCTTTTTGGAATTTCTTGAAATTTTCTGGGCAAAGAACAAAGAAGATTGCTCAGTGCTCTTGCAGCATATTATTAAGCTTAACTTTGTATTGACTAGGTCATTTTACAACTCTGTAGAGGTAGAGTTGTACTTATAGTTTCTTATCTGATATACATACCAATAATTTCTATTTGGTGGAAGAGATAATGTAATGTAGTAGGTTAGAGTTTTAACCCTATTCAACATTAATCACTTTTGAATAAACCCAGAAATTTTATGCTAACACCTTCAAAAATAGTTTATTTTAAGTTCTTTCAACAGTTTTTGAAACAAGCTAGATATCCATTGGTGGAAGAAGAAAAAAGTCTCCCTCCATGAAAGTCAATGTGAAAACTATGGAGAGAATAAACAGACAATCTACAAATCAGGAAAAAAAATATTTGCAAACTGTATATTCTCCAAATTAAAAATCAAATGTAATACTAAATAAAAATGCACATCCCAATTAGAAAATAGGCCATCACTGTGGACAGGCTTCTCATAGAAAAAAAGAAATAAGCACCTGGAAAGATATTGAACATCATCAGCTATCAGGGAAATTAAATTAGAACCTCAAGAGATGTCACTCTCAGGATGGTGAAAATGAAAAATGACACCACCAAGTGCTGGGGAGGAACACAGAGAAACTCAGTAGTCACTGGAAGTTTCTTTTACAACTGAACATGAAAACACCAAGTGACCCAGAATTGCACTCTCTCGGTCATTTATCCCAGAGAAGTGAACTTGTGTCCAACCAAGTTGTATGTCAATGTTCATAACAGTTTCATGTACAAATGAAGCAGCTCAGTACACGGGTGTGTGGCTGATTGGGATACAACTCAGCACTAAAAAGAAAAAAAACTATTGATACATGCAGCAACCTTGATGGGTCTCCAGGGAATTATGCTGTGTGTGGAAAAGAGCCAATCCTGCAAGGTTGCCTACTGTCTACCTATTTAACATTTCAATGTTAACATTAGACATGCCAATATTTAACATATTTTTACATCTTGAAGTTTTTTATCCCTTTTATTTAATATTCTATATTTTCAATTACTTAATGTATTTAACATAAAGTTTCAGAAATGGAGACCAGTCAGTGGTTTCCATAGTTTGGAACTAGAGTGGGAGGGTGGGACAAGGGAGGAAAGAGATGAGTATATAAAGGAAATAGGGGGATCCTTCTAACAGGAAAGGAACTATTGTGTACCTTGACAGGGAGGAGGATATGCAAACCTACAGATACAATGGGATTGCAAAGAATGAGACATACACACACAGAGAAAGAATACAAGTGAAACTGAAGAAATCTGAATATGATCTATGCTTCAATTGAAGCATAGTCTGGTTGTGACTTCATATGACAGTTTTGCAATATAGAACCATTGGGGGAAACAAAGTAATAGATTTGCAGATCTCTTTTATTTGTAGATCTCAATGTAAATTTTTAGACATCTCAATTAAATTTTCAACTAAAATGATAACACATGTTCTCTGTAGGAAATATCTAAAAGATAAAGAAGAATATGAAGAAAACTAAAATGATTACCACTGCCATCACTTAGAAATAAGAAACTGCTAGACTTTGAGGTATAGCCAAATAAGACTTTGTATTGAAAAATATTGATATTGGACTGTTTAAATTCTTTTTCCCTGATTGCAGAAAGAGTCAACTGTGCTCCCCTTCTGCAAGGGTCTCCTTTACTCTAGTCCCCAGATACACACATATAGTGATTCCGATATGAGTTGTCCCTGAAAACCTCCTGAGTTAATTCAGGGATGTTATGATTAGATTATGAGAACCGTAACTCAATCAGTGGTTTGATCCATTTATATTAATAATTTGAGTGGATTACTGGATGGTAACTGTAAGGAAGGAAGGGTATGGCTGGATGAAGTGGGTCACAGGGCAGTTCTTTGGGAATCATGTAATTTGTCCCTGGCTCATCCTACCCTCTCTATGCTTCCTGGCTGCCAATCTGTGAGCAGCTTTCCTCCAACACAACTTTCTGCCATGATGCTCTGTCTCACTTGGGCCCACAGTAATGATGTCAGTCAATCATGAATAGAACCTCTGAAAACATGAGTTTTCAGAATAAACTTTTCTTCCTCTAAAATGACTTTGAGAAAAAGCTGCCTATTCTATTTTGGTCCACTGATTAAAGAGCCTAAGGAAGAAAGAGGGTATGTTTAGTATTTTTCAAAGGCATTTTTCTAGTTATTATGCTTATACTATTATTGTATAATCATCACCTTATTATTATTATTATTATTATTATTATTATTATTATTTCACGCCATAGAAAAATACTACACAAATGAACTTTCAAATATACTTTAACTTATATGTGCCTCTTCTACACTGCTTTGGTTGGAAAAGTTGAACAAATCAATCACATTACTTTTCCTTTCAGCTGCATCCCACTCAATCTTTGTTGTCATTCGTGACATACTGAAGGCAAGGAATGTTTACCTTACAAGCTCTCAAAATAACCCTAACCAGCAGCAGACATGATGCCAGGTACACACTGGGATTCGATGATGCATAAAACAAAACTGATGCTATCTGAAGCTTCTCTTCAGCTGTCTCACTTCCCTTCTTTCAAGGCTCAGCTTTGAAAGAAACACATGCCTTTCCCATGAAGGGCTTCCACATCATCCTCTCAATGTATCATGCCACATGACAAATACATTTTGCTGCATTCTGAAATTCTGTATTACCACTAAGTGTGGTGTACTCAATAAATCATAAACTCATTTTCATCACTGGTTATGCAAGACCTCTCTCTTGCTCATTATATTCTATTTCCATAGGGAATCCATATTAGCCTTCCATCCTAAGCAACTTTCATCATACCTTTATAATTCTTCTTGTGGGTATCTGTTTCACACTTTCATGCAAAATGAGCAGAGGGTTCCATGAACATATATTCCAGTGTGAATGTGAATAGTTCATGCTAGAGTTTATGTGTTTGCATTTATTCCACTGTTTCTACCTGTTGTTTCTCATAGTGTACTCTACCACATCTCACCTTCCCCCTTTCACAAAGATAGCACTGAGTTGACCACCACTGTGCCCAACAACTATTCTAGTGTTATTCTATGTATATTACTTTGGCTCAAGCTCAAATTTGAACTGCTGGTTAAAAAAAAAAAAAAAAAGGACTAAGTATTTCTTCCATTACTCCTGGCCTATGCTTGTTTTCTGCTGCAAGGATCTAAAGATTAAAAGTAAAATTGATTCTAATAGTAGTAAGGAGTGGCCAATGGAGACTTCTTGAGCTGAATCTAATCCTGATCTCAGCCTTTACTACCTTTATGACCTTGGAAAGTTACAAACTAGTTCCTTTGTGCATCTTGTCTATAAAGGTAAATAATACCATCTACCTTAGTGGCTGTTATGAGGAATAAATGAGTTAACTAATACTGAGCACCCCACTATAGCAAATGGCATATTACAGGTGTTTAATGAATCATGGCTGCTCTGAGTTCTGTTTACTTCTTCAAATCAGTCATTTGTACCTGTCCACACTACTAAAAGAGGTAAAGCATTTTGGAGGTAGAATCATTCAAAATACTTCTTTATATCTGCCCATTACCCAGCACTTTGCTTCGTGTGAATTAGTCCTTACAATTATTGCTATGCTTTGGATGTTTTTGTTTCACCCAGCATTCGTGTTGAAAGTTAATCCCCAATGCCATAGTAGTAAGAGCATGGCTTTTAGATGACAGAGTCATGACAGTGAATAGGTGCCCACATAAAAAGCCTTGATGAAGGTACCTGCTTCTATGGCCTTTCCCACACTTCTATGTCCCCTCTGTAGGACATAGCAACTAGGCACCATCTTGGATGGACATCAGCCCTCTCCAGACAACAATTCTGCTAGTAACTTGATCCCAGACTTCCCAGCCTCCAGAACTATCAGAAATAAGTTTTATTGTTTATAAATTATGTATGTTATTACAGAAGCACAAATGGACTAAGATATCTGTTAAATGGATTACTATAATTCTTTGGTTATTTTTCTGATAACCCAGATTTTAAGCATATATGCGTAAGTATTTTTAGATGTTCTTTTATTCAAGAACGTATTATGTGTTAGTACTATTTTGCAAGATTCATGGAAGTCTTTTATTTTTTATTCATTGTATGATGAAAGAAAAGTTGCATCAAAAAGTGAAATCACCATTTAGCCTTCAATTTTTGTTCTTAGCATAAAATGCTGTTTATATGTTTTCCACTTTGCTTTCTTCTGTCCTTCAAACTGCAAGCACTCTTTTCATTTATATTTTGTCTTCGAGACATCCTGCAAAAAAATGACAATAATATGAATCAGTTGATTCAGTCCCTCTTCCAGGGTTTTGTGTGTGTGAATGTATGTGTTTTGTGTACGTTTGTGTGTGGAGGTGTGTATGTTTTCTATTGAATGTGTATGTTTTCTACTCCTGGGTTGGAGTCTGGGACCTTTTGTGTACTAGGCAAATATTCTGCCATTGAGCTACCACCCAGCATTTGCCCCAGTTTTGACAATTAAGTTCTTCTCTTTGCAGGTATCCAAAAGATCTAAAATCAGCATAATACAGGGATACAGTCACATCAATGTTTATAGAAGCACAATTTACAATAGCCAAGCTGTGGAACCAAGCTAAGTGCCTGTCAACAGTTGAATGGATAGAGAAGAGAAATTCGGTGTTTTACACAACTGAGTATTATCCAGCCATAAATATGCATGAAATATGGCATTTGCTGGTAAATAGATGGAACTGGAGACTATGGTGAAATAAGTCAGACCAATAAAGTCAAAGGTCAAATGTTTCCTTGATATACAGAATCTAGTCCAAAATAAGGAGAAAAGATAGAAGAAAGATCAGTGGAGTAGAGGAAGATGGAGGAGCAACCAGATAAGGGAAGAACATGGAATGAATCTGACCTAACTTTCATATATACACATATGAATATAGCACAGTGAATCTCACAATTATGTATATCCACAAGATATTATTTAAAACTATAAGTAAATAGCAGAAAGATCAATACAGGGAAGGGAACAGGGGGATGGATGAGGGGAGCAAAATGGGAGTACTAGGGACAGAATTAGAGCAAATTATTCTATACTTATATCCAAATGAATTCTAATGCTATATTTAACTAAAAAGAATTAATAAAAATTTTAAAAAGAATCTTTAGAAGCCTTGGGCAATTGCTTTAATTTGAATTTAAAGTCATAGCCAAAATTTCATATCTACATATAAATCTCTCTAATATGCTTAGCATCATTAGTTCCTCTACCTAGCATAAATGCCATTGGCTAATATGTGCTCTTGCCATTTCTTAAAACCAAATTATCTTAATAATACTTTTCTAGATTGGCATATCCTACCTACACTTACTTGCCCTAATAAATACAAAGAATAGGACAGAGTATTCAGTGTAGTTTTGTTCTGTGGTTTGGGGTAAAGAATGAGGTCTTTTGTCCAGGAAATGATGTTGGGAAATGAGAGAATGTCCAGTTTTCCATTTTGAAAAAAATGATTAATGAATAAGACCCTGTGATAAGCAGTATAGTCAAGATGGATAAAGAAACAAAAAACTATCTTTTAGAAAAGACTAGATGTGATCAGATGCTGGATTTATAGAGTGATATTTATATTTTGAAGGTCGCTATTCTGTAAACAAAAATTCACTTCTATAATATATTCTTCCTATGCCCTATTATTGAAAACATTAATAATGTAAGGTGGCACAGGGATTATGAAAAACAGAGTAAGGATTCCTCAAAAAATAAAAATAGATTTCAAAAATTCCACTTCTCAGTATGTATTAGTCCACTTTCTCATGTTGTAAGAAAATAACTGAAGCTAGTTACAATAGAAAGAAAAATGAGTTTTTTAGCTCACAGTTTTTATCTCACTGAAAGTCCATGACTGGATAGCCTTATATGTTCAGCCTATAGTGAGGGAACCAAACAGATACAGTCACCCCCCAGTTGTGGACTTTCATTTTTGGAGTATATGTTCATATACTTATACATATATACACATGTATGTGTACCTATATACATATACAATATGTATACACAATATGCATACATACATATACAATGGAATTTTGTTCAGCCATTATAAAGTAAATCCTCTCATTTCTGACAACAAAGATGAAGTGGAGGACGTTATGCTAAGTGAAATAATCAAGATAGAAAAAAACACCGTATAATCTCATGTATATTTGGAATGAAAAAAGTCACAATTGAAGGCAGGGTGGTGAGGACAGGGGATTAAAACTGAGATCATCAGGGACTGCAAGATGAAGGTAACAGGAAGATAGTGATCAAAGTATGTAAACTCTCACTTAAAAGAGAATAACTTGTATAACTTGAAAATTTTAACCTGATATACAACATAGCAACTACAGTTGACAATACTGTACTGTATATTTTATTTGTTTGTTTGTCTGTTTGTTTGTTTGTTTTGTGCTGGGGATTGAACCAAAAGACACTTTACCACTGACCTACATCCCCAGACCTTTTTATTTTTATTTCAAGAAAGGATCTCTCTAAGTAGCCCAAGCTGGACTTGAACTTATGATCCTCCTGTATCAGCCTCCCAATTTGCTGGGATAACAAGTGTGTGCCACTGCACCTGTAATATATGTGAAATGTGATTAAAAAAAAAAAAAGTAGGTCTTAATTGTTCTCATTATGCTGATTAAAAACTACGGGAGGAGATAGATGTGTTAGTGTAATTGTGGTAGTTATTTTACAATATATACATATATCAAATCATCACATTATACATTTTCCATAAGTAAAATTTTAACTTTTCAGTTATAATTTTAAAAATTCATTGATACTTAGAGAGGAATATCTTATGGTAAAAAATCAGAATTGAAAAGAATAGAAAATCACAACAGCTAACATTTATAACAATCCAGACTATACTTGAGAGTGTTCTGTATAATAACTTGTTTAATCTCCATAACAGTATTGTGACTAGGTACTAATCACTAATCTCCATTGCCCATATGGAGAGATTGAGCTATGGAGAAGTGACTTGCTGAGGTCAAGGGTCAAGGGTGGGTAGAACTGGGATTTGAATCCAGGTAGTCCAGCACTAGGCTCTGTGCTCTAGACAGGATGTTATGCTTCCTCTCTGGAAAGGTGGCCTTTCCCTCCCAACTCTTATCTATAACTGGGCTCAATGTTATTAAATCTACTGTGCTCCAAATTGAAATCTTAGGTATAATTTTGATCAAGCTCTACCAAGGAACCATCCTGTACTACTGAGTCCCAGCACTGCCAAAACAGTTTTAAGTTATTTGGCCCTGATCAAACTGCACCATGTTACAAAGCAGTAGACAGTGAAAAACTCCTTTAATGACTTTTTAAACTCTAGGATTTTTGTGCATTATGAAACTATTTCATAACAATCCCTAAGCATTTTGTCAAATTTTGGTGTTTTCCCCAGTAATTCATTTTTATGGCCTGCAAAACGTTGGAACAAATTAAATGTGTAACAAGTGGATTAGGTGTTTCAGTAGATTGCTTGAAATAGTGGCAGATTATATAGTGACATATAGAGTATGATCCTACTTGATAATTCTGCTTTTTTATGTCAATCTGTATTCACTGAGTTCTAAATCAAGGTAATAAAATATCAAAAAGAAATAACAAACAATAAAATACATCTAAAACATTTACCTTTCTTTGCAGAATTATAATCTTTAATTTTGAGATTGACTCCTTACATTTGCTGTTCAAATGATACATTAAACTCTTCTGATGGTCACAATTGTTATCAATCAGTTAATGAATCACTCCACAAATTGCTATAGCAAAGAGGTCTAAAGAGAGTAATCAGGGCTGGGGATGTGGCTCAAGCGGTAGCGCGCTCGCCTGGCATGCGTGCGGCCCGGGTTCGATCCTCAGCACCACATACAAACAAAGATGTTGTGTCCGCCGAGAACCAAAAAAATAAATATTAAAAAATTCTCTCTCTCTCTCTCTCTCTCTCTCCCCCCCCGACTCTTAAAAAAAAAAAAAAGAGAGTAATCAGCTTTTTCCAACGATGTGGCCATAGTGAAGCCAGATTTAAAGTTAGGTAGTCAGTGTAGTTAGATAAATCGGGTCTAATACCGAGTGAAATCTAAAATGGAGGCCATGCTGAGAATGATTCCAGGAAATGCAGGACAACTCATGGAATGTTAATGAAGTCCTGAAAAGGCCCTAGGCCAAAGTCCATCCCAAAGAAGTGTTAATGAAGTCCTTCCTGCTCAGACTACTTCTTTGGCCCACCTGTGTCCCACCCCTCCGGCCTTCCCACCTACATTCCATCACTGAAAGAAACTATAAAATGGAGAGACAACCGCACTTCCACGGATTCCACCTCTTGGGTCCCCTTCTTCCTCCGGGAGAAGTCTTTTCTGCTGTCCTTTATGTCCTTTAATAAACTTCTAATTTCTACTCTGACCTTGCCTCGGCGTGCTTCTTTGGTGTTATTCTTCAACATTGGGGAAGCAAGGACTCGTCACCGGCCAACAGCAGTAACAATAGGCACATGTTAGATGTGCAGAGTACTCCAGTAACTAGGTAAAAGGAGCATGTCCAACATAGTGTGCATGGACCTGTCTAGTGCAATCAGTGCTTTGACAGAAGAGAACACAGGGCCTGGGGTGCACCTAGTCCTGAAGAGAGGTGGGAGGGAAGGGCAAGGGATCACTTCAAGAAGGTGACCCCTGGGCTGGGGTTGTGGGTCAATGGTAGAGCACTCACCTAACACGTGCAAGGCCCTGGGTTCGATCCTCAGCATCTCATAAAAATAAATAAATAAAAGGTATTGTGTCCAACTACAACTAAAAAAAAATATTTTTTAAAAAAGAAGAAGGTGACCCCTGACCTGAGAAACTGGTAGAATGGGTAGGACTTGCTGGGGAAAGCCAGTGGGGAAAAAGCACTTGGACACATATATTGATCAAACAGTAAGTGTAGAAGAAAAAATGGCAAACTTTGGTTTGATTTTACCAAATGGTACAAAAGTCATTTATCTAAGACTAGCCAAAATTTACAGTAAACATTCAGATATGTTTGGGGATGGAATACTTTTTAAATTTTTTTATTTGTTCTTTTTAGTTATATATGAAATTAAAATGTATTTTGATGCATTATATATTTAAGGAGTATGTGGAGCTACTGGTCGTGTATTCATACATAAACAAGGGAAAGTTATGTCTGATTCATTCTACTATCTCCCATTCCCATTTCCCCTCCCCTCCACGCCCCACCCCGCCTTGTCCAATCTTGTGAACACGCCCACCCCTATTGTGAGTCAGCATCCGCCTATCAAAGAGAACATTTGGCCTTGGGGTTTGGGAGATTGGCTTACTTAATGCGATAGTCTCCAATTCAAGTACTTCTTTATACACTTCATGTTAATATCATGAAATAGGTGGAAAGGTAGCAAGAAAGTTTTATTCACTGTAGGATTTCATACTTTCCTATAAATTAGGTACATTTTATTAAGAAATATTTAAGTTGCTCTTACCACACCACTCTTAAAGAGATCAATCCTTTTCTCCCAGAACTTGTGGATTATCCACCAGGCCAATGTTGGCACATATTGCCACAAATATGCCACCAACAAGTAAGGTTGTTCTCCAATCCAAACTTCTTTCAAATTGTTAGCCATGGCAACTAACATCAGCCATACACAACGACTAGTAGCCATTTTGCGCAACTGAGTCGTATTATGGCCGACAGTCTAATAAAAAATTTAAAATTAAGTGAATGCTGGATAGTTTCCCAAGCTATTTCATAAAATATTTAAGTTAGAAAAAACAAGAGAACAACAAGTTTGTGTTTATCCTTTAGTGAGGTCTCATTTCCCTTAGAAGTCCCCATAGACTCTAATAGTAGTTTTAAACTTTTGCAATATTTCATATTTAAGTTTTATTTGATGTTGGGCATCAAACTTGTGGTCCTTTGCATGCTAACTCATTCACTGAGCCACATCCTGTCCTATTTTTGTAATATTTCAGAAATATTAATAGGAATCATATGTTTTATCAGATAAGAGTATATGGGCTGGTTAAAAGATAAGTTTCTTCTCTTTTAATTAAAATTACTTAATCTTAGAGGGATGATATAATTATCACCTTAGTAATAAAAATAAACTTATTGTGGTATATATATAGCAAATGAAATCACATAAAAATTTAGACCATGAGGGGAAATGCTAGGGATTAATACTAGTCAAATTACATTATTATATTGCGTGCATGTATGAACGTGTAACAACAAATCCCAAAATTATGTACAACTAATGTGGAAAAAAATTGATGCCATGCAGATAAAATTAAAGAAGATAAATGGTGTTTCTAAATAGGTTTTTAAAAATCCTATTACATAATAGCAAACAAACAATGGCAACCTACTTATGAATATTATCTTAGTAATTTCTTTAGCCTTATTGAAACTGATACCAATGCTATCTTTAACAATTCCAGCTAACTAACAATTTTCATCATGCCAGTTAAGTTTGGGGCCATAAAAAAGTTTCTGATGGGCTGGGGACACAGCTCAGTTGGTAGAATGCTTGTCTTGCATCTACCAACTATACTAACCAGAGTCTCAAGGCCCTGGGTTCTAATCCCAGGTACCACCAAAGAAAAATGTTTCTGACATAAAAATACTAAAGAATAATAATATAACACCAGCATATAACTAGTAAATCATTAAAATTATTAAACTACTAGAAATTTTTACCTTTGTGACTTCTTCAGTTAGCATATTCTTTCTAATATTTGAATGGACAAGTCCTGGACAAATGTTAGAAGCTATTATGCCTGGATGTTTGATAAGTTCAATTTGGAGGCTATGTATGAAACCCTAATAGACACAAAGGGAAAAAGAAAAAAAGAAAAAAAATGACAAGATAATCAAAAAGGCAAATAATATTAATTATAATCTTATATCTCATGATTTCTCAAAATATGCTTTGAAATGCCTGAGTAAAGGACAAGTAGTGTAATCATGCAAAGTTGTTAGGCATTTTTCACTGTGAGTCCAGGGTTGATCCAGGAAAGACATTCTCAATTTTTGCTAGGTATTAGCAGTTTGCTACCCTGGTAATAGTGGCTCTTGCCATCAACGGTTTTTATAGTTAGCAAGAAACTAACCCAGTAGGTTCTGATACACCCTCCTCATAGCAATCCTCATCTCCCTGCTCCAAAACAAGTGCATGTTCTCCAGAAATCACCAGAGTGAGCTTTCTCTTTATTCACTAGAGTCATCTAAAGTACCAGTGTTTGGGGCAATAGGGAGTACAGAGGGATCAATGCTGCACAGAAATTCATCATGGAGAAACAATCCAATCTTCCAATTGATATTACTACCTTAACAGGATGATTTAGTTTCAGCAAACATGTACCTAGCCACTTAAAATTGTAATATGATCATCTACTGAATGACATTTGTAGAAACAAGTTAAACCTTCTAGACTTAAACAAACTGGTCATTTCTAAACCAACAGGGAATCAACAGAAATCTGTTTCTCTTCATCTCTGTTGATAAATTAGGAGTTTTCAAAGACTACATTGTTATAAAGCCAGGTTAACTATTGTTGACCATGGTACACTCACATATGATCCAAAATCATTATTCAGTTACCAGTTCTTAAATGCTAATAACCCCTAACAAACTATGAGATGCGTGATTAATCCTGGGCCTCATGAGCATTCGGAGGGTTCCTGCCATCTGAGACTGACACAGTGCCTGTGAGAAATGAATGCTTTGTAAATAAATGAAGAGCTCTCAAACCTTTAAATTCTGCCTCTCAATAGTAAAAGCAGAAAAGACATCAAGCGAGCCACTCATCAAACACTGAGACATGTCTCTTAAGATGGTACAAACCTCTTGTTGGAAATACCATCTACCATAACATGTAAACTTTTCAGTGAAACATGTTCACTTCATGACCTGCTGGAAATCTTAGAAGAAATTGAGCTCTTCACAAAGAAAGTAGTGTTCAACTAATGGTAATACTAACCAGAGTCTCAACCTACCACATCATATCAGAAGATCAAATCTAGTATTAACAGAGAGTCTTGGAGGCAGGCCAGACAGTTCATCTGTGGTTTACTGGGAGCATCCTGCACATCTTATGAGACTACTGGCACTGGCCACATCTGCCCACCTGAGGTTTGCCCAAGTTTCTCTAAGAGATGATTTGACAGCCCATTGCTGAACAGGAGAAAATCATAAGTACTGCATTCCATATCATCACCCACTGAAAATTTCTGATCTCTAATGAAAAGACAAATGTCCTAATGAACCAAAGTCTCATGTTCTCATGAGAGTGAGGTGACCATGCAGCTATTGCCTTTTATTATTCCAACAGTGAAACATTTGATTCAAACTGACCTTCAACAGTATTACTTTTATATTCTGGGTCTGCTTTAATCATTCTCCTCCGATTTGCCTTCTATGTTCTTTATATCCACACTTACACCGCATTAGTTAGGAAACTCAAATGAAGCTCTTTTTCTGGCCTTTGCCTTTGCTAAGATTTCTTTTTTCAATAGAACCCATGTGGACAGAATCTGGATTTTTCCCAGTAGGGATATGAGGCCCAGGACTAAGCAACCAGCTGGCAGTATCTTTTTTCACTTTCATGAAAGCAAGTAAAAAGGGAAAGGAAAAGAAGTCACAGTAATGGGAGAAAAAAGCACATCCTGAAATCTGTGTAGAAGAATGGAGCAGAGGACTCACAGTCTACCATGAGGATGAGGTAGAAATAGGGATAAGGTGAAGGATGACATGCTGACTAGATTATATATGCTTTTTAAGAGCAAAATCATTTTTATATTCCCAGGATCTGCTTCAGTGTATGGCACAGTATCAGTGTTCAATATATACTTGTTGGACAGTTTGTAGCACCTGTGATTCAAGTCTTTTATTTTTATTTTTTTTAATCATGTACTGGGGATATCTTTTACCAAAGTTCTCCTATTTCTGTTTCCCCACATTATTGCCTAGTTCCATGGATAGTCATATTCCTCATTTGGGTCAATTTTTATCAAAGTTGAGTTTTAGCAGGCTTACCTGAAGAGCATGCTTGCTGGCACAATATCCACTGGCTACTGGTATAGGTACAGAGCTCACAAGGCTATTCACAATAACTATCTTTCCTTGTTTCCTCTCAATCATGTGAGGTAGAACACATTTTGTTAAGGACACTGTTCCTAAGTAGTTAAGCTCCATTAGCTCCTTGAAGAAATCCATCTTGGTATCCACAATCAAAGAAGAGTGTGCTTTTCCAGCATTGTTGACCAGAACATCAATCTAATAAAATAAAACCAGAAAAGAGATGCTTAAGGTTATCCTATGGATGGATTGAAAGAATTCCTTGTCATGGTTGCTTATGTCATTAACATGAAAAACCAATGAAACAGTTTTATATTTATAGAATTTAGTAGTAAAAACATAACAAAATCATAATAGAATAAAGTAATCACAATGCAACTATGGTACTCCCATTTTATGTGAATTTTTATAGAAAATAATAAATGTCAAAAAATTATAATAGCACCTTCTTTCTGTCTACAGGGAGAAATTAGTAATTGATATCATGTAAAAATTATTAATTACCTAAATTCATAAACTCAGTGATTAACTGGCCCAACTCATAGGCCTGATCTCACCTCATGTGCCTAAAGTTCTTACAATGAAAGCACCATAGATGGAAATATCCTTCCTTTCTGGTTATTTCAAAGCCAGACAGAGCAATGTTGTTAATGCTTTGTGAATATAAATTGCTACTTACCCTACCAAACTCCTGGAGAACAGCTTTAGTTGCCACCTCATGGGAACTTCTGTTAGCCAGGTCAAAGGGCAAAATGAATATATCTTTTTCTTTTAAATTGCCATTGCCTAAATAGAGACATTTAAAAATTAGTGGGGATAGCATGGCATAGATCCACTATGCTCCTTGCTACTCTCAGTTTAGCACACACCCTGGTGGCGAGAACCATCTGTGTGCTGAGTGTGGACCACATTGAACATGGAAGCCTAATGAATAGGAGAATTTGGTGTCTGGGAATTTCCAGTAGACATTTCCTCTGGCTGACTGCCCAGACACATTGTGAGCCTTTTTCAGCTCTGTCAAAGGTCCCATGCAGCACCAGAGATGGGGTGACGTGCTGTAGAAGCACAGCTCCTCTGACATGGGTGTGACCTGCCAAGATGCCAATCAGCCTGCTGACTTCAAGAAATCACAAAGCAAGATTCCTCCCCCAAACCTTATCCTTGCCTTTAATGTGCCCCCTTAAATAAACCAAAGGGGCCATTTTCTAATTGTCTAGCACTAGCTCCTGTGTGGAGTTGACCTATCAGGTGCTCCATCCCTTTAGAACTAACTCTGACATTGTCTTTTGTTCTTCACTAATTATTCTAGACTTTACTTTCTCAGGTGGCTTATGTTAAACCATGACGCAAAGATCACTGACTCCAATTTTAAATCAAATTAAAGCAAGGTGTAATTCCAACTGGCTGGGACTGTCTCTCCCAAAATCCTTGGGTTAGAGGACAGTACCCCAGCTCTCTAGAAGCATGGTTTTATAGCACAAAAAGTTGCAAAAGGGGGGTGTCTTGAAAACTTACAGGTAACAGGATTTTGACAAGCATAATAAAAAGGCAGATAGTAGGTTAATTATCTAAATGGTTCAAAATTTCAAGTTAGGGAGTAAATTTAGATCCCAACACCAGAATTTTTGAGGCACCGCTAAGGTTTCAGAGAGGGTTGTTATCTAGTCAGGGAAAGCCAGGCATGGATGAGTTCAAGGCATGAGCAGCCATTCCAAGCAAGTTTAGAAATCGCAGTAATTTATAATAAAGCCGAAATAAACTTTTCATGCCTTTGTGATGAAATGGCTCTCAATCTTAAGAGGGAATTAGGCTGGGTTTATCAGAGGATGTGGGGAAAAAGGCACATTCATACATTGCTGGTGGGACTGCAAATTCGTACAGCCAATCTGGAAAGCAGTGTGGAAATTGCTTGGAAAAATGGGAATGGAACTACCATTTGACCCAGCTATCCCATTCCTCAGTCTATATCCAAAGGACTTAAATACAGCATACTACAGGGACACAGCCACATCAATGCTTATTGCAGCACAATTCACAATAGCAAAACTTCAAAACCAACCTAGGTGTCCTTTAGTAGATGAATGGATAAGAAACTTCGATATATATATATATAAAATATGCACACACACAATAGAATATTACATGCTCCCTTGTGGAAATAATATCTAATATTTTAGCAGAATGAGTAAGGATCCATCCTACCCACTTTCAGTGGTTACATACATGAATGTCATGGATAAGAAACAAACTGTTATTAAAAAAAAAAAGAAACAAACAAACAAACAAACTGTTCTTTCCGGAAGACAAAATATAAGTCACATTGTCACTAAAAAGTCACCAGCACTGGACAGAATAGACAGTCACTTCCTAATGTCAAGAGTCAGTGCAAAAAGGAGTAGAAAGCTGACAAAATGAGGCAGGAAAGGTGAAGGGAAGCCAACTAAGATGCGACAGGAGAAAAGGGCGAGGGGCCAGGCACTTGGAGCATTGGAGCCAGGGTGCACTGGCAGGAGAAGCCCATCTCCCCTCTGCAATTCCCAGGCTGCACTTGAATTTGCAGTCTGCCTCAAGTCTAGGAAGCACAGCTGCTGTTTTAGGTTCACTTACCTAGGCATTTTTTTTTCACCCTTTCCAGCTCATGCACTCTTCTGGCTGACAACACAAGAGAAACTCCCAGTTTGGACAGCTGGTAAGCCAGCTCCTCGCCAATCCCACTGGATGCTCCAGTCACCCACACCACCAGTCCCGTCAGCTCCTGTTCTATTGAGGAAGGAATAGGGTTGGAAGGCAGAAAATAAGTGATGGATTATACCCATAACAAAGACTGGAAAAAAAATAAACTTTAAACAATACCACTAAAATATTAAGACCTAATAAACATGGAGCTTAAATATTTAAATTTTCTAAGAAAATTCTTGATATCTAATATTTCAAAGACATGAAAACACATCACATTAATAACTTATCTACACAGTAGTTTATGCATTTCAGTATCTTGGTGAATTTTTCCAACTTTATTTTCAGGTAAACATTGTAATTCCATAATTTATTCCAAGGTTATATTACCCACATGTGTGATAAAGAATAGTAAAGCTAAATGAACAGAAAGTCATTGCCCAGACTCACTTTCAACATTCATGGTGGGCTCAGATGAGGTGATCCCTAAGGTTTCCAGTCTGTTTTCAGTTCAGTTCTTTCAATTTTTTGAAATTATGTTATTGATAAGGAATGCCAATATTCCAAGTGCAGTTCTATAAGATGTAATCATCCTGCATGTTTAAAGTAATATTTTCTGCATTTGCCAATCATATTGGATTTCTGCCAGCTAATGTCCTTTTGTAATAGTGATAAAGAACAGTGAACATGAGAGGTGGGAACATAGAAAATGAGGAGTTATTTCCATAGCCTG
This sequence comes from Marmota marmota marmota, assembly GCF_001458135.2. NCBI lineage: Eukaryota > Metazoa > Chordata > Mammalia > Rodentia > Sciuridae > Marmota > Marmota marmota. Next base: position 54,356,849 of record NW_026000229.1, read on the forward strand.
AGCCTATGCACTATAACTCAATATGTATTTCAAAGGAGCAACTTACAGAAAGTCATCCTGGCACTGTTCTGACATAAGATAATAGCCCAAACAACATATTATTCTCAGGGTGTAAGGGTCCCTCAAAACGTCGGAGAAAGAGACCACCAAGTGACCACTCATGCAATTGGCAGAAGGGGGATTTATTGAACCAGCATGCTGGGGCTCCGTGCCCACTCAAGAAGGGAAAGCAGCCAGAGCCCCGAGCAGGGGCTGAGCACTGCTTAAGTACACTTTTTGGGGAGGGCGGAGGGCTTTGTATACATCAGAACAAATCATCATTAGGCGCGGGAAAATTGAACAACAACTCCTAAACATGATTGGTTCATTCACTGGCGGGAACAGGTCAGGCTGGAGTGATAGGTCATTCCTAAGGAGGGGGTTACATTTAAACTGATTGGTCCAGGCCCTGCAATGCCTATGTGCGACCACACAGAGCCCTTATTACTGGGCAGTTCCAAGCATTGTCTTAACAGCTACAGAAATTTAACTCAGACTTTGCAGCTTAGAAACTTTACAACACCCGGTCTTTTACTCTTTAACTTTTACGCTTTAACTTCAATTTCTTTTACCCTTACAAGGGGAGAGAAGTTACTACCCAAGACTCCTCCTCTGATATGTTAAGGACAGATTGCCCTGGTCTAAAACTACCATAAAATCTCTAAAAACAATTTCCAGACAAAACCAATCCACACACACCAACATAAATAGTTGTCTTTGGGTCCTTGGTATATTATTTAGTCTTGTTGTAAGTTTTCATACTTGTTGCATTCACTTAGATACATGAATGAGATCTATGCAATAATATCTATGCAATAATACCTCTTAAAGCTGAGACACCAAAAAGGGAGTTGTCATTCCCCTCTCAGAGATGACCCACTACCCAGGCCTCTCTCTCCCCGCCCCCTTTCTCTTATGCTTCTTACCTTCTTTCTCTTCTAATAAACTATCTTTTCCTATTCCAATAAACTTTGTTATATTTCTACTACATCTTGTCTTACTTGAAATCTTCCCTTGCAAAAACAGAATGAAATGTCTGAGCTGTCATCTGAGCAGAATCTAGTAGTTCACCCAAGATTGTTTTTTTCTTCACAGTTACATTCTATTAAACACTGTGAAAATGGTACAGTACTAAGCTGATGAATAGTTTATTTGTGCTACAGGGGATGATAGCCACTGTCTATCTGAACCTGTAGAGTCACCGTGGTTTACTTCCTTTGTGCTTTATTTATTGAAGTATGTATTATAGATTTAAAATAGCAAAAAAGTTGTTACTTAATTTTACATTTCTGATTTTACATCAGGATACTTGAAATCAAGAACCTAGTATACTGTTTAATTAAGCACTTTTTAAATTCAGTCTTGTTAAGTACCAGTTCTGGTGACTGCCAAGGTTCAAATTCCAGCTCCACCACACAGCTGTGAGCATATCCCATGAGTAAAGTGCCTTAATTGTCCAGAACTAGAAAAGTGATTAGTAATTAACTCTCTCACAGGATTATTGATATCAAGAAAGATGAGTTAAAATATGTAAATCACTCACAGAAACATCTTGCATGTAACTAGTACTAAATAAATGTTAATTATAGTTATCACAAAAATTTTTAACAGATGGACTTTAGAGCAGAAAATATAGACTACCCTCCCAATAATTTCTTTAAATTTCTCCTGCCTAGGGCAAAAGAGTTATTAGTCTGAATTACTTACCATTTTTAATGACATCTATGTGCTTCACTTCTACCTTATTAAAACCCTCACAAGAACCTTATGAAATAGTATTATTATCTCACTGTTTTGAAAAATGAAACTGAGGTTAACAGAGATTAATTTATCCCAACTAGATTATAAATTCCATCAAGGTTGGGACCCTATCTTGTTTCTTTATAAGCCCCGGTGCCTAACAATGAGACTGAAACATAGAAAGGACTCCAAAACTGAATGACTAATCAATACCAAAGAACCTTGGCAGAGCTGGGATATGAGCCTAGGTATTTCCAACTCTTCTTTCTGGTACACAAATTGAAACATGATCAATTTTCTTTGCTGTGCTAGGGTTTAAACCCAGGCCTCATCCATGCTAGGTAAGCCCTTCCACCACTAGCCCTAAGTTATAGTCAATATTTTAAAACTAATATGTTTCTTTCTTTTCCCTTCTTTCTTTTTCTTTTGGGTATCAGGAATTGAACTCAGGGGCACTTGACCACTGAGCAATATCCCCAGCCCTATTTTGTAATTTATTTGGACACAAGGTCTCACTGAGCACCTCACCTTTGCTGGGGCTGGCTTTGAACTCACCATCCTCCTGCCTCAGCCTCCTGAGCCACTGGGATTACAGTTGTGTGCCACCATACTTGGATAAAAACAATGTGTTTCTTAAACATTCCAAAAATACATGTCTTTAGGAAAAGAGTCTCCTTTAAACATCTAAACCTAGAGTGGAAATAGCCCTAGCATTGTGTCTGGGCTACAAATCTCTCCTTTTAGGTGATGTACATTTGCGGAAAGGCTCAACTGAGCCAGAAAGACTTCACAGGAATGATAGGTGTGTATTCAGACAAACCTTTATTAGCTATTGACTATTCATTTTTCCAAGTATTTTCAATACTCAGACTCTAAGGGGAATATAGTTTCTTTGGAATTGTTTACTAACTGACTTAGAGCTAAAAAAGATTTCTTCATCTTTACACAAGAAAGCAACTATTGCATAAAGCCAATAGTCAAAGTGTCCAGGCTCAAGTTCACCTCAATACACTCAGGTCTGACATCACCCTCCCACCCTGAAGAAGACTTTTTTTGTTTAGCACCAACTTTCATTTACATTTCACAGAATCTGGCATATATGAAGACCCCCCAACTACCCCATAAAGAGCTCCTGAAAGTAGATTCTTAGAAACTTACAATCAATGCTAAACCCAGTTTGAAAATTCTCTCCTCAAACCATTGACTAGTCTCCACTTCCTTCCCTTACAGGCTGTGGAAGCTCGTCATCTGGGACTTTCACACAAGTCTAATCATTCAAGGGCTCTTTCTTCCACTGACGGGATACAGCTTTAACTTCTACCCACTGGCAGCAGTGGGCAGCAGACCTGCCTTCTGGCACCAGAAAGAGTAAACCAAGCCTCTTCCACATGGCCATCCTCATGTGCTTGAAGACAGCTGTTCTGTCCTCCCTAAGTGCTCCCATCTCTGGCTTCTCTAAATAAACATATTCAACTTCTGCTGCTTTCCTCATGTGTCCTGAGCATCAGGTCCTGAGCTCTGCTCAAACCCCCTGCACAAGCTCCCATTGCTTGTTCAATGCTCCTGTTGAAGGGAGCTGGCCAGAGAAGGATGCAGGATTCCAGTGGGGTCGGGGCAATGCAGAGCAGGATGAGCTGACTCCATTACTTCCCTTGTCTTGCAAAAGATTCGGTCTATGACCTGATTGTGTCAGGTCCCTGCTGCATCCCCAGTGCCCAGCACAGAGGCATCATTGGCAGTTGTTTCTTTAGACACTAAATGTCTGCAGATGTAGCCCAGACCCACCTCAGCTTTGCTGAAAGCCACTTCACAGCTGACTCACACTGAAGTTTTCTCTCAGCTAAAACCTGAGTTCTGTTTGCATGTGCTGCTGTTGTCCCTTTTCATGCGCTGGATTTGTGCTGTAAAGTTTCCTGGATCAAACAGTATCCATGTTGTTGCCTTAAAATTTTACTTTTAACTTTCACATGCTTGGAAATGCCACGAATTCTCTAGAAGGACACAAAAGAGGCAGAAAATATTGGTCGCCTCCAGAGAAGCATATTGGAAGGATGGGGCACAAGAGTAGATCAAAGTTTACTTATTTTTAGATACCCTTTCGTAGTTTTAAGTTTTATATTAGATGAGTGTGATGTCTAATTTTTAAGATGAAAAAAATTTATCTACAGAATAGCCAAGGAGATCTCTTCATCTTTATGGCCTTAGCTCTTTGGAGTATCTGAGTTGATTTCGATATTTAAAAAAAATTTTTTCTTTATTCTTCCACCCCACCAGAATCTTCTTAGATATCTTTCCCCTCTAGTGTCCCCTAATAACATCATAATTTCATGAATATTCAATATTTTTATATACTGCATGTATTTTTGCATTTACTCTATACATTAAAGGAGCACTAAAAAAAGAAGTCATATAAGCTTACTTTTTGTCAATGCAGAATAAGAATGGTTAAACTTTTAAATTAAAATTTTAAAACTATTAGGACTTTAACTATTTCTGTTCAAAATCCTTTTATTAAGTGGTAACATTATTAATATGTAAATTTGTAACATACAACTACATAATTGTAATTATATTTAAAATCCTTGGGGCATGCGTGCGGCCCGGGTTCAATCCTCAGCACCACATACAAACAAAGATGTTGTTGTCTGCTGAAAAATAAATATTTAAATAAAATCTTTTAAAACCTTTTTTCAAGGAAGAGTAAAACAGTTGAATTTTTTAAAATATTTATTTACTTTTTTTTTTTTTTAGTTTTTCGTTGGACACAACATCTTTGTTTGTATGTGGTGCTGAGGATCGAACCCTGGCTGCACACATGCCAGGCGATTGCACTACCGCTTGAGCCACATCCTCAGCCCACAATTGAATTTCTTAAACGTTAGTATTAGAGACCTTAACTTTTAACATTTACTTAATATGTTAGCTTCTGGGTATTCATTCAGATACTGTCAACATTTTAACTTTTCAGACATAGTTTGATGAATTAAATGACTTGTAAAATTATGTAATAAAAAAGAAACTAATTTTATTTCTTTCTCCAAGTCCAAATGAACACAAAACATTAAAGACCAAACACAAGCATCCACAAGGCAGTTAATGACAATAAATGGACAGGAATATTCCACCTGTTGAAATGAAGCCATAAATCAAGATAAAGTCCTACAGCTAATAAAACTGCATTGTATGGGAATTTCTGATTCCCTAAATAAATAAAGGTATTGTGTCCAACTACAAATAAAAACAAAGATGGACTGGAGGTGTAGCCCTTTCCTAGGCCATAAAACAAACAACTCACCGAGAGAACACCAACATAGCCGTAGTCAGACCAGCCACAGTAGCGCCCTATGCATTTACTCAAGAAAATCAAACTAGAGAAATTAAATATCACAGAATAAGATTTCATCCGATAGGGTTGAGCTTTGGAGAGGCACAAAACACTGCACCGTCAGAATTTTTTCCAGTGCCCAAGAACCAATTTTTACCTCCACACCTAAGCCTTTCAGAAAACATCTTCTTCTGACTTACTATTTTATTTCCTCTGATATACTTCCAAGTATATCCTCTGCTATTTCACTTCCAAGTCTATTTTCTGACCTACTATTTTACTTCCAAGCCAACTTCACCTCATGCTTCAGGTATTTACATACAGGAAACTTGGTCCAGGGAAACTCCAGCTTTGGGCAGATCGTTTCATTTGTCTGAACATCAATTATTCTATGTAGAAAACAAGAGTAACGCCTACTTTGTGCCAGTTTTGTGAAGTCAAACGTTATGCCTGTAAAGTGCTGAGCACACTGCCTATCTAGTACACACTGTGTTCATGAATACACACACACACACACACACAATTAGAGAATCATCAAATAGGAAGCAAGGAAGAGACAAAAGAAAGGTAGGCAGAATGCCCCTTAGTGTGCCAAAAATTCTCTCTCCCCAGGCACAATGCCAATTCAGCTCTTTGTAGTGTTACACTTTTTTCCTGGTTGAGTAGGCAGGTGGAAGACTTCATTACCTCAAATTTGATTCTAAAACTACAGAACAGTGAGAAATCGAGGATAAATGACTTGAGGAAGACACACAGAGACTCTTTACTAAGAGACTGATGTTCTTACAATGCGGGGGGATGCTCCTTGTTTCTGAAAGTATCCTCCCCTGACACTGCACTGGAATCCCTGGGATCCTAGCTGAGAAATAAGAGTCCTGAGGGCATCCTCCAATTCCAGTATTCTGTAGTTTGGCAACCCTGGAGAGGTTTCTTAGGCTGGAAGCAAATCATTGACTTCTTGGACCAGGAGAGAGGACCAAAGAGTGGATTGCCTCCTTACCCTTGCTTCTTACTTCCCTCGCCACGTTTCCTGGGACTGAGACTCAGAGGCTCCATGCAATCAGAAGTCACCCAGAAAGAATATGGAGCCAGTGGAGACCTGGATGGACTTCCACTGCTCACTAGCCCAGTCTCGGGGTTGGTGGCCTTGGAAGGTCCTCACCTGGTCGTCGCCCCAGCCACTCTGACCACATCAGAGTCAGGTCACCATCAACACACAGGAAGCACAGCAGCTTCAACAGAAGCAGGAGCAGTGCACACAGTGCCAGCAGCAAACTCCAGCTCATTGCCTTTCAGTGTAGTTCTGCTAGCAGAAGACTGCCCTGGCCCCAAGCAATGCTTCAACTCTAAAGAACCTGAGCCCTAAATGACTTTTTGCTTTTATCTCCTGGCTCCACCCAGAGAACAGGCAGGAAAGAGGAGTGGCCCTGGCTTGCCCCAGGGTCACAGAGAGCTGAGGTGTTAGATGCTACCCTCAAACTGGCCACTACCATTGATGCTGTTAGGCTTGCTTGTGATGAAGGTTCAATAAAGACAAAAGTCCCAAATGCCTTAATTAGTGATACTACTGCTGGTATAGTAGTCAACAGGATTTGTGGATAATAAGAAAGAGTTTGGGTTTTGTTTTTGTTTTTTTAATTTTAATTCTCCACATTTTTTTCTTGACTTTTATTTCAGAAATATCATTCATTCTATTGTTACAATCAAGATAATCTTACATAACTTACATTCTATTCATGGTAGTGCCAAAAATCTTGGATTACCATCTTTGATTCATTGTATTTTTAGACAGTTTAAAAAAAAAAAATTTAGGGCCTGGGATTGTGGCTCAGCAGTAGACCGCTTGCCTAGCACGTGAGAGGCCCTGGGTTCAATCTTCAGCACCACGTAAAAATAAATAAATAAATAAAGGTATAAAAAAGTAAAAATAAATAAATAAAGGTATTGTGTCCAAATACAAATAAAAAATAAATTAAAAAATTATTTTGGTTATGATACAACATCAAGATACACCTTGACATAATCACAAACATGTGAGAGAAAAATAATAGTCTGTTTTTTAACAGGTGTTTTGAGGGCAAGTACTTTTCTTCAAGTCCCTCCAATTCCAATGATTCTGATTCTGCCTTGGAAAGAGACAAACATTCTAACCTTGAACCTGCCTAAACCCTGTGATGAAAAATTACAAGTCTGCTTTAAAGGACATAGAAATAGTTTATTCTGAGCTAAATACCAGTGACCATGGCCTAGGAACAGATTTAAGTTACCCAAATGATATGTTTCACTGTGAAAAAGGTTACATGAACTTTAATAGTCACAGGAGAAAGAAAGTCATAAGTCAATATATTTATAAATTACATTAGTATTATGTAGGCACCCTCTTCCCAACTGGGAAAATCTCTTATATAGGCTATAGATAGTATAGCATTCTTAGTTTTAGGATTGTTGGAGGCTGTGACACTGGAAAGGGTCCAAGGGAATTCCCTGAGGGTGGGGCACATGAACTCAAGACAAACATCAAAGAAATTAGTTTGAGAACTTGTGGGTAGAGGCACAGATTCATTTAGGATTTATTTAGGGAAGCAGATACAAATTCCAGGGAGAAATCTGGCTGTCTCAAAAATGAGACACCTTTTGGGGTGAAGCAAGACATATACATTCCAGGAAGAATGCAGGCCCTCTTCAGAGGGAGACACAGTCACCCCTTGGTTTGGCATTTTAGTGTTTATATGGGGACAGTAGATAGGGGACAGGTTAGAGGTGGAGTCAGGAAAGAGTTATGTGATTTCCTGTCTGTTTTGTCATCACTTTGGGGCATTGTCTTCTGTTACTCATTACATTTGCTGTGTAATCAGTATATTAAATTTTAATCAGTATATTAAAATCTTCTGATGGTCACAATTGTATAACCAGTTAATGAGTCACTCCACTAATCGTTATAGCAATGAGGGCTAAAAGGAGCAACCAGCTTTTTTCATAGATGTGTACACAGGCACATGTTACACATGCAGAGTAAGTCAGGAATGAGGTAACAGGAGCATGTCCTGCAGAGTGTACATGGACCTGTCATAGCAATGCAGTGGGTGCTTTGACAGAAGGAAGCACAGGCCCTCCTGTGTACCTAGTCCTGGGGAGAGGTGGGAGGGAAAGCCAGGGATCACTTCAAAGAGGTGACCCCTTACCCAAGAGACTCGTAGGAAGGGTAGGACTTACTGTGGAGAGACAGTCTGAAAAGAGCACTTGTACACATAAAATGGTCAAACAGTAAGTGTAGAAAAAACATGGCAACCTTTGGTTTGATTTTACCTTATAGAAAACTCATTTCTCCAAGACTAGTCAAAATATACAGTGAACATTCAGATAAGTTCGAGGATGGAATACTTGTTATACTTTTCATTTTAATATCATGAAATAAGCGGAGAGGTAGCAAGAATGTTTTATTCACTATAGGATTTCATACTTTCCTATAAGTTTGATACCTGATATTAAGAAATATTTAAATTGTTCTTACCACAATCTTTTCCTTCCATAACTTGCTGGTCATCTACCAGAACAATGTTGGTATATATTGCCACAAACATGTCACCAACAAAATAAGATGTTCTGCAATCCAAACTTCTTTTAAATCATTGCCCATGGCAATTAACATCAGCCATACACAATGACTAGTGGCCATGCCATGCCACCAAATTCCATCGTGGTCTGCAATCTAAGAAAAGTTTAAAATTACATGAATGCTGGATATTTTCCAAGCTTTTCCATGCAATGTTTAAGCTAGAAAAACCCAAAGGCCAACTAGTCACATCCTTTTGGAAGGTCATATTCCCCTTAAAAATCCCCTCAGCCCACCCGCCCATCCCATGCCACTGTGGCCCGGAGTTCCACACTGAGAACCACCCCACACTGGAGTTCCTTATTCACCAAAGCATGGCTCCACAGCCCAACATCAGGAAACATACAGGCTTGAGGCCGCCACTGCCATGAAACTGGGATATTGCCGCTTCTATCAAGAGACAACAATAAGGACCTAGTAAGACGTCACCAAGGTCCCTGTGTTCTGGCTTTACCAGAGGTTTATCTAGTAGAGGTGCTAATGGTTATCCTGTTGCTGAGATAACAGGGAGTCTTGCATAGGGTTGCCTATCTCTTGTTTCTCCTACTAACAGCCAACTTCCTATGATTATCCCTCTCACTAGTCATATAATCTAATACTTCCATATTCTCATATTCTACCTCATAAACATCTCAGCCAACAGCCCAGTCCACCTTTGACCATCAGAAACTGTTAATCATTACACAAACCTATTGATTATATGATTGAAGATAACCGAACTCATCATTTCTGTTTATAGTAAAAAAAAAAATGTAGTGTAAATGTAGAAATGGAAGCTAACTGATACATGGCTGCACACTGGGTACATTGAGTGCTATAATATTGATCTCTCCCTTAAAAGAGAGGTCTTAGTAACCTGTAGGCACTTTATAAGACAAGGGCAGAAGCTGTAATACCTCAGATCTACACTACAAGAGAGGAAGACACATTGACATCGTGAAAAAACAAGGGAGGAAAGTGCCTCAAACAAACCAACACACTACAACAATAGAATCCAGAGATAGTGAAGTAGGTGAAATGTCAGAGAAGGAGTTCAGAATATACATAATTAAAAAGATTTGGGAATTAAAGAATGACCTAAATGAGCAGATACAGGCAAAAATCAATTGCAACAACAAAGAAATAAGAGAGAAAATACAGGTTGCAAGAGATTACTTCCAGAAAGAGACAGAGACATGGAAAAGAAACCAAACAGAAATCCTCTAAATGAAAGAAACAATAAGCCAATTAAAAAATTCAATAGATAGCATCACCAACAGATTAGACCACTTGGAAGACAGAACCTCAGACAATGAAGACAAAAATATACAATCATAGTTGACTTCACAGTGAAGATGGCAAGAAACCATGAACAGAACATCCAAGAATTGTGGGATACCATCAAAAGACCAAATTTAAGATTTATTGAAATAGAGGAAGTTTCAGAGATTCAAACCAAAGGAATGCACAATCTCTTCAATGAAATAATATCAGAAAACTTCCCAAGCATGAAGAATGAATTGGAAAACCAAATACCAGAGCCTATAGAACACCAAATGTACAAAATTACAATAGATCTACCAAGACACATTATAATGAAATGTAATATAATGAAAATTATATTTTGAAATATAATTTAATATAATGAAAATGCCAAGCATACCGAATAAGGATAGAATTTTAAAGGCTGCAAGAGAGAAAAATCAGGTTACTTATAAGGGAAGACCAATTTGGATCTCACCAGATTTTTCAACCCTGACTCTCAAAGCCAGGTGATCCTGGAACAACATATACCAAGCTCTAAAAGATAATGGATGCCAACCAAGAAGCTTATATTCAGCAAAATTAGGCTTCAAATTTGACAATTAAATAAAAACTTTCCGTGATAAACAAAAGCTAAAAAAGTTTATAGCAAGAAAGCTTGCACTATAGAACGTTCTTAGCAAAATATTCCACGAGGAGGAAATGAAAATCTACAAAGGGAAGACCTACAATAAAAGAAGAGTCAACTAAAGGAGAAACCAAGGCAAGCTAAATATAAAAAATAAAATAAAAATGACTGGTAATACAAATCATATCTCAATAATAACCCTAAATATTAATGACTTAAACTCACCAATCAAAAGACACAGGATGGTAGATTGGATTAAAAATAAAAAAGATCCAACAATATGCTGCCTCCAAGAGACTCATCTCCATAGGAAAAGATGTCCACATACTGAAGGTAAAAGGTTGGGATAAAATATACCATTCACATGGCTACGTAAGCAAGCAGAGGTTTCCATCCTCATATCAAATAAAGTAGACTTCAAGCCAAAGTTAGTCAAAAGGGATAAAGGTAGACATTTCATACTGCTTAACAGAACCATACATCAACAATACATAACAGTTATAAATATATATGCCCCAAATAATGGAACATCTACGTTCATCAGTCTTCTGAAGTTCAAGAGTCAAATAGATCAAAACACAATAATTCTGGATGACTTTAACACACCTCTTTCATCAATAGATAGATCTACCAAACAAAAGCTAAACAAAGAAACTATAGAACTCAATAATACAACCAATAACTTAGACTTAACTGACATATATAGAGTATATTATCCATCAATGAGCAAATACACTTTCTTCTCAGCAGCACATGGATCTTTCTCTAAAATAGACCATATAATATGCTGCAAAGCAAATCTTAGTAAATATAGAAAAGTAGAGATACTACCCTGCATTCTATCAGACCACAATGGAATGAATTTAGAAATCAGTGATAAAATAAAAATAAAAGCTACTCCAACACATGGAGACTGAATAATACACTATTGAATGAACAATGGGTTGCAAAAGATATCAAGGAGGAAATTAAGAAATTCTTAAAAGTAAATGAGAACACCAATACAACATATAGAAATTTCTGGGACACTATGAAGGCAGTACTCGGAGGAAAGTTTATTGCATGGAGTTCATTCCTTAAAAGAAGAAAAGGTCAACAAATAAATGACCTAACATTACATCTCAAAGCCCTAGAAAGAAAAAAACAAATCAACCCCAAAATCAGTAGGATACAGGAAATAATTAAAATTAGAGCTGAAATCAGTGAAATTGGAACAAAAGAAACAATTGAAAAAAAATGACCAAAAAAAAGTTGGTTCTTTGAAAGAATAAATAAAATTGATAAACCATTAGCCATGCTAGCGAAGAGAAGGGGAGAGAAAACTCAAATTACTAACATCTGTGATAAAAAAGGAAATATTACAATGGACACTAAAGAAATATAGAAACAATTTGAAATTATTTTGAAAATTTTTACTCCAGTGAAATAGAAAATATCAAAGACATCAACAAATTTCTAGAGGCATATGATATGCCTAAACTAAATCAGAATGAAATACACAATTTAAACAGATCAATTTCAAGAAAGGAAATAGAGGACGCCATCAGAATTCTACCAACCAAGAAAAGCCCAGGACTGGATGGATACACAACTGAGTTCTACAAGACATTTAAAGAAGAAATAGCACAATACTTCTCAAACTATTTCATGAAATGAAAAAAGAGAGAACATTACCAAACTTATTCTATGAGGCCAATATCACCCTAATTCCAAAACCAGACAAAGACACATCAAAGAAAGAAAACTTCAGACCAATATCTCTAATGAATATAGATGCAAAAACTCTCAATAAAATTCTGGTAAATCAAATACAAAAACATATCAAAAAGATAGCATCTGATGAAGTAGGATTCATCCCAGGAATGCCATGTTGGTTCAACATATGGAAATCAATAAATGTAATTCATCACATCAAAAGACTCAAAGATAAAAAATCATATGATCATCTAGAAAGCATTTGATAAAATACAGCATCCCTTCATGTTCAAAATGCTTGAAAAACTAGGGATAACAGGAACATACCTCAACATTGTAAAGACTATCTATGTTAAGCCCCAGGCCAACATCATTCTAAATGGAGAAAATTTGAAAGCATTCCCTCTAAAAACTGGAACAAGACAAGGATACCCTCTCTCACCACTTCTATTTAACATAGTTCTTGAAACTCTAGCCAGAGCAATCAGACAGATGAAAGAAATTAAAAGGATATGGATAGGAAAAGAAGAACTCAAATTAGCACTATTTGCAGAAGATATGATTCTACACCTAGAAGACCCAAAACATTCCACCAGAAATCTCCTAGAACTAATAAATGAATTCAGCAAAGTAGCTGGATATAAAATCAATACCCATAAATCAAAGGCATTTCTGTACATCAGTGCAAATCCACTCAAAGTTAGGAAAACCACCTCAAAAATAAAATAAAATACTTGGGAATCAACCTAACGAAAGAGATGAAAGACCTCTACAATGAAAACTACAACACCCTAAAGAATGAAAGAAGATCTTAGAAGATGGAAAGATCTTCCTTATTCTTAGATAGGTAGAATTAATATTGTCAAAATGACCATACTATCAAAGCACTATACAGATTCAATGCAATCCCAATCAAAATCCCAATGGCATTCCTTATATAAATAGAAAAAGCAATCATGAAATTCATTTGGAAAGAGATCCAACATGGCAGCGGGCGCAGAGAGATCAAGTCTCTGACCTCTTCAGCTGTGCGGGCATAGGGAGTCGTAAACCGTCTAAATGCTGTTTGCTCAGGATCACTAGGCAATGCTGAGCTGACGTGGATCTGGAGCGAACAGTCTGGGCCTCTCAGAACACACACCGAGCCCGGATCAGCTGAATTCAAGTTCCCATTCGCCTGCTTCTCGCAGACAAACTGCTGTAACTCAGCACTAAATGATCCCGCTGAAACAACTGGTCGGCCCTTCTGAAACTACGGAGGTTAATGCCAACCAAGCCTTCATAGGCAGTGGCCACAGGATTGAAACAGGGCTTGGGAGAGCCAGTCAGGACCTACCCGTTGCATTGGTCACCCGGCAAAGGGAACAAACTGTCGCCATTTGCATGGGATACCACCATGGCAGAGAACTGACTTCACCAGAATGTGGCAGAGGAGATAACTCCATTGAAACTGGCGGCGACAGGTGTGTAACCCCCTAGCCTTCCCTCTCCACACAGCGGGGAAACCTTAAGGGCCCCTCCCAGCTCTCCCGTGAGCGCGATAGCCAGACCAAGGGAATCAGGAGTGGCGCGGGACCCGCGGCGCGGAACTCCCGGCTACCACTCCCACCAGTGCTGACAACTGAGGTCTCTTGCACCAGCTACCGGGGGCGTAGCTACCGGAGGGCAAGCAAAATTCGCTGAGGGTTCTCACGCCCAAGCTCTACAAACTTAGGGTCTGAGGGAATGGCAAACAGGGAGAGTGTGCCCAGTCGTTCATGAAAATAGGGCTCCCGGGAGCAACAGACCTGGCATGTAGCCAGTATTCTGGTGAGCATCACCAGTGAGCGGGGCCTGGCTTGAGGAAAAGTGGGGAAGTGACTAGACACAAGAGAAGGCCCTAGGCACTCAGGATTGGAGACCCGCCCAGTCTGGGAGGAGGAGCTGCTGCACAGGGATTGGTTCCCGCATATTGAGAGGAGAAGCTTGGCCTGGTGGGAAGAGCTCCACCTACTGGAAGAGAAGTTAATCAAACTCTAAGACTGCATACCTACTGGAAGAGAAGTTAATCAAACTCTAAGACTGCATTTATTAATTTTTTTTAAATTTCGGGGTTTTTTTCATTTTCATTTTTTTGTTGTTTTTTAAATTTTTTTATTATTTTTTTAATTTTAATTTTTTTTTCTTTTTTTCTTTTCTATTTTTTTTCTTTTGTCTTTTCATTTCTTTTCAATTTCCTTATTCCCCCTTCCTTGAATTCTACCTGCTTACTCTCATTCTCTTTAGTAACTTCTTCCCTTCCCTTCTAATACCTTTCCTCCCAAGCATCAAATAAATTTATAGGAGTAAACAGTAACTCAGCAGTCAATCAGAACAAGATGTAACATGAGCAGCATGAAACAGCAAGGAAGAAAAGGAGTACAAACAATGCAGGACAGCCTAAATATTCAGGAGGACCTAGAGGCATCAGAAAAGTGGTCAAACAAAGAACTCAAGAAATACCTTAGACACAGGGAATGGAACCTTAAAGAGGATATGAGACAGCAAATTCAAACAGTGAAAGAACACATTAAAAATGAATTAAATAAACAGGTAAAAGAAGAAATTAAGCATCTTTATCAGGAGATAGAGATTATAAAAAAAAATCAAACAATAATTCTAGAAATGAAGGAAACGATAAACCAAATTAAAAACTCAAATGAGAGTATCACTAACAGAGTGGAGCAAGTAGAAG
>NW_026000229.1:54373904-54375252 GCF_001458135.2 Marmota marmota marmota
GATGGGTATACAGCAGAGTTTTACAAAACCTTTAAAGAAGAATTAATACCAATATTTTTCAAGTTATTTCAGGAAATAGAAAAAGAGGGAGCTCTGCCAAATTCATTCTATGAGGCGAACATCACCCTGATTCCGAAACCAGACAAAGACACCTCAAAGAAAGAAAACTACAGACCAATATCTCTAATGAATTTAGATGCAAAAATCCTCAATAAAATTCTGGCGAATCAGATACAAAAACACATCAAAAAAATTGTGCACCATGATCAAGTAGGATTCATCCCTGGGATGCAAGGATGGTTCAATATAAGGAAATCAATAAATGTTATTCACCACATCAATAGACTCAAAGATAAGAACCATATGATCATCTCGATAGATGCAGAAAAAGCTTTCAACAAAGTACAGCATCCCTTTATGTTCAAAACATTAGGAAAACTAGGGATAACAGGAACTTACCTCAACATTGTAAAAGCTATCTATGCTAAGCCTCAGGCTAGCATCATTCTGAACGGAGAAAAATTGAAGGCATTCCCTCTAAAATCTGGAACAAGACAGGGATGCCCTCTATCACTAATTCTATTCAATATAGTTCTCAAAACACTGGCCAGAGCAATTAGACAGACAAAAGAAATTAAAGGCATAAAAATAGGAAAAGAAGAACTTAAATTATCACTATTTGCGGATGATATGATAATATATCTAACAGACCCAAAAGGGTCTACAAAGAAACTGTTTAATAAATGAATTCAGCAAAGTGACAGGATATAAAATCAACACGCATAAATCAAAGGCATTTCTGTATATCAGTGACAAAACTTCTGAAACGGAAATGAGGAAAAACACCCCATTAACAACATCCTCAAAAAAAATAAATTACTTGGGAATCAACCTAACAAAAGAGGTGAAAGATTTATACAATGAAAACTACAAAACCCTAAAGAGAAATAGAAGAAGATCTTAGAAGATGGAAAAATATACCCTGTTCATGGATAGGCAGAACTAACATCATCAAAATGGCGATATTACCAAAAGTTCTCTATAGGTTTAATGCAATGCCAATCAAAATCCCAACGGCATTTCTTGTAGAAATAGATAAAGCAATTATGAAATTCATATGGAAAAATAAAAGACCCAGAATAGCAAAAGCAACTCTAAGCAAGAAGTGTGAATCAGGCAGTATAGCAATACCAGATTTCAAACTATATTACAGAGCAATAGTAACAAAAACAGCATGGTACTGGTACCAAAACAGGCGGGTGGACCAATGGTACAGAATAGAGGACACAGAGACTAATCCACAAAGCTACAACTATCTTATATTTGATAAAGGGGCTAAAAGCATGCA
>NW_026000229.1:54404745-54407132 GCF_001458135.2 Marmota marmota marmota
AGAGAGAGAGAGAGAGAGAGAGAGAGAGAGAGAGAGAGAGAGAGAGAGAGAAGGAATGAGAGAGAAAAGGATTTTGTTACTAAATTTACATTTTCTATTGAGGGCATTAATGAATAGGCCCACACTGCCCTCTACTGGCTGATTTCTATTTATCGCTCAATAGTGTGATCAAGATGATTAGAATGGAATTTGGGGTATTTGTTCCTAATTTCAATGAAAGATAAATGGAAACCAGTACATCTGCTCTCTATTGATATTTCCCCATGCCTATTAATCTGATTGGATAAAATGGTTCTCCTCCCCAAAAAGCCTTGATTTTCTAGTTTTAAGAATTGTAAGTTGAGGGCTGGGGATATAGCTCAGTCAGTAGAGTGCTTGCTTTGAATGCACAAGGCCCTGTGTTCAATCCCCAGCACCACCAAAAAAAAAAAAAAAGGATTGGAAGTTGAAAAAGTGAATTTCAATGTGTTACTCCAAAAGAGAAGGACAGAGAGACAGAAAGATAAGAGATTGAGATCAGAAAAAGGGAGAAAGCAATTGGAAGAGAGAGCCAATTCTCATCAGAGAAAATGGAGGCCCTTTTCTACTTTGGCAACATCAAAATCAATAATTCAAGGAAAGCTTGAAACATCAAAAATAATTCAAGGAAAGCTATCTTTGTGACATCACCAGCTGTTGTCCTTGTCTATACATTAGTTATAACTCTTGGAATAAACTTTAACTTCTGGAGACAAAATTTAAGTTCTCAGCTTGGTTGAATATAGTGATCACTTCTCCTTCATGCAAATGTTGTGCTTCTATGGAAGCAGACTAAATTATGGTTGGGAGTCAGTCAGCTATTTAACCAGACTTAATAACAGCATTAAAACTGTCTCAACTTTGGCTCAAATCTTAAATTACAAGAAATACAAACAATAATAAAACCATACTGCTGCATTGAATAGCTCTTAACCTAGCCAAGGGGGAAAAAAAGAAAGAATGGCTAGTATAAATAAAAGTATGTGCCAAAAATTACTGTGACAGGGACACCCAGATCCAATTTTATAAAAGAAATGCAGCCGGGTGCAGTGTCGCACGCCTGTAATCCCTGGGGTTCTGGAGGCTGAGGCAGGAGGATCACCAGTTCAAAGCCAGCCTCAGCAAAAGCAAGGTGCTAAGCAAGTCAGTGAGACCCTGTCTCTAAATAAAATATAAAACAGGGCTGGGGATGTGGTTCAGTAGTCGAGTACTGCTTAGTTCAATCCCTGGAACCCCCCCCCCCAAAAAAAAAAAAAGGAAAAGAAAAGAAAGAAAGAAATGCTAATGCAGGATGAGTCATCCTTTTTGGTTTGAATATTCCCAAACAGACTCCCCAACTCTTCCCTCTCTCATCTCTCCCTGAAGCAGCCTCAGATCCTAGAAAGAACATGGACATGGACACAGATCTGAATTCAAATTCCAATTGTGCTGAGTGGCCTTGAAAAAAGCCCTGGTTTCCTGAGGGGCAGTATGAAAGATAATAGAAAGCAACTTTCACACTTTGGGGGAAATTAAATAAAATAGAGTATTTAAATCACTTAATATAGTATCTGGCTCAGATACTGAGATTCTCAAAAAAATTAAAAAAAAAAATCTCCTTCCTTCCAAACTCTTATTTTCACCTGAGTACTAGTCTATTCCAGGCAACTCACACAGGCCATCATTTCCAAGCAACGTGACTAAAACTCTCTCCCCCTACATCTTCTTTCTTTACTACTGCCATCATTGTTCACCTAATTTTCCAAGTAAGAAACTAGAGCATCTTCCTATATTCCATTATCCTGCTCACTTCCCTGTGTGCTTATGAAACTCCTACTCAGCTTCAAAAGTTGGTTCAGGTACCACCTCTTCTGGGAAGAGCCTGGATTTCTCTGCTCCCCTCAGACTAAGTTAAGTTCTTCTTCTGCTCCCATGTTCCCACCTCTATTAGAGTAGGAATTACACCATACTATTGGGACTTGTTTCTCACCCCATCAGGCTGTGAGTACTTGTATCTTATTTAAAGTTTTAGAAAAAAACAAAACAAAAAAAAAAGGAGTGGGGCTTAAAAGGCAAGCAATGTAAAATGAAGGATCTACATAAAAAGTTCTACAAATAGTTTGGTTTCGAAAAGATCAATTTTAGCACTTGTGATGTGAAAAGCTCATGTGTGAGACAATGCAAGGTTTAGAGGAGAAATGACTGAGTTATGAGAGTCTTTACCCAATCCATGAATTAATCCCCTGTGGGATTAACTGAATGGTAACTGAATGTAGGTAGGATATGGGTGGAGGAGATGGGTCATTGGGGGTGTCCCTTTGGGGATATATTATTGTATCTAGTGAATGGAACCTCTTCTCTCTCTCTCTCTCTCTCTCTCTCTCTCTCTC
>NW_026000230.1:0-4138 GCF_001458135.2 Marmota marmota marmota
TTTTTTTTTTTTTTTTTTTTTTTTGGTGAATATTTCAGTCAAGCTGCAGTTTCAGCTCAGGCCACATCAACTGCTAACCCAGCCCAGCCTGCTGTATCACAGCCTCTAAATTTGCCACATGTTCCTGGAGAAGAACCCCCACCACCCCCAAACCTTGTGGCCCAAGAAAATCGACCCATGAATGAGAATGTTCAAATGAATGCACAGGGAGGTCCAGTGCTAAATGAAGAAGACTTCAATCGTGACTGGCTAGACTGGATGTACACATTCTCACGTGCTGCCATTCTCCTTAGCATTGTTTACTTCTATTCTTCTTTTAGTCGGTTTATCATGGTAATGGGAGCCATGCTACTGGTTTATTTGTGAGTGATGTTCATGAACTTGTGGGTTCTTTTAATTAATTTCTAAAATTGTTCAGCACAGAACCTGACGTAGGATATTTGTTGTAAATGTTGAGTTCAGGGTTATGGATATTATGCTTTGAATACCTGAAATATTTTTATACCAAAAGCAGGGACAGGCTATGTTGAGAAGAATGTTTATCAGAATTTTAGAATCAGTTTTTGTTTATTGTATTTTATTAAAATTATGAATTCAATGAGATATAGCCTTTTAATTAGAACTTGAAGAAATGTATGATGTACTCCTGCCTAAACATGTTTGTTTTAATTATAGTTACCAATAGGATGTCCTATCAATACAGGTCATGTATTTTCACAAGTAGACTGATTTTTCCCTTGTCCCTCCTCTACAACAAACCAACAAATATCTAGTTATATTTCATTTTGAAAAATGCCAAAAAAGGTTTGTACTCCCGATCTCTCTTAATATCTCACATAGAGTCATTTAAGCCCATGGTAGACTTAGATTTAAATTGATTTTTGTTTTGCTGTCATTGCTTTGAGAAGGGTAGTTCCTGACCTGAAGTGTGGGAGATTTGTTTTTTTTTTTCATTTGTAATAGTTTCATCATTTTTCTTTTGTAGGATATTAATGTTTTGTAATGTTACAAATAAAAACAATTTCAACCTATTTTCTCTTTCCTGTATTATACTGAACAGACACCAAGCTGGATGGTTTCCTTTTAGGCAAGAAGGAGGTCAGCAACAGGCTCCCAACAACATTGATGTTAACAATGATGGGCAAAATGCAAACAACTTAGAACTTGAAGAAATGGTATGTTATTGAAGTTTTGTTAAACTTTAAATACAGATATTTCCTTAGCATTGTGTGGGACCAACATACTCTGTAAATATTTTTGGAATGGCACGTGAAGAAAAGCGAACATAAATTTTGGTGGTTTTATTGGTGAGAATTTAGAATATAATACCAGATTAGTCATGTATTAAAATTAAGTGGGAAGGACTAACATTCTTCCTGAAAAAGGCCTAAAAAGGAAATTATGCATAAGATGAGACTTTATTGCATTACATTGGTGGGTTCCCCTTTAAACTTGACCACCAAATTGAAGAATATGTAAGTTCAAATTTATTAGTTTTGACCTTCCCCAAAATTTCTAATGGCAGCTTGGGAGGCTGAGGCAGGAGGACTGCAAGTTCAAAGCCAGCCTCAGCAAAAGCAAGGTGCTAAGCAACTCAGTGAGAACTTGTCTCTGAATAAAATTCAAAATAGGGCTAGGGATGTGGGTCTGTGGCTGAGTGCCCCTGAATATGCCCCAGTTATCCCAACTCCCCAAAAAAGATTTCTAGTGACCATGTATTAACCATTTCTGATTAAATGCACATATTCTTCCTTTCCAAAAAGAACTTAACTCTCTTTTTCTTTTGTGAGTTGATACCAGTGGTTCAGATCACTCAGGAGTATGTTTCTTGTTTTGTTTAAAAGGAGCGCCTTATGGATGATGGGTTTGATGATGAGAGTGGAGAAGATGGAGGTGAAGATGTCGGTGCAATTCAAAGGCCTGGATTAATAGCTTCAGCTTGGTCTTTTATCACCACCTTCTTTACGTCACTAATACCAGAGGGGCCTCCCCAGGTTGCCAATTAGACCTGAAAAACTGTGCCTGCAGCAAAGGAGGGTCTGACTTTAGGAAAGTGGTTTAAATAACAGTGCAATTTCAAAAAAAAATTTATAACTTTCTTTTGATCATCATGTACAGAGGTGTTCTTTTCTTTAAGCTCCTCATATGAATATTTTAAGCACAAATGGACTACTAAATGTGTGATTTTTTTTTTTTTAAAGATCCTAACAGAACATAGCATAACAATATTGGTCTTCCAGGTTTTTTTTTTTTTATTTCAATTATGTGTAGTGTATCAAGACAGACTTACTTGGGCATATTATTTCTTTAAAGAGCTGCTTCAACTATAAATGTCTATAGCTAGTAGCCCAGCCCTTCAATGTGTAATTTGAATAAATATATCTATTTTCTGTGAATTATCCTGAAAGTTTTAAACAAAATGACCTCATAGTTTTTAATAAAGAATATTATTTACCTAAAATGTGCTAGTAGCATCTTGCCCAGCCATAAGCAATAAACTTGTCAATAATCTTAATTTTGACATTTCAATAAATGATGGAAACTTTCTATTTTAAGGGCATGTATCCCATCTGTTGGAATTAGTACTTTAAAAAGAAAAAAAGGCAGCTCTTCAGTGGAATTAACAGTGATATAAAATGTTTGATACAGGCAGTACTTTTATAAAAAAAAATGCCAGAAATTGCTCCCTGTAATTTTTTAAATAAAAAGTCAATTATGAATTATGGTAAATGGTCTTATGGGATATTTGTTCAAACTTTCAGTAACTAACCTATTTACCTGCACAAATCTATGTAAACTTCAGCTGTTGTTTAGAAGGGTTGCTGAAGTCTTTAAGGTCATATTTACCTTTTTTTCCTGTCTGATGGATATTTCCTAATTCTTAGGTAATCTGGAGCCTTTGCTGTTTATTTAAAAATCTCTGTAAAAGCCAATGTAATATTTCATAAGAAAGGAGTAAAGTTTTATAAGATAGCCAATTAAAATCAAACAAATGTGGATGGGAGAACTTATGTCATGTGAAATGCATTGTAAAATTATGAAGGTACTACTGGCATAGGAATGTATAGTTAGGTAACAGAACAGAGTGGGAGATTTAGAAAATACCTATGAATTATTATCTAAGTTGTTTACTTATAATGTTAATGGTGACATTTCAAGGGGTAACTGGTTTACCCTTTGAAAAGTAAAATTAGGCTTCTATCTGTATGTGTCAATGAAGACATCATGACTCAGAATCAAACCATGGAAATATGAGTAGAAAATATAGGAAAATAATATTGGGGTAAGAAACTATCTTTATAGCAGAATTCCTAAAAGAAAAGATTGCTGTGTATGTAATATTTTAGCATATATAATTTAAAGGCAAATAGGTGAAAAAAAAGATTGAAAATATAATAAATGGAGTCTCCAGCCGGTAGAAAAAAAAATTGAGGTCCAGTTTAAAAAAAAAAAAAAAGACACCCAATTAAGAAGTGGGTGATAAACACTGGCGTGGTGGGGGTGGAGCAAAGTACTATAGTATCTAGAAGTTACTGTCAACTTTGTAAGATGATACTTGGTATTGAAGCTATAGGGGAATGTGAAGTATCAAAATTGTGTGCCAAATCATTCATTGTCATCCTGTTATTCTTAGAATAAAGATAAAACTAACATGATTTACAAAATCCTGAAAGATCTGGTAGCCCTTGCCTCCTTTCAGTCTGAGCTCCCTCTTAATTTCTGGTCTTCCAATTCCAGCACTCTCCCCTTCCAGGACTTTTGAAATTGCTGTACTTTTTGCTCAGAACATAGTCCCTTCCTTTGTTTCATTAATATTAATCATGAATGGACATCAGCACAATTGCCAGTTCCCTTACGGAAGCCATTCCTTGGAAGTACAATTTCCTTCTTTGCATTTAATGATGATGTTGTTTACATTTGTTTCTTTATTTGACTTACCACAACATATGAGGGATTTGAGGTTGGGGAGTATTTGTGCTCATTTATTATATCCCTAGCCCTAGAAGAGTGCCTGGTATTTAACTCAACACTGAGTGAGTGCATACGTTTCAATCAGCAAAAGTTTGAAAAGATATCCTGCATGTGAGATTTAGCTTTCAAGATATTCATGGCATTTTTTTTTTTTTTTTTTTTTTTT
>NW_026000231.1:0-3852 GCF_001458135.2 Marmota marmota marmota
AAAAAAAAAAAAAAAAAAAAAAAAAGCTGAATTTCCCAGAAGGGTTTATCATAAAAGCTTATAGAGAAGATATATTTACAAACTATATATTTAGTCTAAAAAAGCAAGATCAAAAGACTTATCAGATTTTATAATATTTTTCAATGATTTCCTACATAGGTCAATAAAGTAGTAGGAAATATAGTAATAATGGCTTTGTTAAAGAACAAAATTAAATATATACGATGACTTAAATTTCAAAAAGAAAGAAAAAAATAGCTTATCAAATTTTTATCTGAAAAATTGACAAATTTTAAAACATCTGGCCTTGATCACCACACATTATTCTACTAAGTTCAAGAACTTATTGTTCAAACTAAAATTCTAATATCAAAAAAAAATTTTTTCTATTGTTATAATTCTCCTAATGGACCTATATCAGAGAACTATAACAATTTATCATTTACAGCTACTAAGGTAAGACCCAATGTTTCTTTATATATAATGATGATGCTATAAACCTCCAGAAAAAAAGGCACACTTTTCCTTTATTTTATCCATATATCTAGACCCAACTCTGCTCCACAGCAGGAATTTGCAAGCTAGGTATACTATATTTCTACCAAACCATAGTGGGGCAAGTTAACCAACAAATTTACAACTTTGAGCCAAGTTTTAAATGTATGTACTGTCACAATGTGTACAACTTCCAAACAGCCACAAACTGACAAACAGGTAAAATATTTTCTCCCCTCCATAAAGGAGTATTTCATAGCTGATTCAATGAATTCAATTTAATACCAAAATAAAAATACTACATGGTAAAACATGATTAACAAAACCTGATAAATACTACCTTAAAAGCTCAGTATTAAATCATTTTTTATTTTTTATTCTAATTTATTATACATGACAGCAGAATGCATTAAAATTCATATTATACACACAGAGCACAATTTTTCATTTCTCTGGTTGTATATAAAGTATATTCATACCATTCATGTCTTCATACATGTACTTAGGGTAATGATATCCTTCTCATTCCACCATCTTTTTTACCCCCATGCCAATATTAAATCAATTTTATTTGTCAAGGATAATTAATCCACTACTCTCCTTTTTACCTGCTTTAAAAATAAATAAATAAAAGTACAATAAAATTGCATCATACTCATGAAAGGTTCTAAAGTCAGTCTACATGAGGTAAAAATAATAGTCATTTAAGAATAAAACCATCACTTTAAATTACTAATCTTACTCATAGTAAAATGCAGAATATGTTTCTTTATATGTAATAATATTACCAAACTACAGTCAAAATAGTCCTTAATCTTCAAATGGACTATAAAACAGAATAAGATATTCATGACATAAAACACAAAAGAAAAAAATGAGACTGAATTAGAGAACAAGAAGGGTAATATTTAACTCACTCAAGGGCTCATACTCAAAATGGATATAATTCTAAGCATAATCATTTGGATTATGCTTCTTCACCCGACCTCTGAATTTAGAGCACATATTTTTTTCTGTTAAACGCTCATGTGACATGACTTCATTACAGTAGGTAAAGCACAGAACAAACTTATCCTAAAGTAATAAGTAACCACCAGACACTATTTTCTTTTGCAATATCAATTGTAGAGAATCTCTTTTGGGTTCTATTTCACCTCTACTGCCCATCATTTCCAACTTTTGGTTCCCAATAGATAAGATATATAAATCTCATTATACCACTAAGTTAAATTTGAAAATGTAACCATATAAAAAATAAACGATAACATACATTCACTGTAGTTATTTGCGCTATTTTTTTATTATTGTCTTAAATTTATTCAGAGCTAATCAATATTTTAACTGAAACCAAAACTCCATTTTAGTGCAAAATCATATCTTACCTACTACCATAAGTGTGAATTCAAACCCTCTCTTCACTGATTTTCTATAAACTTGATTTGGGAGATTGGCAAATCCCACGTAGCCTTCAAGGTTCTTCGGTTGCTGAGAAAGGTAAAAAGAGGCAAGTTATTCATGTATCAACAACAGTATCCTATCAGACATTTCAAGTTTTATTTACTAATCTACTTTTAAAATTATACAAAATATTATTCATAGAAAATCCAATTTTTTTAGGTTGATACCAATAAAAAGTATTAGTTAATGGCAGAATGGATGAAATGAACAGAGCTCAAATTGATTGATAACACAATGGCTAATTACAAAAACCCCAAGGGAATGACATAAAAATTAGACCTCCCTCAGAGCAGACTTCAATTGATGATAAATTAGTAAGAAGATTCTAACCAACTAATCCAAACAAAATAAAAAAGCACTTTTACTAACAAAAACTCAAATCCCCTAAAAATGTGTTATGAATATTTTTTAACTATAACCTTTATTCTCACTGATTAATTACCACAGGTATGAGTCTCTTGAAATCTGTTTTCTGAATCATGAAATGAAATAAAGTTTAGTTTAAAGCAATTTATTCATAAATTCTTGAAAGCTCTCATGATCAATGTCAATCAACAAACAATAACTTTCAAGCTATTATGCCAGGTCCAATTATGCCACTTCAAGGTTTCACATGATCTTGCCAATCTTCAAGGAAATCAAATTTATCCAGATTTTTAAGTACATCATAATTTCTTTGCTATATGAGTTTTTTGTTCTCCGATGACCTCAATGATTATTTAATAAGTAACTTTTAAAAATCTAATTCTAAATTGGTATAGTAAATAAGTCTGAGTTATAACTTGCCCATTGGTAAGAAACACTGCCCATAGTTTAGACCATCTGAGGGAGTAGAGTCTTACTGGCTAATTTCACTTTGGAGGTTAAGTCTTATTCATTATGACAATATAATGGCAAATACTACTTAGAGATACATATTTCTTTAAAAGTTTTGGCCACTTTTACAACAGTACTTTAATAAAAACTCAGGAGATCAAAGCATTAATTCAACACATTTGTATTTAACAAAGTCATCTACATTCTTCACTAGAATCACATATGTAGCAAAATATTTTATCAATAATCTTTTTTCACTCATAGTTTTTAATCCAAGTATTGATAAGCCAACTCAGTTGATTAAATTGAAAAGCTAATTTTAATGCTAATAATCAGGAAACTCATCTTAACATAGCATTTTAAAGTCAATATTTGAAAGCTTACTATAAGTACAGCTAAAATATGTATTAAATTTAAGGTTTCCTGAGTATACATTTCATCCAACTGTGAGTTAAATTTAAGTAAACTTAGAATGAAAAAATGTCTCTGTATAAATTATGTAGTATACTTACAGCTACTTTGTAAAGAACACATTTCCATCATTCCAGTGTTCCAGATTCCAAACAGAACAAATTCACAGGGGAACAGTAAACGAGGAATTCCAAGAATTGTAATGACAATTCAATCCAAACAGGAGTGGCAAATCCATTGGAACACAACAAAAGGTAGAAAAATAAAAGTTACTTACATGTGACTCAACAAAATAGATGTAAATCACAAATAAATTGAGAACAGACTTCTCTACACATTTTGGTCTTTTTTTGTGTGTTTACGGGACATCAAGTAGTGTGAGTTAAAATTCACACTAGCCTTGCTATTATCCTGTAGTGTGAGTTAAAATTCATTTTCAATAGTTATCCTGCTGAAATATAGAACAAAAGACTCCTATGTTTTTATAAAGGCCAATTACTATGCCTTGCATCTTAAGTCTTCCACATGAAATGGTTGAAAGATGACAGAAGTATAGTTTCAGGAAGATACACAGGCAAAAGCTTTTAATTTTCAATAAGGAAAAAAAATATAAATATTTTCATAGTTTCTTTTTTCTTGTGGTTTTTTTTTTTTTTTTTTTTTTTTTTTTTT
>NW_026000232.1:0-3046 GCF_001458135.2 Marmota marmota marmota
TAACTCAGTGAGACCCTGTCTCTAAATAAAATACAAAAAAGGGCTGGGGATGTGGCTCAGTGGTTAAACGCCCCTGGATTCAATCCTCAGTACCAAAAATAATAATAATCATTTAGAATTCTGTCATATATAACAAATTCATAAATTAAAAATATTGATTAAAAAGCATAATTTTTCACAAGAGGTTCATAAGCTCATAGCTTCCCCCGCCCCAACAAAGCCAACTCTGGCCTCTGCACAAATGTAGCAGTAATTAATTTAATCTCTACGCTGCTTTTAGTCACAGCGTATTTCATAGTTAGTAGGAAAACAAGCTAGTGTCCTAAGGATTTGTTTCCTGGAGCAGTAAAAATGTAATTCTTGTAAAGGTGTCAGGGTCTGTGAAAATGAAATTTTAATCTGAGTCTCCAGGCATTTTGTGTCTCGTATTCTCCAAATGTCACTCTCCCTCCCTTTTTTTAAAGTCAAATAACACTTTTATTAATAAAATGAAATTTAAGATGAAAACATCATAATGGGCAAAAGATGGATATTGTATATTTGTACTGCACATAAATATCTAGTTCTGTAAGGATAAGGATTATGTATTTTATTTGTCCAAATGTCTATCCTTTCCATTGTTCTTTGATCCTTCTTGATGCTCCATGATTAGTTTCCTGTTTGAAGACCTTTACCATTCTTTAAGGGTAAGTCTGATAGAAGCTAATTATTTTAGTTTCCATTCATCTGAGAATATCTAAATTTCTTCATTTCTGAAGGTTAGCTTCAATAGATATGCACTGCATGTTTGACAATTCTTTTCCTTGAAGTTGACAGCACTTGAAAAATATTCTATTTCCTTTTTGCCTTCATCAAATGTCACCTTTCTATCTGATTTAGTAGTGGTGTGGGCTGAAAGGTAACAAGTTATGATAAGTTACCAGCAAGAAAACATTGATGTCCTATCAGAAAAGGCCTGGATGTGTCAGGGTCAGACCTTTCCTAATGGAGAGCTATTGATACTGCACATAAATATCTAGTTCTATATTTGTTGTCAATTGAGAATACATTCTACTAGAATGTTGAAAGGATCATGGTTGTCTCTTATTTTGCATGGCCTTGTATAAGCTCTGTATCTCATTCTCTATTGTTTTCTTTGCATTCTTGGTACAGTTCAGTGGACCAGGAGAGGAGAAGTTGAAACATGCTGCTGCTACGTTTTGCAGTAATCAACCTTTCGCTCTGGAAATGATCAAGTCTCGTCAGAAAAAGGACTCTCGATTCCAGACATTTGTGCAAGTGAGTTGAATGAAAATAATGCAAGTTTTTAACTATTACCGAATAAACTTGGAGAATCCTGACTTAGA
Source organism: Marmota marmota marmota (assembly GCF_001458135.2). Classification (NCBI taxonomy): domain Eukaryota; kingdom Metazoa; phylum Chordata; class Mammalia; order Rodentia; family Sciuridae; genus Marmota; species Marmota marmota. The sequence continues at coordinate 1,347 of NW_026000232.1, forward strand.
CTGTCTTTTACAGGATTACATTTTTGTTAACATTTAAAATAACAATATTTATCTCTTAAATTATTGGAAGCATAAAAATAATTTTGGAATGATGAACAAAAAAAAATATATGTCAGGATTAAAATACTTGATGTAGAAATCCACATTACCATAGAGATTTTATCAGGAATTCATCCATATATATATATATTATTAAAAGAATATTGTTAAAACATTAAAATGGGCTTATATCGGGTCCAAGGAAGACTATAACAGCAGTCATACTCACTGGGGTAGGTGTTTACATTGGTATAGATAAGAGTTGATAACTACAGCCCATAGGTAAATTATCCAGCCTTATGCCTATTTTTAAAAATAAAGTTTAATTGGAACACAGTTGTATTTATTTTGTATTGTATAATATACATTAAGTGACCACTTAATGCAAATTTATTGTCTCACAGCTTTTGTTGTTTAGGAATATGACCACAATTTAGCTAGATCCTGTTTTCAGGGTCAAAATGTTAGCTAGAGCCGCAGTTCTCATCTAAGACTCGGGAATCTCTTCTAAGCTCACTGGTTGTTCGAATTCATTTCCTTAAAAATGAATAACTGAGGTCCTTGCCTTCCTATTAGTTGTTGGCTAGGGAGCAATCTCCTATAGAATGTTTCTCTTTATCATATGATCCCCAGTTTACAGCTACAGATAGATGTTTGTTTTCTTCCAGACTATTGGGAATGGAGATCTCTGACCCAGGTTTCTTTTCAAGTCTTTTCTGATTAAGTCAGACCCACCTGGGGGTAATATCCTTTGTGATTAACTCACAGGCAACTGATAGTTAGTAAGCTAATCATAGGAATGGTATGCCTCTTTATTCATGGATTTCATCCACTCAGTGGGATGGGATTATGCAGAGTGTTTCCACCAAAATATGGAAATCTTGGAGTCCATCTTAGAGATTTTATTTTTGTTGTTGTTGTACTACATAAAGCAATGTTCATTCATTTATAAATTGTCTGTGGCTGCTTTTTTGCTAAAACAGCAGGGTCAAGTAATTTTAAGAGAGACTGACCTTCAAAACCTAAATATTTACTAACTGGCACATTACTGAATGTTTGTAGACTTCTGATATAGATAAGCTGTCATGTCCAGACTGGTGATCCATTGTGCCTACTTGGAATGGCAGATAACAAAGAAGTTAACCAACTTTTAATAGGAATGCCAGTCAGGAAAGTGTACTTACATTTTTTGAATAGGTGAACATAAAGCAGTTTTAACACAGGAAGGTAATGTTAGTTGATTGTGGATGCTGTCAGTTAGTGCTTAAACAGGTAGCAGAAACCATTGATAACAGGCTTTCTTCCCCCTATGTGAGATTAGAGGAGAAAGCAGAATCGTAGTGTGGCAATGATGTGTCTTGTTATTTTTTGTCTTGATTTAATAACCAGAATGTTATAGGTACTTATGTGGTACAATGTACTGCCTAATAAGAGTACATATTCATTTATTTCTTTTAATTTTAGGATGCTGAGAGTAATCCACTTTGTCGTCGTCTTCAGCTGAAAGATATCATTCCCACCCAAATGCAGAGGCTTACTAAATACCCACTTCTTTTGGATAACATTGCCAAATACACAGGTACAGCATTCTCCCTGAAATAAAAAAAGCCAAGAACAACAAAAAAAAAAAAAAAAAAAAAAAAAAAAAAAAAAAAAAAAAA
>NW_026000233.1:0-3029 GCF_001458135.2 Marmota marmota marmota
ATCCAGAGAGTCCTGGCCTTTGGGACAGGAGTCCCTTGTGTTTCTCCTTTGCTAGCAAAGCAATAAAACTTCTTTTTCCTTTTTCTCAAAACCTTGTCCTCATTATTAAATTTGGCATTGGGGACAGGGACGGAGCTTGTGGTTACAACCTAGGTTTGACTTTAACCAGAAGTTTATTCTCCCATAAATAACATCTCGGAGACTCATTTTTCTGTTAATATGGTAATAAGTAATATATCTCAAAAATCGTTCTGATGCTTAAAAACAAAACACTCTGCCTTGAAAGATCATTATAAAAAATTAACTTCTTAGGAGGTAGGGGGAGGCTAAGTCTATACACCACGGTCTTCAAGATAACAAGAATAATCAAATATGAAAAGATTCTTCCTTCATGTTTGACTCTGTCCCTAGGTTTTACTGGCTTTGACAAGGGCAAGGTGTCCTCAATTCTCGGCTAGCCTTCCTCGCTTGGTCTGGCGAACTTCCAAACCAATTTTTGGTAGCTTGGCTACTAAAAAATTCTGTAGGATAATCTTTAAAAAAGGATCTAACTCTTCAGTGTTTATTTATCTAGTGTACAGAAATAATAGCTGCCCTGACTGTTTGAAAGGACACATGGAAAGCCTTCAAGGAACTCCGGCAGGCTTGGAAGGGTAAGACCCCAATGCCTGCCTCCATGCATCACAATTTAAAATTCTAGGCACTGTTGTTTGGTGGCTCAGTTACGTTTTCAAGGACTCTGCGGGGTCTGTTGTTTAATTTTTGATAAAAGCCAAGGCAGTGAAGACATTACCTCATGTTACTGAAAATAAAAAAAGCTCCGGAAATCTAAATCAAGGACACAGGGCTACCGGAACCTCTAATTGCTAATACCTAGATCACCTACAAGGGAAAAATACGGGACCTTTTAAATATTTATTTCATAAATAAGAGAGAAACGTGGCAAGTGGGGGAGGGCCTGACCCGAGCCCCATGTGCTCGGCGGGAGGAGGGGCCCGGCTCGGCGCTCCAACGCTGGGCCGTGTCCAGGGTGTTCTAAGGGACAGGAACAGAGGCGAGATACCGCGGCGGCCTGGCGGTTCACCCTAATCCCAAATCGAGGTGCCCATGAGCAAGTTACCCTAGAGGGGCCGTGAGGCCGAAATGACCGCTTCAAACACTGAGGGTCCGCCCTATCCCAAAGCCATTATAGCTAGGAAGTGTGGGTGCACGGAATCGGGGTGCGGGGACCCAGCGGACCGTCTAGAATACCGCGGTGGGGGATGGGGAAGGAGAAATGAGGACTTGGTGGGGGAGGGGAGGAACAACCTTCGCGGCCATTTTGTCCTCGCTCCACTTCCGTCTTCTTTTCCCGGGCTCCGAACCCCGGACCCCTCCCTTCAGGCCCTGCGTTCGGGCTGACCCTGTTCGGCGCGGGACAAGATCGCGGCTGGCGCTGCCACCATTGGTTGTTTCCAAGTGTGCCCGCCCCTCTTCCTCCTTCTCCTTCCGCCCTCTCCCGCCCGCGCTGGTTGCGGGCGCCTGCGTCGCGGCGAACGCTCCCCTCCCCCGCCTAGAGTGACGGAAGACTCCCGCGCGCGGGCTCTCTTGGCCCCACCCTCCCTTTCCCCGGGGCCGTTCAGAGAGCGGGGGCGAGCATGAAAGTTCCAGAACGCTGCGGTGGTGCGTCATCGCGAGGGGGGGGTGGGACGGAGGCGGGTGGGGGCTGAGGCTTGATGAGCGAATACGGGTTCCTCATTGGAGCTTGCAGAGGTAGCCAAGCACTCATTGGTTGAGACGACCATGATGAACAGCCGGCCGGGGCGGGCCCCTTCTGGAAGGTTCTGAGACAGGGTATAAGAGACAGGGTGGCGGGCGGAAACCGGTCTCATTGAACGCGGTGGCAGCTTTTGAGGTGTGTGAGGTTTCTTCGCGAGTAGATTCCGGCCTGCACATACGGTAAGGCCTTTGCCCTTTAAGTCCTTGAAAGTTTCCGGGGAAGTGTGTATCCCAGACTGAGTGGGCTTGCTGCCAAGGGTCTCCAGAGCAGCTCCCTGGAGCTTGCGGGGGAAGAGTAGCGATCGGTGAAGCAGCACTTTCTCTACAGGGGGTGGCCTTGGCGCTTGGCCCCGGCCTGCAGGTTAGGGGGGAGCCGAGTTCAGGTTGTTGCGGCCGACCCAGGGCGGCAGGGCGGCGCCCCTTTGCCCCGGTTAAATAAGACCTTGCGTGGTGGGGGAGGGGCGCCGCATCCGCTGTGGCCTTGGTTAGGGGAATCTGAGCCAGGCCTTGACTCTTTGCTTTTTCCTGAGTCGTTTTGCTTTTTAAGCCGCCCTTGGCAAGCACCCAGAATGGAGGTTCTTAGGGTAGTGGGGAAAGAAGGGCCGTTGCAACTCGTGGAGCCCTGGGCTTTAGCAACGGGGATTGCACCGGGGTTCCTGTCGGTGTGGGCCACGTGTTCAGCAACGTCGGAGACCTTCAGGGCAGATGGTTCCTTCGGGCAGGGGCGGGCTCTGCTAGGTTTGGCATAGCAACCTGTACTGCAGCATTACTGCTCTGATCCCCTGCGTGGTAAAGTACTGAGCATAATCATCTGTGTGGTTATGGCCATTCTTAAGTGGTCTAAAGAAGGGGGAATACACTGAAAATGCTTCACATTAAACACGGGTTTAATTTTATTCTTAGGAACCATGTCTAAGGGACCTGCAGTTGGCATTGATCTTGGCACCACCTACTCTTGTGTGGGTGTCTTCCAGCATGGAAAAGTGGAGATAATTGCCAATGATCAGGGGAACCGAACTACCCCAAGCTATGTCGCCTTTACTGACACAGAACGATTGATCGGCGATGCTGCAAAGAATCAGGTTGCGATGAACCCCACCAACACGGTTTTTGGTAAGTATGTAATTTTCTTAGTATTAACGGCTAGGGAGCAGGGCATTTGAGGAATTCTGGCTTACTAAATGAGACACCGAAGAGTCCTGTGCAGTAGGGAAATATTTTTCTTGGGATACCTCGATTAGGTATTAGGTAATTTTAGGGTAAACTAGGAT
>NW_026000234.1:0-2919 GCF_001458135.2 Marmota marmota marmota
GGGAAAACAGTCTCCACGTTCAGAATCGGGAAAAGGAAATGCATCAGCGGGCGGGGAGGGGCGCAGGGGGCGCGCCTGTCAGCCGGGATGGCGGCCGCGGTTGGAGAGGCGGAGCACCGGCGTCTGGCGGCGCAGCGATGGGACTAGGAGCGAAAGACCGCTCCTTGGAGTGCTGCGGGGCTACCCCTGCCTCCACTTCTCGGCCCAGACTGTTTACTATCTGCTCCGCCGGTGCCTTGTGCAACCGGCCTGGAGAGGACCCGTGGGGCGGGGCTGTTTCCTCTCTTCCACCCACCTCAGGCTCCAAAAGAACCCCCGCCTCCTCTTGTCTTCCACTGGTTGGGAGAGAGTCCCTTTTTCCCATCTCGGATATGGATTGGATGGCATTCTCCTGAGCTCCGCCTATCCGGAGGCTGGGCTGGAGTTTAAGTTGCTAGGATTCTCCCCCCCCACCCCCGTGAAGGGCGGAGGAGGATTCTCCTGGCTTACGTGCAGCGCAAGGTCCCGCCCCTGCGTCTGGTTGGAGGAATGGATAAGCCCGCCTCTCCCGCAGACGGAGCTTAGAGGGGGAAGTCCAGCCGTGTTCTCCGCCCTTCTCCCTTCGCTCGGGAGCGCGCTCTGCACATGTGTGAGGCCCGCCTAGCTCCTTCGAACTGCCCTCCCGCCCGGAAGTCCTAGACTCGGCGCCCTTGGCGAGGGGGGCGGGGAGATACGTGGAGGCACACAAAGATTCCTCTGAGGCTGGAGATCTGGTAGACTTCGGGGTGACTGAAGCTCGGGGATTATGGGTGGAGTGGATTTGGGGCGCGTAGCTCTGGGGTTCTTGAGGCGCTGAGATCAGGGCGTGGGCTCTCCCCTCTCGGGCCAGGGAGAAGTACTAAATTTATGTGGTGGCCTGGCTGTTTCCACGCTCCTTAACTTTCCTGAGCTTAAAAGCTCGAGAAGGCTGCCCATGATAGCTTTGTCTTTTCTACTCTGGGCAAGACAGCCGCGTCAGTAGTTGGCTTTATCTAAAGCTCTGACCACCTTGGTTTGAAACCTTAGGCAAGATCCAGGGCAGCCCGTCCCCTGTGGTCAGGGGATATGAGGGCGGCCTAATTCTGGCGCGGGTTCAGAGTGGTTTTTTGATGTCCAGGTGCGACTGCCATGTGGTACCCAGTCTAGGGAAGGAAGGCGGCCGGAGTTAAAAGGTAGCCGTTGGTGAGTGCTGAATATCGCGTCTTAATAACTTCCGAGAGTTTATGAGGCCCCGAGGGCCACCTGGGGTCACTTTCTTTAGTCCTTACTTTTTAGTGCCTTGTCCCGAGGTTACTGGCGAAAGGCTGCTCCCACCTGTCGGCCACTCGTGGAGTTCACAGCTCACTGCTGTGGACTCGCGGCTGGAAGCCCTCCTTGGAAATCAGACCCACCTGTTGCCAGCCCTCGTTTTGGGCCGTCTCCGCGGAATTGCGGAAGGATGACAGTATTGGATCTAAGAATTGAGTTCACTGGGGCCTTTTGAGGAATTCAAGTCGATGGGGAATGTATCTTTTTTGCTGGAGAGAGCGGGAAGACTAGTCCCGCCCCTTCTCCTGACGCCGCCAGAGCGTCCCCCAAAGCAAGGCCAGTCAGCGTCTGGCCCAAGCCCTGTTTGGTTAATAAATAAAAGCAACTAGGTATCTCAAGCACTTTGTCAATCTATGTGTTGGAGGCATTATTATCTACACAGGGAACCTAGGGACTTCCATTAGCACACCTTGGCAAGGATGAGATAAACAGCTCCCTTTTTATAGATAGGGTTTCGATTTGTTGCCCAAGCTAGACCAAAGCCCTGGGTTCAAGCGATCCTTTTGCTTCAAGCATCCAGGGTAACTGAAACTACGTACGCTGGCAGTGAACAGCTTTTCTTATCTCTTGACCCCAACCCTGAAATTTTTATCCTTTCTCAGTGTGAATATATTCAAGGTTCATTTATGCCATGGCCTGTTTTGTCTCTTCCTCCGTATCTGAGTTCCTCCAGTCTGAGGATGCCTCCAGATCTGCCCTAGAGATCGCGGAAAACATTAGGCCCCGCCTCCCGGAGGCTTGTCAGGGCGGTGGCTTTTAGGGGCCGCCCTTTGGTTATCTCCGCCCTCTTAGGACTACATATTCAGGTTCAGGGAATGTTCAGAGAGTTAAGGTGCAGCCACCCTATCGTAGGGGTGGCAACCCCCCCCCCCCAGGTTATTTCTCGGCTTGGGCTCCAAGCCTTAGTTCAATACTCCACTTACTGAAAGGAGCTGCCGGCCGCTCTAGATATTTGTGCTTACAAGGAGACAGCATGTATAATTGTGAAGATAACTGGGTGGGAAGGATGAGGTTCTTTCATTGTTTTGGTAAGGGAGTCCTTCAGAGCAGTAATATTACCGCCTTTCCCCTTTAGATCCCAGGGCCTCGGGTCTCGGGTGCTGAGCCTCGTTGTCACCTCCTGTCCCAGGCCTTCGAACTCTGAGCTTCACTCTCTAGTGTAAACATTCCACAAAAGGACTGCTCAGGTTCAGTCTTCTCGCGCAGGGCGGAATCAGCTTCCTGGACAGGCGAGGTGTCCAATGGAGGTTCCTACCGGCGTCAAGATATCCAATCCGACTCTTGGGGCGGGGCCTGGCCGGCAAGTGTGGTAGGAGGAGCCTGTTTCACTTACAACAGACATTTTACCCCATATCGGTTACTTACCTTCCTGGGGCGGTGTGAGAGCCAAAGGTAGCCTTCCAATGCAATGACCGGCGGAGGCGGGAGCCGATTTCTTAGGCCTGTGGCTTAGGCAGCACGGGGCGGGCTACTTTGTGTTCTCCAATGAGACTTGAGGAGCTTCCCTTCTTCCTCCAATAGTATTGCGCCTTGGGGGTGGGATTCAGCAATCTGTCTCCAATAGGCGGGGTTGAGTTAGGGACGCTCCCCGCC
>NW_026000235.1:0-2807 GCF_001458135.2 Marmota marmota marmota
CTTCTCTCTCTCTCTCTCTCTCTCTCTCTCTCTCTCACTCTCTCTCTCTCTCTCACACACACACACACACACAATGTTAGCTTTTTAAGAAAAACTCAATTGCCTGAAGAAAAGATGATTATTTTAAGAAATGTAATCATTCCACAATTCTTACAAGATGGTATTATAACCAAAAGAAGGGGGAAAGTATATTCCAACTGTGTTATAACATTACAATGCAAATATTTTGTAATCCCTTTTTGAAATTTTAATATTGTCCTACAAAAATCAACTGGTTTCTAGAGGAATCTAACAAATAATACAACTGTGAAGAAAATCTAAATAAATGCTCTTTTCATCCCCCTCCTGGCACAAAAATCTCAAAGGTAACAATGGAGAGGAAATGTCCTTCAGGCTTCCAGGAGCTCCTGCTAGATTTGCTGGCAGAAACCCATACTCCCTGGAAGGCTCTACCAGTCCTGCTTTGCATTCAGGTTCCAGGCAGTCTAAACAGAGCCACAGGTAATGTGACAACTTTGCTCAGCTAATACCTGGAAGGTAAACAAAAGGCAAGGAATTTTCCCTTAAGAAGACTTTCAGCACTAGGTTCATTTATTACTTTTTAAATGTTTGCTGAAATTCCTCTTGGGTTGAAAGTGGGGTGCTAGAAACTTGAGTCTTATATACTTGCAAATTTCCCTGTTACAGCTTCATAAAATTCCCTGTTACACAGGCCATGAAGAAATGCCAAAGGGTCCCAGTGCAGAGGTTAATGTCATAGACTTTTAAATTAGACAGCCTTGATTTTAGCGTTCTCTCCACTTATTAGCCAGTGGTCTAGGGCATGTTACTAACTGCTGTAAGTATGTTTTCCTTTTCTATAAAATGAAGATAGTAGGACTGTCTTTCTCAAAAATATGTTGTGATGATTCATATAATAATGTAATTTTAGCATAATATCTGGCCCATAGCAAGTACTCCGTAAATAATCTTTGTCTGTGCTTTAGTAAAATCCCTTATTCATTCATTCCACCTATTTGATGACTACTGGGCAGGTGGCTCTCACAGGTTAGGCACTGAGAACACAGACAAAATAGTGTCTGTCTTCCTGGAGTTCACAGTCTAGTATAAAAAATAAGTACTAAACAATTAGTTGATTATAACGCGGAAAGTGCCATAAAATTATACTTTTAACAGTTTTATTGAGGTATAATTGATACATAATAAACTTCACATATATAAAGCGGACAGCTTAATAATTTTAGACACATGTATGCAGCTGCAAAAACACCTCTACAATAATCAAGGTGATGAAAATGCCCATCCCCAAAATTTTCTGCTACCCATCTGCTAATCCTGCCTTCCTTTACACCACCTCTCAAGTAGTTATTGATCTGCCTTCTCCCACTATATATTACTTTTAGCTTTTCAAAATAATTTTATAGAAGAGGAGTCATACAGTATGTTCTCTTCATTTGTCTTGTTTCACTCAGTATAATTATTTTGAGATTCATCCATGTTACATCAAAATTTTTAAAACATGATGGACGATAAAAACACCTAAAACTATTTCACTTTACACAAACCTGAACCTTTTACTTCAAATAGCTCTCCAGCTAAACTCATCCCCTTCAATTCTGGAGAGGGTAAATAAATCTAAAGTTAGCCATTTTTCTAAGAGTTTGCTTCACAAATACATCAAGCTAACAACTATTTCCCCATCATTCACTGCTGCACATCCCCATTGAGTATTTCATACCGACCACTGTTTTTATTGTCATAACACAAAGATAAATGTACTGTACTTCCCATATCAAGCTCACAAAACCAAGATAAGTAATCCTGAATCAATCATCAAAACATTATTATCATATCATATACGTATACACAAACACACACACACACACACATGTGCCTCACTTTTTTAAAGAATATACTACCAAATGAAATGCACATTTGTGTGGCTTGTCATGAGATGGTAGACACGTTTAAGAAACTGTTCTACAGATGTTCTAGGATCTAAAATATTGTTCCTATGAAGACTGACAATTTTCCAGTTGAGTGACCAAGTATACTGCTGAAAGGCATGAGCTTCTGGTAGAGAACTAGTACAGATGGCAAGGACAGCAATTCCCTTTACTAGATTACTAGGTAATTGCAGGATATAAGAATTGAAATAAAAATTCTCTTTCATTTCAATATTAAATTTATTACATTTATAACTCGTCTAATATATTGAATGAGATGACACTTTCAAACACCAAGTACAATAGTTGGCATCTTAGCAAGGACCTCAATGTAGGTCCTAAACAGTAATATCCCTGATAAAAGAGGGCCCACATAAAAAATATGTCATATGAGAAACTTCCTTAGAGAGACAGACCTCTTCCTTGATTACAGATCATCCTACATTTTCAATCAGTCATGAACAAAGGTACACATTTCCTATGTATTCAGCACTGAGCTAGTGGGCCAACAAATATTTACTGAGTGTCCACTACAGGCCTGGCACCAAACAAAGAGTTTTTAAAGGATGAATAAGATATAATGGTCCTATCTTAATTTCTGTTGAATGTTCTAAATTTATTCAGTTTAAATATAAGAGGGTGGTACATGCAAACACATCAAACATCCACTGATAGGGATAGCCTGATATTTCAATTCATTGTGTCCTTTACCCCCCCCAAAATTTTTTAATAATAATCACAATTATGGTTACATCAATTTACTATGCACCTGTTATGTAGTAGGTACTGCTAGGTCAAATTCAGTAGTCAGCTGGCTAAGGGTATGTATAAGCTATGTAAGCCTTTTTTGGGGGGGTGGGG
>NW_026000236.1:0-2599 GCF_001458135.2 Marmota marmota marmota
TTTATGTGTTGCTGAGGATAGAACCCAGGGCCTTGCATGTGCTACGCAAGCGCTCTACCACTGAGCCACAACCCCAGCCCAATTTTGTATTTTGTTTACAGACAGGGTCTCACTGAGTTGGTTAGCACCTTTCTGTTGCTAAGGTTGGCTTTGAGCTCATGATCCTCCTGCCTCAACCTCCAGAGTCGCTGGTATTACAAGCATGTGCCACTGTGCTTAGCTCTCATTTTTCTTTGAATCACCTAACTGGTGAAATGAGATAGGCTTTAAGATTCACACTTGACAAGTAAGAGAGTCCCAAGTGTTGAAGGAGGGAGCCCATTGTTACACAGGTGTTCCAGCTACTGTAACAAAATACCATAAACTAGGTAGCTTAAATAACAGTAATTGATTTCTCCCAGATCTGAAGGCTGAGAAGTCTGAGATTAGGTGCCAATTTGGTTCCTCAGCGATGGCCCTCTTCCTGGCTTGCAGATGGCTACATTTTTATGATGGTCTCAGAGACAAGAGAATGCAAAGGAGGAGGGGTGGGGCAAACTCTAGTCTCTTCTTTCTCATAGGGGTACTAATCCTATTATGAGGGCTTCTTCCCTCCAATATCCCTAAGGACCCACTTACAAATATCACATTGGGGGTTAGGGCCTCAACATATAATTTTGGGGGAGGGCCAAAACTCAGACCTAAACTCAAGTCAGTTCCAGAACCAGGACTAGCACCCAGATAATTGGCTTCAAAACCACTGAACACACATCTGTCAAGGCTTCCACAGTGAGGGGCATTGCAGTATGATATAGCCAAGTATCTTCAGTGGCATAGGAGGCAAGGAAATAACTAGGGGAGCAAGCGCCATAGTAGGAAATAATCCTCTGAGCATTCAGTTATGAATGATATCACATCTACTTGAGCATAGAAAGAGTGAAAATGTTCCCAATAGGTAAATATGGAGCACACAGCAGGAGCAGTGTTAGGAAGACTCTGTAATGGAAAGGTACTCAAAGTTTTTGGGGAATGAGGAAGAGCCAGTTTAACCACAGGAACTACTCAATGCAGGTGAGTAGTTCAAAATAATCCAGGGTTCTTCTCATTGCTCCACTCTGTTCATTCTGTGAACGTTGCCTCCTCTGTTTACTGTCAGTTGCTGAGGGTAGAGACTACTTATTTAGTTGAACCTAAAGAAGCTAGTCCAGATTTCTGCAGAAAGTGGTACATAAATTACAGGTTACTGAAAGGATACAAAGCTAGCAGAGCCCTCATGATGGCAAGGCCATGGTGCCAATGTGAAATGGGGCAGCAGAACCTTTTCCCGGTGAGAAGAAATGCAGTGGAGGAAGAAAACAGAAGGCAATTTTCTTGCTAGTGATCTTAAACAGAGTAAGAAATAAACCAGGATCTTTTCCTAAAACACGAGGAGGAGGGGGGCCTGGTCTTTCTACTTAGCGTGGTCCTTGCACTAGGGGTCTTCATGCAAAGCAGCTATCCCTGGTTTGGGATGAGGCCCAAGGACCACAGGTCAACGGTGTGGAAATTCCGTTGGTTCACGGGCAAGGAAGAGGCGAAGCAGACTAGGGGTGGGTAGGTAGGTAGGTAGGAGAGCGCGGGAGGCGGGCGCGTTCCACTTGGGGGATTGAGGGAGCAGGAAGGCTCCCTGCTTTAGTCTACCCTCTGCCTCGGGGTTCACCTTTGGTAAATAGTCCTGGACCCTTAACGATCCATCCTGTTTTTAACAAAACCATTTTCAGAACCAAAAAGAGGGCGGTACCCAAAGGAATCTGAAAAATATTCCGCAGGGGCGGGGAAGCGGAATGTGCTTGAATCCGGAGGCTGCAGGCGGATAGACCAGCGTCGTGAACACAAATCACCGCGCGGGTGCTAGAATCCGGAGCGCACCTCCGCCCCAGCGGAGAAGGCCCGCGGTCCCCCCACCGCACACCCCCGCGCCTCACGCCCTCGGGGTCCGAGGCGGGACCCGGCTGTCCGCGGTTGGGGGCGGAGCCGGGCGGGGGCGCGCGTCTGGGACTGCGGGAGGAGCAGGCTATGCCATGCACTGATTTGGTCTGGAACGAACAAGGGGCGGTGTCTTGGGGGCAGTCCTGCGGACCAGCATTGGGTGCTGCAGAAGGAGGGCGTGGTTTTGTGAAGTCAGTTCCGGTTGGTGTAAAACCCCCGGGGCGGCGGCGAACCGGCTTCAGATGCTTCTGGGTCGCGGTGGGGAAAGCGTTCTAACCCGAGTGTGTGAGCTTGAGAGCCCAGGCTAGAACGACCCGGTGAGGGATGGCGGCCACCAGGACGGCGGCCGCCGCGGCCACGGGCAAACTCCTGATCCTGCTGCTGCTCGTGCTTACGGCACCCGCTGCGGCGCTGGCCGGCTACATCGAGGTGAGGACTAGGCGAGTGCCCGAGCACCGTCTCCGCGAGCTGCGGGGAGCGCGGCCTGTGGGCGGGCAGTGGGGTCCGCGGCGGGCCGGACAGGGGGCGCAGCGCGGGGTGGTAGGGGTGGTCCGTCGCTGCGGCGGGTCTGGCGCGCCCTCCCCCGCCCGCCCCTGCTTGGCGCAGTGCTAAGCGCTGAGGTCGGACCGCCTCCGCCGCCGCAGAGGCCAAA
>NW_026000237.1:0-2570 GCF_001458135.2 Marmota marmota marmota
CAGGGAGGGGGTCACTTACCCTTCTCACCTGCTCTAGGTACTGCCTGCTTTAAAGAGCAAAATTTAAACCTTGTAAACGACTGTTAATTTAGAGCAGAAAATCCATTCAAGTCACGGTCACCAAAGGCTAGAATGAGTCAACAGCCTTCTGAGATTTCAAGAACACCAATTGTTAAAAAGAACAACCCGGCCTGCGCCATTTATTCGTGCCAAGTCAACGCTAATGGGTCCGCCAAGCCAAATTATAGGCAGCCTCTCCTCTCCTCGGAACACAAATACACAAACAGGCCTCTCCCAAGGCCAGCCTAGCACTGGGACTAGTTACTGATATGCACCAAGATAAAGGGTGTTTGTATTTGCCAGGTTTGAGGTATACTGTTATTAGAAGAGTGACAATAGGGGGTAGTTTACATATCCATCAAATGACACCACACTAGCTAAACTGGTTTGACTTGAGGATTTCAAAGCTGAGCTCAACCCCCAACCATCTCAAAAGGCCTGGCCAGGCTGCCCCGGGCCAGTTACTTCATCCTCAGCTTCAGCTTCCTTCTCTGTAAAATGGGAACACAGCTGCCTTCAAATTAAGATCCAGATGAAAAAGTCCCCTTCTAAATGTGAGGCATTAGAGCTCTATTTCATTTTGGTTTTATGTTTTTAAGCCGTTAGTGGCTTCATTCCCTTAAATTTCGACAGCTCAGTCTGGCTTTTAAGGCTCTTGAAGTTTAATCTTATCAAGGCAGAACATCACATTTTTTGTAAGAAAAAAAAAAAACACAGAAAAAGAGGAAAAAAAAAACCTACTGCATTTCCTCTGGAGGGTTTTACATTAAAACAGATAAAAGCAGTCAGCCAGCTCTAGGTTCTCAGGAGTCTGTAAAGCAAATCCTGTAGGTATGACTTTCCCTTTGGTCCTTTATCCTCCACCAAGATCCAAGACCAGGACTAATTTCACAAGCTCCAATGCTAAAAGCTCAACATGTCCAAGAAATCTGCCAAGACTCAACACCTGCATTTCAAGGACTAGATCCACTTACTCTAGGAGAAGTGAGAGGAACAGAAGAACCAGCTCATTTTCAAACAAGGGGAGTCACAGAAGTCCATACATATGTTTTTAAAAACCAAATTCATTTCTTAAAGAGAAAAGCACTTACCTGTTTGTGCATTTCAATGTTCAAGCCATAGGACATCTCATAGTACTAAAAGTAAAAAGAATTGCCATTAAAAGACAACACAGAAATCTGTTCATGTTTCAACATCATTTTTTTCCTGAGAAGGTTTTGGCAAAACCATACTTTATGATCCATGAGTTATGGAAGTTTAAAACAAACACCAAAGCCAGCCCATGCTGAGGTTTAAGCGGTGGCATCAGGCGAGTGGGCGAGTGTTCTTCTCATCTCAACAGAACATTACATACACAGTAGTAAGAAAAGCCAGGCCCTCCCTCCCACAAGCACCACATGTGCCATATATCCTGTTTATACAAGGTGCCGGCTCAACAGGGAATGGTGTGTACACTGGGCCCCCCTTGTCCTCTGAGAGTTATTTAGCACTGTGTAGAAGGCCTCTTATGTGGAAAGAGGCACAGGGAGCATGCTTTAGTGCCTCCCATACCCTCTGACAAACAGAAGATGTAAACTTGCTGGAACAGACACTGGGTAAAGGGGGAGATGTCTATCTATGGTCCCACAGAAGACAAGACTCTTTACTGAGGAGGGACGTGAAGGCAGAGAGATTTAAAAGGCTCTTCCACTTCTCAGAAAACCCTGAGGAGGGAGGGTGCTTCTGTCCCACTCTGGCTGGATCCCAAGGCTGCAAAGTAGAAAAGTTTCCAAACATCCCCAGGAGGTCTCCAAGAGGGATTTTTACCCAATCCTGACGCGGAATGATCCAATCCTACCTCACTAGCCAATACAGGGCCACCCGCCCTCTGAGAAACCTTTAAAACACAAATCAAAGGCACACAAAGGTAGTGCAGAGGTCTCCAGTCTGGAATCTGGGTTTCTCTCTCTGCCTCTCCTTTCACTACCCTCCTCCAAGTGGCCTGGCTAAGGGAAGCTGGTGAAGGGGTGGAGGGCACATTCAGATTACACGACTCTCCCGGCTACCCTGCGGCAGGGCCCCGGTGGGGACTAGGTTCCTGCCTCCGCAGATCCCAGCTTCGACCCGACAGGGTCTGCGCCCTGCCCTCTGCTCCCCTCCCCGGGCCGCCTCTCACCATCACATAATGGCGCTGCATCTCCGTCTTCTCGTTCGCCAGCTTGTCGTACTCCACTTTGAGGCTGCGAGGGCAGGAGGAACCGCTCAGGCCTGGCACCTGCACGACCTCCTCCCGGACCCAACCCAAGGGCCTCCGAGAGCCACTTCTCCACTTCCCTGATACCCAGGGGTTACCCCATTACCCCGCCAGCCTCGGGGCGGAGCGGGGGCTGGGTCCCTGCCACCGGGAACCGGGACCGAAACTACTCGAAACTTCCCACAGCGGGGCGAGCGGACTTATCCTGGCCGCGGGGGTGCGGCCCCTGACGCAGGCTTGCGACCCCAGAAAGCCGAGCAAAGCGGCAAGTGACCCC
>NW_026000238.1:0-2370 GCF_001458135.2 Marmota marmota marmota
GCATCCACTCAGAATATAAGCCTCCTGAGACACCAGGAATGGAAACACCGTGGCCCCGCCCAGGCAGCCCATCAACCACCCCACACATGGTCACTGCTTTGGCCCATCTCCTACACGTTTGAATTCTCACACTTACTTCCCCTGGCATCCATACAAACATGGCCAACATTTACAACCAAACACCCACTCGCTGACTTGGTCACATTCTCCCATGAACCATGTGGTAGTGTCTCCTGGCTGTAGAACCACAACCCCATCACACATCTGAGCCATCACGGTCACAGACCAACTTGGACCACCTGCAGGACGGCAGCTCACATGTGGATATCCACCCCTCAGCCATTCTCTTATCCATTCAGCCACCCACACTTGCACAATCTCCTGTGTGTACTTTTTTTCTCGCACACACTGACACCTCTTCTCTTCCACCTGAGTAGATCCCAACCATGTCCCAGTCTAGACCCTCCTGCCTGCCTCCCTCTGTAGCCTAGACCCCACCCAGCCTTTCCCTGGGGACTTGACCAGCACAGGGGGGTGGGGTAGGATGGGGGGAGAAGCGTGGGCTGGTCCCTGACAGACCCCCACCTCCTGGCCCTGCAGGCAGGACTCAATGCCTCTTGTGTGTCTCCTTGTCATGAGGCCAATCATGGAAAGAAAGGGCAGTCAGTTTCCGAAAGGTCATTACAGAAGGGACACAAGATTGAAGCAGGAATCTTTTGGGTTAGATGCCAGGAAGGACTTTTGAAATGTGAATGAGCAGTTGCTGAAGGAGACCCCCTCGTACTGCATGGAGGCTGGGGTCTGGGGCAGGGGAGAGTCTCTGGGCAGGGTGAGGTGGTGGATGTCAGTCCTCCCTGGGCCCCAGGCTAGAGAAGGGGCAACCGAGATTGTTCCATGGGGGAGTGACCCTTGTGGTCAGCAGAGCCTGGGAGTCCAGATCTCAGTCCCAGGGGCCTGTAACTCAAATGCCTCTTAATGACAACCCAGCCACAAAACAAGCAATTAGGAGTGGGGGTTGGCAGGCAGGTTGGGGAGATAGGGAGAGAGAGAGAGAGAGAGAGAGAGAGAGAGAGGAGATTTACATGCAGAACTATAGAGATAAAAAAAAGCACAGAGTTAGAGACCCGCAGAGAGAGTCTGAGATGGAAAGAACCAAACAACAAGGTGCCGAGAGAGCAAGGGAGGAGGGGTGGTTTGATTCAGAGTAGGATGCAGAGGACTGGGAAGATGGCACAGAAAGTGGGATCGAGAGAAGGAAGGAGCAGAAAGGAGAGAGAAGGAGAAGGAGGCTGCTGCGTCAGGAGGGAACAGGGGCTGGGATGAGGTTCTGGAGTTTGGAGAGTGAGTGTTCGCCCCAGGAGGAGCTGGGATGAGGGTCTTCGTCTAAGCCCCTATCCTCCCCATGTCTGGCCCCTGCCCCAGCTCCCAACGATGAGTTCAGCAGAGCTGCCCCTGGGGGGTGAGGTCATGGCAGACTCAGCAGAATTTAGCTCCTGCCAAGAGGCTGGGTCAGGGGGTTAGTGGGACAGTCTGCAGAGGGTGGAGGGGATGTGATCAGGCAGGGGCTTTGGGCCCAGGGGAAGCCCCCACCCGCCCCTGCCCAGGCCATGTGGTTTCATTTAACACTGGCCTGGCTGCCTCGGGTGGGGCTGGGAGGATGGCCTGGATTCGGATAGGGTTGGGCCAGACTGATCTATTCCTCTGCTGGGATGAGAGAGGGGGAGGTTATCAGAGAGAGGTGATCAGAAGGAGGAGGTCAAAGTGATAGAACTGGGAGGTCACAGGTCAGATGGAAGAGACTGGGAAAGGCCAAGGGATGGGGTCAGCGGGTAATCGGAGGGAGAAGGCCAGAGGAAGGAATGGGAGAGAAGCCAGAGGGAGGAGGTGAAAGTGGGGAGCCCGAGAGAGAGGCGAGCAGGGATGGGCAGAGGAGGGAGACTCACAGTGGCGGGAGTTACAGGAAAGAGGTCATGGGTGATGGTGGCCAAGGAGAAGGTCAGAAGGAAGTCAGGGTAGGTGATGGGCAGAGGAAGGGGGTCCTGGGGGACGGTGGTCAAAGGGCGATGTTCAGAGCAGCTGGGGGGCCAGGAGGAGGTCAGAGGGAGCAGGCAGGAGCTGAACTTCTATGAGCCCCTCCTTCCCGTGTGGTTCCCCTGGCGAGGGGACTCCAGGCATGGGAAGTCATCCCAGGAGCTGGTGTGGGGGAGTGGAGGGAAGGGGACAGTTTGGCTCCGGGGCTCAGGCCAGGAAGCTTTGATTCATCCCAGAACTAGGTCAGCTTTTTTTCTCACCAAAAACCAAGGGGGGAAAAAAACCCCGGAGTCAACAGACTGCTCCAGGCGGAACATCTGTGCGGCGGGGGTGGGGGGG
>NW_026000239.1:0-2013 GCF_001458135.2 Marmota marmota marmota
CGGCGGGAGGGTTGACAGCCGGCGGACCCAACCCCTGGCTTTGATTTTTCTGCAAAGACAGGAGGAAAGCCGCGTTGCCGAAATGAAATACGCTCCCCAAAATACGGAGAATCAAGGAGTGGGGGCCCGGGAAAGAAACTTTTAAAGCGGCAGTGTCCTTTTAAGAAGGAAAAAATATATATATATCTGCTTATGGCCACCCTCCTCCTCCTTTACCTTTTCCCCTCTTGACAGTTTCGGCCCCAGCTGCTGGAGTCGGGGGTGTGTTTTCGGTCCCCCGCAGAGCTTGGGGGGTGGGAGGAGTGAGTAACCGGGGAAGCCCCGGGGGTTAAGGAGAGGGGGCGCTCCGGGGTCTGGGGGCGACGCGGGCACCCTCTCTGGAGTACAGCGATGGATTTGGGCTTTGGAGGAAAGGCCAGAAGAAACAGGGTGCGGGCGCGCGAGGTGCTAGCCAAGTTATGTTGCGGGAGCGGCGAGGGGAGATGCGCAAGTTTGCAGACCCGGGTTCGGAGCCCAGCGCCCGGGCTGGCGGGGGCGTGTGAGCGCCAGCGCACCTAGGGCGGCGGTCCGGTGGGGCACTCCACGCGCAGTCGGAGTTAGCCGCTACAAAAAAACAAGCAGAGCAAGAAAGCTCGATAGGCACCCAAACTTATTTCTGCCTTGGGAATCCTTCCCTTTCTGAGATTCCTAGTGTTTCTTCAATAACCTGGGGCTGGTCAGTGCAAGTTGAATGCTGGTTGGATAGTGAGAGCGATTTTTCCCCTCCCTGGGAGATTTGTACACTTCATTTTGGTGTTTGGAGTGTGTATGGGGGCTGGGGGGCGGGCTCCGATGCCCCTCCTGGCGTTTTCCTAGTTAAAGTAGGTTGTTGAGGAAAGCTTACTCTCTCTCTCTCTTTCTTAAAGGTGTTTGAACCTGATGTGGGATTTTTTTCTTACCCCCCCCTCGGGTGTGGGGGATTATTTATTTGAATGCGCCTGGAGTTTTCAAAGAGCAGGAGGAAGCTACGGCTTTAATTACTGTTGTAAATAATGTATAAATCACGCCTGTCACTCCGGAGGAAGCGGGCTAGCGGGAGCTGCCCGGGGTTGGGGACAGAGAGGATCTCTCCAACCCCGGCTTGGGCACCGGCCCAGCGCGCCCCCTCCTCTTGCCACTGGGCTTCAGGCGGCGAATGGGGAGGGCTGGGGAAAGGCGAACCCGGCCCTGAGAGCCGCTCCCTTCCTCTTCGATGATATAGTTGGAGGTAGGAATATGGCTGATCATGTGCTGGCTGTTTTACAGTTATCTCCCCCCCCCCAGCCCCACCTTAGCCACACCCCCTGTCCGGGCGCTTTCCCATTCACGGAATTCGAGTACAGTAAAAGCCATCAGGATGACACACGCGAAAAACATTTAATTAAAGGCGATTTCTGAAGAGTGACCACGCCGAACCGCGGTTTGAGCTAGAGGGGGGCAGTAAGGCTGGGGTGAAAGGGAAGGGGATGAGGGCCGGGGGCCGGACCTGCAGCTAGATCGGTGAGTTTGTGTGCGGAAAGCTTTTGGCTGCAAAGAGTATATTTAGACCCTGAGACGGTGGATTTGGAATTCGAGCGGGTTATGTAACAGGGTTAATCAGAAACACTGGAGAAAATCCCCTTCATGTGTTTCTGAGGCTTTTTTTCCTCTCTCTCTTTTTAAAAAGGGAGAGCATAGTATATAGGAAGCGGCACTAATTTCTGGTTTGTGTTATCACCCCCCCTTTTCAGCCCCTCCCCCCTCCGGTATGTTATTAGCATCTTCAGGTGTCATTCTTGCCAGAAGGTGTTCTTGCAAGAGATAGGGGTGGCAAGCTGCAGAACCGACTAGCAAATCCGTAACTTGCTGTTCTTGCAAATTATATAACGCCAGGGCATTCAATACCACCTAGGCTCAGCACAAAGGGGAGAGGGATAAACTAGGAGTAGGATGCATCTTATGCAGCTGACCTGCTGACCTATATCCCCTTTCCTCTTAGAGCCCCCCCCCCCCCCC
>NW_026000240.1:0-22156 GCF_001458135.2 Marmota marmota marmota
ATATATATATATATATATATATATATATATATAACTAGCAAAATAGCAGGCCTATGAATAAAATTTCTATGTGCCCAGATCTAAAATAGTATAACAGGGTCTAGGGGTGTAGCTCGGTGGTAGAGTGCTTTCTTAGCATGTGTGAGGTCCTGGGTTGGAGCCTCAGCACCACAGAAAAAATAACTACATAAAACAAATGTATTGTGTCCATCTACAACTAAAAATATTTTTTAAAGTTAAAAAAATATAATAGTAAAACAACACAGCAGCACACTTTAAAACTAATGTTTTTCATAAAAAGAGAAAATGCAAAAGACTAGAAATCTTGACGATGAAATAACTAGTCTCCACAAAACATTTTACACAAATATAATGCCTACTCTCCCTCTTTCACTTCAAGGAGCCAGTTGTAAGACAAATATAGAAAACACAGCCATCTGTCATGAGATGGGAATCCAATGGCAGTCCTCCCAGCCACCTCATCACAGTCCAGCCCCCTTAGTACTTCTCTCCCTGGCTCCATCTGAGCTCATTACTGTTGAAATTCTCCTCAGCTGGGGAGGAATTTCACTCTCAACTGTATTTAGAATGCCATCAAGGCTTTGAGAGAAATGTCAAAATGAGAAATAAAATACATAATCTGGGGAAGAGGAAAGATCTAAGTTTTAGGTAAAAGAGTTACCCACATTATGAAACAGAGAAAAAAACAGGGAAATAGGGGGCTGGGGACGTGGCTCAAGGGGTAGCGTGCTCGCCTGGCGTGCATGCGGCCTGGGTTCGATCCTCAGCACCACATACGAACAAAGATGTTGTGTCCACCAAAAGCTACAAAATAAATATTAAAAAATTCTCTAAAAAACAACAACAAAAACAGAGAAATAGATGACCTTTCTGGAAAAGGGGGCAAAACATGGAAAGAAGAAATCTAGTGAGTTAAGTATTCTAACCTTTAAAGAAGCCATAGCTTTTTATTTTTCAAAAAAGTGGTTTGTGATGAGTACTCTTTAGGTAAAAATTTTAATTTATTCTTAAATTAATTTTCTCATAGTAAAATATTTTAAACCTGAAGGCTTTTTGAAATTATCTCTGAAAGTCAAACACAAACAGCTGTTTCTTGAAACACACATGCACAGATGTGCATTAGTCACTCACTGGTCTTGTATGATCAGGTCGTGGGGCTGTGAAAGGCTGCACCCCTCCATCACCATCATCTTCCTCCATTACTATAGCTGATGTTTCCGGCCCCTTGGTGTTCAGCTGTGTTCAGGAGCAAAGGAAGACAAGCCAGGAACAGTCAAAGATTAAAATGTGACCAGGTCTCTTTTTTTTAAACAAACTTTAAGAAGTTATTTTTTCCATAGCTAATTTTTAAATGATTAAAACACACTGGTTCCAATATAATCAATTAAAAAGTAAAGGTGATTTTCTGAAATATGGAAAATTAAATACACATATATGATAAACATTCTTGAGTACTATTTAGAAACATTAAATACTTCTTTACTTCTTATTTTAGAAAGTAAAATAAAAACAGATTTGTTTTGGTAACCTTAATTAGAACAAGAACTATAAGAAATAAGTCAACTTACTGCTGGTGTTCCAGAAGGGAAGCAATCCTTCTCTGAAAATGAAAGAGAAAGGAATGTTAACAATTCACCAGAGAAAACTCTTCTATGACAAAAAGAAAAATAATATAAAAGAGGAGCAAGTGAAATGTCTTAAAACTGATTTCATTTTGACTACTCTAGAAATATGACAGTAATAGGAACATAAAAATAATAATTTATATAAGACTCAGCTACTAATTCTATAATCTTAATGAAACCTTAAAAATACATTTTGAAAAACCTGAATTGATCATTCAAATGATTGAATTTCATGGTATGTAAATTATACTTCAATCAAGTTATTAAAATGTAATGGAGTCCTGGCCTGGTAATTCCATGCCTATAATCCAAGTGGCTCAAGAGGCAGAGACAGGAGGATCTTGAGTTCAAAGCCAGCCTCAGCAATTTAGTTGGTGCTTAGAAACTCAATGCGACCCTGCCTCTAAATAAGATACAAAATAGAGCTGGGGATGTGGTTCAGGAGTTGAGTGCCCCTGGGTTCAATCCCCTGTACCCTGCCCCCACCAAAGTGTAATGAAAACCATGCCCACCAAGCTGTATTAAAATAAAACATTCCTTGTTTAAGATACTTTCTCCAGAGAATTGCCTACCAAGGAGCAAAAGGATATAAAGCCACCAAACATGGCAACTGGGAAAAGAATTATTTTTGAGATGTTTTGTTTCTTTTTAAAATGCAACTTACTATTGACACAGAAGTTCTAGGTAAAAGTCTAACCTTTTCCTAAGGATACCAGGTAAGATATTTATAGAAAAAGTCAAGATTAGTATTACTTGCAAAGAAGTCTACTTCTTTTGTGAACATAGCCTTTATCTCTGTGATGATGTAAACATATTAAATACAATTAATCCAAATCAGATATGATTTTTGCATAATTACATTATTTTTAAAAACTAGATATATGACTTTAGAGACAGAGAAACATGTTAAATAAAAATTATATCCTGGGGGAGTAATGGGCAAAATCTACACTGAGGGAAACAGGACAAATGATTTTGCATCTTTTAAAGTACAGTGCAAAGAGGAGAAAGCAGGAGAACCAGCGTGGGGAAGGGGAGTCTAACTAAATCTCCAAAGACATTCCAGGGATCGCTCAACCAACTGCACCACGTGGACTTCATTCTGATGCTGCCTTACACAAGCTGTTTTTAAAAATCCAGTATATTCCAATTCTTACCCACTTAGATTCTAATTCTGAGGAATAAATCCTTTGAGTTATAATGTTTATTTTTATGTATTTGCATGTAATTTTTGAGTAGAAACTATTTTTTATTTCAAGGTCTGTGCATTTATAAAGCAAAAATTCCTTCTATGCCACTGACAATAAACATATCTCTACATTAAACATGTCTAGAAATCCACACTTTTTTCTTCTAAACTGATAATCATTTAAAGCCATTGAGGAGGAAAAAACCCAAAGTAAATGTAACAATATGGAACAAGTGTGAATCCCACTAACATGTTGAATTATAATGTATAAGAAATATGGAAAAAAATGTAACAGATCCGATTCCATTTCTAACAAAATTATGAGATCAATGAAATCCTCAGTCTCCAGATGATGTTCAAGAGCCATCCGGACAGTTGACAAAAGGAGTATCTATGTAGGAGAAAGTAGGAACAATACAGTTTAGTCTTTTATTTTCCCAGAAATGATCTTTTTATCTATCAGTGCTTCATAAGTTTCCATGGGATTCAGTCTTTTACCACTGTCTGATGTCTCACCAGGAGGTGAAAATCTGACTTTCTTCTGTTTCAAGGTGCTGGCGTTATAATACTTGATGACACCCCGCACAGCTAGAGGATGCTCCGTTGGCTTTCCTTTGAGGACCCTGAAGGTTTGTGGCAACTGAGCCCGCTGCTCTGGCATGCCCTAACAAAGAGAAATTCAGACATGAGTTGTGGTTTGAATTGCTCTAATACTATCAATTTTCAGACATAAATATCAACATACATAAAACAAACCCATACACATAATTTTAGATTTGACTAAATTCTAAATGGTCTCGTTTACAAAAACTCTACTTTTCCATATTTATTTTGGAAATCAACAGGAAAGATCCAAACAGAGGAATGGAATGGAGTGCTGGGCTTGTTTGGGGAGAGGGACAGAAGTGTCAAACCTGTATTTCCTCCTGTTCATCACCCACCAGAGTAGCTCCTAATTGAAAAGGTTTAAGCCAAGATCAAAAGTCAGGGACAGCAAACAGGAAGAAGGATGCTTGCTTATGTCTGGTTCTGCTCTAGGCTTTAGACAGAGAACACAGGGCGGCAGGCCCATTCCAACTTCAGCACTTCAGGGAATACAAATGTAGGGTTTTGAAACCAAGAACCCACTTTATACAATGTTTACTGTTTCAGATCTTTTTAGGCGGGGAGGAGGAGGAGTACCAGGGGTTGAATTCAGGGGCACTCAACCCCTCAGCCATACCCTCAGCCTTTTTATTTTTTGAGACAGGGTCTCACTAAATTCCTTAGTTCCTTGCTTAGTTGCTGAGTCTGGCTTTGAACTTTCAAACCTCCTAAATCAGCCTCACAAGCTTCTGGGATTATAGTCATGCTCCACTGAACCCAGCAATACATTACAGTTTTTTTTCCCCTAAATCCATTTAAAATAATCTAGTAGTACATTACATGATCATGCCATATTTTTAATCATTTTATTACTAATGATATTTGAGTTGATTTTTTGCTACATTTTGCTATCTAAATAATGGCACAAAACCCTTAATTTACGCTGTTCTATGGTTCCCCAAGGACACACATGCTAATAATTACATTTCTGGGTTAAAAGGTATATATGTGAAAGTAACATATTCATTTGTGATTTGGGATATATACATAAAGATTTTTTAAAAATTATTTTGTTTTTTATTGTTTTTTTTGGTGTTTGGGATTAAACCCAGGGCCTCAAGCTGCTAAGCTTAACCTGCTAAACACTACCACAAGTTACCCCTAGTCCCAAGATCTTAATGATATGGAGTCAAATTGGCTTGTTTCCTCCCCCATCTCCTGTACTGGGGACTGAATCCAGAGGTGCTTTAACACTGAGCTTCATCCCCGGTCCCCCCACCCTTTTGCAAATTTGGGACAAGAGTCTTGTTAAGACCCCAACACCTGCATCAAACCTGTGATCATCCTACCACATCCTGGAGCCTCTGGGATTACAGGGGTGAACAAAGTGCTTGGTTCCACAAATTATGATGATGATGATGATTATGATGATGCTGGGGTTTTTTTTTTTGTTGTTTGTTTTTTTTTTTTGAGACATAAGGTCTCACCATTTTCCTCAGGCCCATCTCAAACTCATGGACTCAGTGATCTTTGTGTATCAGTCTGCTTAGCACCTGGAACTATAGGCATGTGCCACCAAGCCCAGATTTCATTTTTATTCTTTTTAAAAAATATTTAGTTGTAGATGGACACAATACCTTTATTTTATTTATTTTTATGTGGTGCTAAGGCTCTAACCCAGGGCTTCATGCGTGCTAGGCAAGCGCTCTACCACTGAGCCACAACCCCAGCCCAATGTTTTTATTCTTTGTTTTTGGAAGTACTAGGTATTGAAGCCAGGAACATTATACCACTGAGCTACATTCCCAGCCCTTTTTACTTTGAGTTAGGGTCTTGCTAAACTACCCAGTGCCGCAGTCTGGCTGGGCACAAAATAATCGAGCAGCCACACAGCCTTGTAGGTTCAAAACAGGAACTCCTTTATTCTCAGCACTCCCACGAACACCAAGCATGCGCCCTCCCCCACCCACCCCAACCACCACAACCGGAAATCCCTCCTCCGGAAAATCCCTCCTCCAGCACTTTCCCCACCAATGGGAACACTCTGGGAATCCCCTGGAGAACTCCAAAGTAGCAGCCTGAGGCAGAGAGCAGGGGTCTAATATGCAATTGAATACACAGCTTAACATAACCATTATCATCTTAATGGCTTGCTGCCATCACCTCTCAACCACTCTGTTCTGGCAAAAATGCCATGCTTCATTCCAACTCAGCTATGGCTCTCAGCAGCCCAGGCTGGTCTCAAACTTATGATATTTCTTCCTCAGCCTCCTGAGCTGCTGGGATGATAGGCAGACGTCACTATGCCCAGTCATCTTAAATTGCTTTTTTTTTTTTTATTCTGGGTTTCCTATCACATGTAAAATGTCTTATCAATATGAGATTGTACAGCCAAGTGTGGTGGCATGTACCTGTAGTCCCCCATGCTCAGAAACAGGAGCAGGAGAATCACTGGAGCCCACACATTTGAGACCAGTGTAAGCAACTTAGTAAGACCCTTTCTCAAAATTTTAAAAATTTTTCAAAAAGAAAACATAAGGGTGCTGGGGTGGGGGTGGGTGAGGCTGGGATTGTTGCTCAGTGGTTAAGCACCTCTGGGTTCAATCCCTGGTACAAAAACAAAACAAAATAAACCAACAAAAATACTGCCAAAACCCAGGTGCAAAGTAAAAATCCTTCAATTGGTGAATGTTTAAATAATCTGTAGGGAAATACAATACTACACAGAAACAAAAGACAATAAACTACTGATGTGAGCAACTACATAGATGAATCTCAAATGTATTGTGCTCAGTGAATGAAGCCAGACTAGAAAGCCCACAACACCATTTATGCATGATTCTGGAAAGAGAAAAACCACAAGGACTCAGGGAGACAAAATGACAACAAGAGATGAAAGGATTTTCTGGGTAATGAAACTGGTTAACCTTGATCTTGGTGGAGAGCACACAATGTCATTTGTCAAAAATCCCTAACTATAGACTAAAAAGGGTGAATTTTACTGTTTGTAATTACCCCTCAATGAATGACAGTTTCACAAAATTTTACCATGGCTCCCAGGTTTCCACTTCTTCCAAACGAAATTCCACGCTTGGCTTTCTGGGCCTTTCTAATCTTGACCCCCATGGGGTCAACCTCATTGCCCATGTCACCTGGTGCTTGAACTAGATCCATTTCTTCATCATTCTGTTAACACCCTACTTTCAGATTTCTGTGCCTTTCCGCAACATTGTACCTCTCACAGTCAATGCCCTCCTGTCTGCCTCTCCAAAAGCACACCTAGGACACAGAGAGTGGCATGTTCTCCTCTACAGCGTGGGCTTCGCCAAACTCCCAGGCTTTCAATGCAATGCACCCAGGAGGGAGAATGGCCACCAAGCTCCAGGGTATAGAAATATCTGAGCTGCATCTTCAGAGGTGGGTCTGGAAGGACTCATGAGGCACCATCAAGGCCAAGGACAGTGGAGAAAGCCACAAAGTGTCTAATTGAAGAGGTGCAAGATGCCTCCACACAGCCAAGGGCACACGCACTCACCACTTACCTGGTCCTCATAGGGTCGCCTGGCGGTACCCACCACCACTGCCTTGATGAACAATTGCAGGATGAGTGGGACCAGAAGGGCCCCAGCGCATACAGCCACCAGGATGCTGTGCACAGGCTAAGAAGGGAAGCCATGGAAGAGCTCCTCCCTGGCCCCGCCTGTCGACCCCACTGCTCCCTCCCTCCCTCCTCCCCCAGCTAGCACTACCCACTGCTCTCCCTCCCTGGACTGGACAGTTAGTCCAATACACCCAAGGGAAGCCTCCCTCCACCACACTGTCCTCCCACCTGTCCCTTTTCAACTTTCATTACCCTACTCTGTGGGCCCCTAGATTCTTAACTCCACAGGTATCCTACACCGCCGTGTCCCTGACCCCACTGGCCTTCTACCTGTCCTTCACAGGTCCTCCCCAGTGACTTCTCCCTCTAGCCCCGCCCACGTCAGCCCCTCCCCTATCACCCTGCTTCTCCTGCGCTGTTTGCCCCTCTCTCCCCACCACACAAGCTCTTCCCAGTGTGGGCCCTGGGGACTGTGTGGATACGTCATGGTTTTGTCCAGAAACGCCATGTTCCTCCTGCGTATGATGAAAACCACGCAGGTGGCCAGCACGGTACCCAGATAGAGGCACAGAGACATGAGTAGTAGCAGGTAGAGCCGGATGTTTTGGTGCCCCATGCAGTTATTCACCCACCTGCAATGGTGGTCGAACTCCTAGGGGAGAGGAGGCAGGTCAGAGGGTCCTTCTGGAATGGCCTCCATCACCCCCTAATCCTGAGGCCTCCCCTAACGCAGCCCTCTAGGCCGCCTGCTCTTGACCTTACATAAGGGTTCCCATCTCAGCGAGAACCTGGCATTTCCCTGGTTAGAGCACAGTTAGGACCCCATGGCTCATCAGGTCACCTGTCCTGAGTGAGGTGTTTAGAGACATGACCGGCCTGGTGTCACTTGAACCAGGACATAACAACTCTGGGCCTCCGTTTTCTCAGGTACTGTAAGGATGAAAAAAATGCCCTTCCCCTACCAGCCGTCTGCACTTGTGAACCCGAGCAGGGTGGGCACATCAGAGAAACGCACTCAGAACCCAGGAAATCCTCCAACTGGGACACCCAGACCAAGACGAGCAAAGATCCCCAGGACAGGGCAGCAGTCAGCCTAAAGGGCTGGGGATCTAGTATCAGCAAGCCATGGGAGGGGACAGTCACTGCTTTTCCTCTACCTGACTCCACCAGGCTCAGCACAGATGGGATGCCCTTTGCATGTCAGCACCTGTGCAAGCAAGGCCAGCCTCCCTGGACAGGTGCAGACACAGAGGTGATGACATATATAAGTGACCCTGAGTGGCAGAGAGCCACTTGAAGCACTCTGGGAACATGGTCTGATACCCCCACCTGGCCCACTCATGATGTGAGGTTCCCGGTCCTGGCCAGGTGCCCGGAGATAGGTTGGTGAGTGGACAGGGAGGAGGAGCACTCACCTCCACACAGATGTCACACCTTTT
Organism: Marmota marmota marmota; assembly: GCF_001458135.2. Classification (NCBI taxonomy): domain Eukaryota; kingdom Metazoa; phylum Chordata; class Mammalia; order Rodentia; family Sciuridae; genus Marmota; species Marmota marmota. The sequence goes on from NW_026000240.1 coordinate 8,461, forward strand.
GCAGTGGAAGGTTTGGGGCAGGCGGTGAAAATAGCAGGTGGGATACCACGGCATGTGGTACAACCTGCCATTCACTCGTGCCATGTAGGGAGCCTCAGGGTCCTGCTCGAAGGCACCTGGCAGGGGGAGAGGTGTGGGCAGTGGAGGAGGCCCTTGTATCACTCTGATGCTCAGGGCAGCCCCATAGCATCACTGGGCATCAAGAAGGTGGGGAGGAGGAGGGCAGGGGAACCCCGGTCCCTGTTGAGCAAGCTGACCACTCAGATGGGCGGCAGTCAGAGAGAAGGGCTGTCCAGCCACAGGAATTCTACATGGAGCTCCCCCTTTGAAATAGTGATCAGTGCTTGGAGTCGGGTGTGAAATGGGAAGGAGGAAGGGTGAACTGTGTGGTTGGAAGAGCCTGCTGCCTCTTTTGCCCGGTCCTCCCTTCTAAAGCAACTGGAAAACCTCCAGGATTCTGTTTTTCACACTTCAGTGGCTTGGGAAATGAAGTGCCAGGGCCCAAGTAATAAGGACAGGGTAAGAAGGGATCCTGAGGCCACAGGTGGGGTCAGCCCTTTACAAATGACCTCTGTAGGCACCAGCCTTGGGGTGCCACCTCCCTCTCCCAGGAGTCTGAGGCCTTACCTCTGTGTAAGGTGCCTGGGTCCGAAAAATTCATGCCAATGAGGCTGTACAAACTCAGGAGGCAGAGAAGTCCGGAGACCACTGGGTAGGCCCAGTCTCCATCTTGCACCAGTGCTCGGCCTCTGAAACCAGAGCCAGACTCAGTTCTAGTCGGGGGCAACCCGGAGCCCCCACGAGGCCCAGCTCACCCGAGGTCAGACCCACACACCTTAAGGACGGATCTGAATATCCAGGCTAGAGACAGACCCCATTCCCTCCACCAAATGTCACCAGCATTACCAGCCTCCCACAGTCCCCCAAAGCCTCAGGCTCCCCACATCTCTGTGCTTCCCACTAAATATCCTCCTTCCCCTCCTGGCCTCCCTCCACCTCCCTGCCTCTGCACTCTCACTGTCTATTTCCCTTCTGTCTCTTGGTGAGAACCCGACAGCTGGCCCGGAGACTCACGGAAACATAAAGAACACAGCACTTAGAGAGACCAGGGCTGCCCCTGTGAAACAAGCCCAGAGGCTTGAGAATAGCCAGGATCTGGCTGGGGGTGGGGGTGGGGACAATAAATCGTTTGATGCAGTCATGCTGCGATGCCTGCTCTCAAACAAATGAGAGCCAACTGCTCCTTCTCCTGGGTTGGCACCCAGAGTACCATGACTACAAGTGTGACATCAGAGAGGTTCTGGAATGGGGGCTCTGGCTGATTCCTGTGCCCACTGATATCAACCTTCCCCTGCCCTCACATACACACTTATAGACGGGGACATCCTGCTCTTACAATGTGGCTTTGTTGGAGCTTGTGAGGATGGATGTAGTTTATCCCCCAAAGGTTCATCGGCTGGAGGCTAGGTCCTCGGTGCGGCAGTGTTGAGGGGGTAGAACCTGCAAGAGGTGGGGCCTAGTGGGAGGTAATTTGGCCACTGGGGATGAGGCCCTTGGAAGGGAGTAATGAACTTCTCTGGGTCCCTGTTAGTTCCTGTGAGAGGGGGTATTATAAAGAGAACAAGACTCATCCTCCCCACTTTCTGGCCATTCAGTCTCTACCCCTTGCATGTCCTCCCACCATGATGCCATTCACCATGTTGTGATCACTCTCACCAAAGATCAGTCTCAGGGGCTGCCAAATGTTGGACTCTGTGCTAAATAAACCTCATCTCTTTATAAAGTACCCATTCTTGTGTATTTTGTTAGAGCAACAGAAAGCAGCTAATACAGAGACCATGTCATATGGTTTATGGGGAGAAGTTTGGTGATGGTTAGTTATCCCCCTTTCAGGCCCAGTGCTAATGGAAGTAGGCAGTGCTCCTCACTTATCCTAGCTCCACGTCTTCCTTTTTGTTGTAACAGAGCTCCAGTTTGGGGAGGAGGTAGCAATCTACCAAGTAAATACCTTCCCAGTTTTCCTCACTTCCAGGGTGGACTTTATGACACAATTCTGGTTAAACAGAGGCATGCAAGGGGCTGGGATTTTGGCTCAGCGGTAGAGCGCTCGCCTAGCACGGGCGGAACTCGGGTTCGATCCTCAGCACCACATAAAAATAAAGGCATTGTATTGTGTTCATCTACACCTAAAAAATAAATATTAAAAAAAAGACACGTGCAAATGTCTATGGAGGATTTCTGGGAAAACTTTTGCCTTTTCAATCAAAGAGAAAATGATGCAGTTGGTAGAGCTCTGCCCCCCTTCTTTCTTTCTTGAAGCTAGACCTGCCGCCTGGGTGCTGCTTGGGACCCTGTAAGCAATAAGCCATGCTACCCAGACACAACTTGTGACATGGTTGAGTTCCTGTCCTATCCCTCAACAGCCTCCCCCTGAGCTGTGTATTATAAAGTAACTGGGTTTCTATTATACTGACATGTGAGATTTTATTGGCCCCTCAGCACCTGAAACCCTCTGTGTTTAGTGAATTCTTCCCACCATAAGTCTTGGTGAGGGGCAGAAACCATTTTCCCATCTCAATTGGAGCTGAAATTGGCCAAACACTTGTGGCTTCTCTGGCCTGTGATCCATGTGACATCAATTTCACTCTAGAACTGCTGCCACCGACTGAGAAGTCTGTGCTGAGATGCAGCAACTGCACATATGGAGTCCCCCCCCCCTTTTTTTGGACTGGGGATTGAACCTAGGGGCAACTAGGTATATCCCCAGCCCTTTTTATTTTGAGACAGGTTCTCAGGAAGTTGCTGAGGCTGGCTTTGATCTTAGGATCCTCTTGCCTCAGTCCTCCAAGTTTCTGGATTTATAGGCATACATCACTGTTCCTAGCCAAGGAAATTAAATTGATTAAACATCGATCAGGGCTGGGCGCGATGGCACATGCCTGAAATCCCAATGGCTCAGAGGCTAAGGCGGGAAGATGGCGAGTTCAAAGACAGCCTCAGCAATGGTGAGGTGCTAAGCAACTCGGTGAGATCCTATCTCTAAATAAAATACAAAATAGGGCTGGTGGGCTGGGGTTGTAGTAGTAGAGCGCTTGCCTTGCATGTGTGAGGCACTGGGTTCAATTTTCAGCACCACATAAAATAAATAAATAAAGGTATTGTGTTTATCTACAATTAAAAAACAAAACAAAACAAAAATGATTTAAAAAAAATAAGGCTGGGGATGTGGCATGGTGGATGGGTGCCCCTGAGTTCAATCCCTAGTGCCAGAAAAAAAAAAAAATAGATCAGGTCTGATGGCATTGAGAAGGGGCAAAAAGACAGTGTAGGTAATGAATAATTGGGTCAGGAAGCTGGGGCTGATTCAAAAGGAAAGAAAAATGCTAATACCTCCAGAGCACTTCCCCTTCCTCTAAGTGTTGTTATGGTTACCTGCCTCCAGGGAATTATTCCTCCCTGCAGGGAGTTGTAGGGGTTGTTATGAATGCCTCCTGGGCTCTCCCATCCTGTTGGCACCCTGGATGGCTTCCTTCCCACCCTTGGATCACTCCACCTTTTGGGTCAAGTGGGCAGGATGGGGGAGGAGAAGGCACAAGAACAAAGAAATTTTAAAATGTATAAAAGGGGCAGGACATTCCCACTTCTTGGGACATCCAGCTCTGATGCCCCTTCTTCCTCTCAGGAGAAGTCTATCTCTGTTCAATCCTTTAAATAAAACTTGCATTCCATCCTTGCCTCTCTGTTTCTCAGGTATTCAATCTTCACACTGGGGAGAGGATACTAGGCCCTGATTCTCATCCCTGTTATCCCTGTCTTAGCATGATCTGAGGGTGCAGTTTGGGGCCTTGTAATACAAAGAAGTCACCCACTGGATACTTGCACCAGCCCAAGTGATGGATCAGTGGTTTCACCTGGTTTGAGCCAGGTTGCCTGGAAAACAGTGCAGCCAACCATTACCATCATGCCCCATACCTCAGAGGTGGTAGCCTTTCTACAACAAGGCTAGTGGGAGTCTAATCATATGTTGCTTCCTTTGTGACCTCTAAAATTGGGGATTTTTTAAGTCTACTAAAAGGAAGTGAAGCTAAGGTATGCTGGTTTCATCATCCGCCAGGGAACAGCTATGAGAAAACTTACTCTCCTCCCCTGATTAGAGAAGAAAGCTCAACCAGCAGAAGCGTGAGTCAGCTGCATAATTTAGAAACCACCATCTTCATCCCGGGGGTGGTGGGGATCGTGTGGGGATGGGAGTGGAGGGTGACCTATTCCCTTATAAATAAGTCAAAATAGGGTATTAGTTGAGAGACCCTCAAAGCTGCCCCCCTGCATTTCAGATGTGGAGAGAGAAGCCCAGAGAGACAGTTAAACCTCACAGTCACTATTAACTTGTTGGTGGAAGACCATGGTTGAGACAAAGCTCTAAGTCCCAAACTACAATTGAGAGACAGAAAGCACCTGACTCCTGAAGGTCCCCCAGCCAGCAAAGCTCCTAGGGTAGGCATATCCTTTCCTGGAGGGATGGAGGAAGAGGAGTTTGTTTCCTGCTTGGGGAAGGATGAGGTCTGCCCAGGAATGTCTTCCTGACACCTGCTAGGGAACTCTGCCTCATGACTATATGTGCAACTGTCCTTGAACTGGGGGCAGGGAAAGATCCCAGCTGTGCAGTAGTTCCTAGGCAGAGAGGGAGGTGAATTGGTGCAGTGGGAGGCAGAAGCACAAAGGAGTGCTCACAACGGTGGAGGAGCAAAGTCTTTTTGCTTGGGATTACTGGGAAAGGGAAGGAAAGCCTAGGCTTTTGATCAAGAATCAGGAGATTGCTTGCAGAAAGGTGGGGATGAGTTTTCTACCTAGAACTGCACAGTCTAAAAAGGGGCTGCCTCATTCAGAGAATGTGAGAAGTTCAGCATGCAGCTAACCCAGGCTTCCTGGGAGGAGGGGAGTGAGCACTCTGTTCAAAAGGGGAAATTTGGGCTGAATGCAGTGAGTCTTGTAAACCTTAACTAGAATTTGGCTTCTATCCCAAGGGAAACCAAGAACCATTGGAAGTTTTAAGCTCATAACCCTGATCTGTTCAACAAGGAATTGCCCTTCAAGCAGGTGGTGGGAGAAAGTAAAGAAGGGGAAACTCTGGTAATGGCAGTATTTTTATTTTTTGCTATCTGCCACATGTATGCATGCTCATGTGGTAGAGGGGTATTAACATACCACACTGTTAATGTTTTGAGAAGGGAATGAAGGGTGAACTCAAAGGTAAGCTTTCATTTGTTACTTTTTTTTTTTTTTTGTACTGGGATTGAACCCAGATGTATTCCACCACTGAGATACATCCCCAGTTATTTTTATTTTTTTTGAGACAGGACCTTGTTAAGTTGCTAAGGCAGGCTTTGAACTTGCAATCCACGTGCCTTAGCCTCCTGAGTTACTTGGATTACAGGCATGCACCACTGTGCCCAGCAAGATCCTTGAAACTAGGAGCCAAAGAACAGATTTTCCTCCCAGAAAGAGCATAGCCCTATCCATACTTCATTTCATTTTCTTTGGCTTCCAAAATTGTGAGGGAATAGATTTCTGTTGTTTTAAGCCACTCAGTTTGTGGTGGTTTGTTATTGATAGACCCAACCTGATCTTTTCTTAAAATTGGGCATCTCGCCACAAAACCATGAAAAGATAATTTCGGCTTTACTATAAATTACTGCAAATTCTGAACCTACTTGGAATGCCTGCCTGTGCCCTGAACTCACCCATGTCTGGTTTTCCCTGACCAGATAACAACCCTTTCCTAAACCTTAGTGACGCCTCATAAATTCTGGCCTTCCCTGGCAGGATAACGACCCTCTCTGAGTCTCTAAGATCTCCATAAATTCTGATGCCGGGGCCAGCAAAAATGTAAACTTGTATTATGCTCCTCAGAGTGTTGTTATCTGTAACCCCCCTTTGTGTAACTTTTTGGGCTATAAAATTGGTCCACAAAGAAGTCTCGCCGCTGTCCTTGGCTCCCACAATTTTGATGGGCAAGGCAGCCCGGCCGGTCGAAATAATAAGCTTGCTTTAATTTGATTTTAATTGGAGTCAGTGGTCTTTTCTTGCATCCTGGTCTAACAGTTATAGCAACTTTAGAAGACAATACAAGCCAAGTGCAGTGATGCACACCTATGATCCTAGCCAAGTGGGAGGCTAAGAGAGGAGGATGGCAAGTTCTAGGCCAGCCTCACAATTTAGTGAGCCCCGGTCTCAAAATAAATAATAAAAAGGACTGGGGATGCAGCTCAGTGATAAAGTGCCCCTGGGTTCAATCCCCAATACCAATAAAATAAAATAAAACAAAATAATAAAATAAAAATAAAGAAGAAAAAAATGTGGTTTCCTGGAAATAGAATAGGGATGGCAAGAGGGGAGAGGTGGAAGGAGAGATGTCAAAAGGCAAGAGTAAACTTTTGAAGATAAATATTCTCATTATTATGATCGTGGTGAAAACAATCATGGGTGAAAATATGCCAAATTGAAAACATGTCAAATTGAGTACCTAAAAATGCATTTATTTTAATTCCATTATGTATTAATAAAGCCATTAAAAAGACATACATGGTCTTAAACAAGACTCTTCTTGCAACATTGTCTTTTCCAAGTAGCCCACCTAACACTGACATACAGTGTGTTCTCAAGAGACTGCTCATGAGACAAAACTGTATTAGAAGAAGAACAGCCAAATAAACTTAAAAAAGATTATGGTGCTCAAAACTTGAAGCACTGTTGTGTGCAACATAAGCCATCCATCCTGTCTTGTATGAATAGTCAGTACCAAGACCAATAGTGAGACAGATTTTGGTTCAAAGAACTTTCTTGTCAGTGATGTCCACAGATAAAATAGCTGTTGGAGCAGCTGATGAGAGGCTGTCTAGAGATGGTAGGGTAGATGCCTCTTGGCCTCTTTTCTCTGTTGGACCCTATTTTTCTTATCTTCCTAATTTCTGCTTCTACTCACCCTCTTAACATTCTGTTGGAGCATGTACTTTAATAGCTTCCAGAAAAACTGGAGTAAAACATTTAAAAATTTTACATGGAAGAGTCATTGTTTGGATAAAATTCTAGGCAAATGGGAGATAGTGCTCTTTTGCCTTTTAGCTCTTAGTGGAGTTATCAAGAAGTAGTGTCACTGGTTTTAGAATTTCGTCTTTATTCTTAGTGTTACGAAATTTCACAATGACGTGCTTTTGTTGGGCTTTGATTTTTCCTTTCACATGAAGGTATATGCAGCATTTTCAGTTGGATTCATGCCATTTTTCTGGGAAATTAAAAAAAAACAAAACAAAAAAACTTCCATTCTGTTGCTTTTTCTTACTGCAACCCCCTCAGTTCTCTCCTATTTCCTATTTTCAATCTTTTGTCCTTTTGTTCTACTTGTGGAGATCTTTTTCTTATTCCCCAGGGGGAGTGCCACTAAAGTTTGAACAGCAATTATTGATTTTCCAATTTAATTTGTTGCAAACATCAAATAAAAACCTGGGAAAATGCTTTAATAGCTAAGCATTTCTTTTGCAGGATTTTATACTGCTAGAATTCACACATATATATATATATTTAAAAAAATTACAGTTGTAATAGGGAAGAGAGGTGGGAGGGAAAAAGAGGGAGAAGGGGAGTTGCATGGAAGATGGAAGGAGAACCTCATTGTTATACAGAATACATATATGATGTTGTGATGAGAAAAAGAAAAAAAAGTGTGTCACATTAGATTGGATAGAGAGATTGGGAGAGGAGGGGAAGAGTAGGGGGGATAGGAAGGGCAGATTGATGTATGTACATTCCATGTATGTATTATATGTCAAAATACATTCTGCTGTCATGTATGACTAAAAAAAAAATAAAAATAAATCGTATGGTTAAAAAAAAATTAGTTGTAGATGGACAGAATGCCTTTATTTTATGTGGTGCTAAGGATCAAACCTAGTGTCTCACACATGCTAGGAAAGCGCTCTGCCATTGAGTTATAGCCCCAGCCCTAGAATTTATATTTTATTAGAATTTTCATATATATGAGGTGTGTCAGTTAGTTCCCTCTACCCCCAACCCCCGCCCATGCTGGGTGCTGAGTCACATCCCCAGCCATTGTTATTGTTCATTTTGAGAGAGGGTATTGATAAGTCCCTTAGGACCTCACTAAATTGCAGAGGCTGGTTTCAAACTTGTTATCCTGCTGCCTCAGCCCTCCCAGTTGCTAGGATTACAGGTGAGTTCCCCGGATGTCTTCTTTATTCCTAATCTGGTAATAATTTATTTTCCCACTATCCCTGTACTATCCCTGGTAAATCCCAACTCAATGTTCTATTCAATACAATTAGTAGCTATAAAAGGTCCTTCCAAAGTAGCTCCTAAAGTAATCACCAATATTCCTTTCTCTGGGGGAACACGGAACAGAAGTTAGCCCTCATGTAAAGGCAGTATATTTAGCAAAATTTTAGGCTTATTTAATAATTTCTAAGAATTAATCTGTATCAGGTAGTTATCCAAGTCCCAGATGTTTATAGTAGAAGGAAAGCATAAGTGCTAGAATTAAGGGGCGAGGGATTCAATGCTTTTTTTCCCTCCCAATCTTGGTGAAAATCAGGTATTAGAGGTAATGGGGTAATGGTGGCTATAGCTTGCAGAGTTCAGTGAATCCATATGTATATGCCATGTCTCACTGAGTACACAATCTTAAATTAACATTGGGGGCTTAAAAACAATGTATTAAAAATCCAATTAATTGGAAAATGACCTTGGGACTTAAATACAAATATTTCACAAAAGGTACAGGTTGATAAGTATTATAAAAATGGTAAATAAACAAAAGCAAAGAAATGGCTGCAACATTATATTACTCAGGCTTGGAATTTTTTTTTTTTTTTTTGGTGGTACTAGGGATTGAACCCAGATGTATTCCACCACTGAGATACATCCCCAGTTATTTTTATTTTTTTTGAGACAGGACCTTGTTAAGTTGCTAAGGCAGGCTTTGAACTTGCAATCCACGTGCCTTAGCCTCCTGAGTTACTTGGATTACAGGCATGCACCACTGTGCCCAGCAAGATCCTTGAAACTAGGAGCCAAAGAACAGATTTTCCTCCCAGAAAGAGCATAGCCCTATCCATACTTCATTTCATTTTCTTTGGCTTCCAAAATTGTGAGGGAATAGATTTCTGTTGTTTTAAGCCACTCAGTTTGTGGTGGTTTGTTATTGATAGACCCAACCTGATCTTTTCTTAAAATTGGGCATCTCGCCACAAAACCATGAAAAGATAATTTCGGCTTTACTATAAATTACTGNTTTTTTTTTTTTTTTTTTTTTTTTTGGTGGTGCTGGAGATCGAACCCAGAGCCTTGTGCATGTAAGGCAAGCACTCTACCAACTGAGTTATATCCCCAGCCCCTTCGAGCTCTTTTGAGGGGAATAAACTGCAGCTTCTGGAAGCAGATATTGCTTCTTCTTCACTCTGGGACCTCCCTGGCTGTAGGAGAGCAATGGGATGTCAAGATAGGGATAAGGTAAACAATTGTCATCAAGTAGTACTCAGTCATTGCTCTTAAAGAATTTGGCCCAATAACAGGGAAAGACTACAATTACTCTTAAGTGTATAATTTCTTAAAGTGTTTAAAAACTTGTTTTCAATAATTCTTAAAAAGGCTCAACAATCCAAAGAAATAAATGGGCACTTGAATGGTTCAAACAACAAAACAAAAAGCTCTGGCTTCACATTTTATATCCTTGATCCAGTACATTTGAACGTAAAACATTTCCTATTTATTTATTTATTTTTGGTACTGGGCATTGAATCCAGGGGCATTTAACCACTGAGGCACATCCCCATCCCTTTTTTAATTTTTAAATTTTTAAAAATTTTTTAGTTGTTGATAGACCTTTCTTTCTGTTTTTTTTTTTTTTCAATTTATATGTGTTGCTGAGAATCAAACCTAGTGCTTCACACATGCTAGGCAAGTGCGCTACCGCTGACCACAGCCCCAGCCCCACCTCCGGCCCTTTTTATAACTTTTTAAAAAATATTTATTTATTTATTTTTTGTTGTAGTTAAACACAATACCTTTATTTTATTTATTCATATGTGGTGCTGAGGATTAAACCCAGGGCCTCATAGGTGCTAGGCGAGTGCTCCACCACTGAGCCACAACCCCAGCCTCCCCATCTCCAGCCCTTTTAAATATTTTATTTAGAGACAGATTTTTGCTGAGTTGCTTAGTACCTCACTAACTTGCTAGAGTTGGCTTTGAACTCACAATCCTCCTGCCTCAGCCTCCCAAGCTGCTGGTGTTATAGGCGTGGGCCATTGTGCCCAGCAAACATTTTAGTTTTTTATATAGGGTCTCACTAAGTTGCCAAGTGAGGCTCACTTCAAACTTGTGATCCTTCTGCCTCAGCCTCCTGAGCTACTAGGAATAGACATAAGCAAATCAGCTAAACATTTTAATTTTTCATTAAATTACTCGCTAAGTTGGAGATTCCTGAAGGTAAGGATTTAAAGAGAAAAATTGATGGTTCCCCGATGAGCAGGGCAATAATTCTACTAAATAAAATTTCCCTTTCCTTTCTATTCATAAAACAGACAAAAGCATCATTGCTCTCTACTTTTTTATTATTTTTCAATTTTCTCAACACATGAACTGTAGCTCACTTTGAGAGTTTTCAGTGCATTTCACAGCAAAAATGAAAGGGAATCATTAAAATGGTGTACAATTTACAATTTGTTGAAAAAATTGTTTTGTAATTTTCATCCTACTATCACCTCTCCAACAGAACACAATTTATCAGAGCACAAAGCTTATTAAACTTCTTATGATGATGCAACAGACACAGCCATCTACCATGGCTGATGAATAACAGGTACATATTATGCACACTGATTGGAAGACCACATCAGAAGAAACAGAGTAAGGCACCACTCTTGGAAAATTAAGGTAGCTTGCAGTAACAAGTGCTGAGCACCATAAGCAGGTACTCAATAAATACTTGACTGAATGATGAAAACCATAATTAGAGCTATTCTTTTAATTGCCAGCAATTCTTCAACCTCAATAAAATACTGATTTTAAAAAAGATTTGTACCTGAATACAACTTCCTGATATCTTTTTATTTCATACTTTCCTCAGCATTTAAGTTTACTTGAAAATAAAATAAAACCATACATTCCATGTGTTCAGTCACATATACATGTATAACTGAATTACTGACAAATACAAATAGTCATTTGTTTTAACTTTTGAATGAACAGAGGTAAGATAAGCAAACTTATTCAGAGGGATAGTACATAATACTGAATATTAACCTACAAATGAAAAAAAGATAAGGAAAAAAGTAACAGTTTTATTTTTCAATATTTGCTATTTTCTTTAATGCCTTAGTTCTTAAAAGGCCAAAATCTCATCATATTGACATGAACACATTTAAAAAATTGTCTCTCAAGTGTAATATTTAATAAAACTAGATATTGAAAAATGTTCTGAAATTTTTCAAGTCAAGGTTGTTTTCAAGTATATTAAAATGCTCAGAAGAAAAAATTCTCCATGGTTATAATTCTAATCAATTTATAAATATTCTTTTTAAAAGAGTTCCAACAGAGGTGGATAATGGATAAGTTCCTCAGACACAGGCACACAGTCTTTTTGAAGAAAAAGAATGCCTTGTTACTACAATCTGGTGATTTTTTTTTTTTTTTTAATAACACTGATTTCAGGCACAATGGCTGAATCCACTTCTGGGTCATGTTCTTCCTCCTCTTGGTTGGTTTATAAGAGTAGTAAATACTTCAGTTATGGATAGAAAGCAAAACACAAACTCTGGAAGACACTTCACTTTTCACTACAAAGAAATCAAAGTCACTGAGTCCTCACTGTTGTGTGTATCTGCTGCCCCTATGCAAAAATAGGTATTCAAACAGCTTTAAGGACCAGGAACTAGATGAAAGATTAATCATCTAAAATTCAGGTAAAAGGTTTTAAGATGGTATTGCTCACATCACATGAACAGGTTGGTGAGAGGTCCCTCGTGTTTCTTTAACACTTTGGTCTTGCTGCAGTATAATAGTGCCCAAGTAGGTATATTCATGTTCAGTTAGTTTCCATCTGTGCAATCAGGAAGCAGGTCACTCAGTGCAATGAATCCAGTCCGGGAAGGTTGAGGGTAAACAGAGAAGAACCTCATTTGGTCAAGTCTTAAGAGAGCATGTGTCACTCTGCTGCTTGTGCTGTTGAAATTACCTTCCAAAGGGGTTTGTGATAAACCCAGCCATCTCCCTGAAATAAGGAGAAGGGGAAGAACAATTCAGCTAATATTTTCAAAATTAAAACCAAAACTAGAACTACATCGTCACTGAAATGGAGTTCTATTTTCTCATTTAATAAGACAACGTTTTGTGAAGTAATAAAGCGTCTGTGCTTAAGATGTCAGTTTAGCTAGAATTGTGTGAGATCTAGTACAGGAGAACCTAGGTTGTGACCTATGGACATTTTTTTTTTTTTTAGGAGTCATGTGCAGCAATTCTGCCATTTTTGCCAAGATGCTACAGATTGAGGCTCTCTCAATTATGGGCCACTGGTGGATCACAAAGAAATGTCATGAAGGTATTAGCTGTTTTCCTATCTGGCATCTATACTACCCAAATGTTGTTTTTTAGTTCTTTCTGACTTTTTGGGGTCCTATGAATAGGATACTGGAAGGAGACAGAGTCAAAGAGTGAACCAAAAATGGGAGAAGAGTAAAGTGAAGAAAGAAGAGCTATAGTGAATGTATGCTTTGGCTCACTGGGTAAGAACTTAGCAGAGTTAAGATCAGGGTAGCGAAGATCATAGTTCATTGTTTATAGGACTAGGCAGAGTCAGATGTGAACCTATGTCTATACCCCTGTGTGTCCTTCAATTTATTTGTATTTATTTATTTATTTTAATAGGAGCCAACTCAATTTTATTTAGGAAGTAAGACTAGTTTCAAACTGCTCATGGGAGAGGGCTGAGGCAGTATTCTACAAACAGAAAGTAATAGAATCCAAAATACAAGCATTTACAAATTAGGAAGTGAAAAATAAATTTTCCTTAATGTAGTAAAAATAATACTTTGATTTGGAGCTAGGGGCACTTATTCCACAAAAATACTTTATGATACATGGTTACTCTGAGATACGCAACTCCATCCTGGCCCTTAGGAATCTTTCTCATATCCTTTGTGTGTTCTACTAATTAATTGCAACAACAAATATTTATAGTTCCAGGTATTGCTGTAGGTGCTTTGGATTCAACAGAGAACAAAAATGGACAACACATTTCTGTCCTCTGGAAGCTTACATTTGTCTGAAATACAGAAAACAAACAACCATTTAATAAATTATGTGAAATGTTTGTTATTAAAATAAAAGAAGGAGTAAGAGAAATCTGGCATGTCCCATCATGCTAGGAATTAGATGAACTTCATAAGTCACAAAGGATGATTTTAGTAACAAATGAAAGCAACTGCAAGGTGATCTGCAGTGCAAAATTCATGATAAACTATGTGAGTACAAAGTGCTGTTGCTTCACAGTGGTCTCAGCTACCAAAAAATCACCCTGAAAAACTGTGTTTAAGGTTGAGCATGGTGGAACACACCTGTAACCCCAGCAGCTCCAGAGGCTGCCACCGGATGATCATGAGTTCAAGGTCAGCATCAGCAACTCAAT
>NW_026000240.1:22181-68200 GCF_001458135.2 Marmota marmota marmota
TCTGCCTTTTGGATTGTAAAGAACTTTCCTAGGATCTAACTACTAATATTTCTGGTGTATTGGCCACAACGTGATGACGGTGCTGGTCTTGAGAGACCTGTGTGGCGGGTGGTTCACGCTGAAGTCCGTTGTGCCCCTAAGACCAAACAGGACGGCTCCACCAGAGAATTCTGGGATCTCCTTCACCTAGAGAGCCTGCGCTGGATAGAGCAGCTTCCAGCACCCAGACTCTCTGGAGAGTGGGACAAAATTCCTGTGTAGTCTCTGGAAAAGGTAAGGTCCCGGGACCCAGGATTACAGAAAGGCCTGTCCCTAAGGACAGAATGAGAGACTGATCACCTCCCAGGGCCACCTGTCAATTTATTTGTATTTTTAAAAATATTTTTTATGTATTTACTCTATTTACCTTCTTCCAAAAAATCATTTAAGGATGGCAATTATTTGGCTCATGTGACAAGGATTCCTTCCTTAACCAAACTAGTCAGGCTCCTTTGAGTTGTCTTCTTGAGTAAGCCTCAATCCTTGACCTACTGAGCCCAGTTTTAGCAAAGAATCCTGAGGACCAATTTACTGAAAATACACCACCCTTGATATCCAATTAAGCCTTCCCACTTCACTCTCAAAAATAAATAAGTACCTCTTAATAATTTTCCATCCATCCCTTCACCCCAACTAACTCAAATTCCCCACTTGTTACTACTGTTTTCAAAACTGAGTGCAATCTATCTTCTACTGCACTAATCTTTAAAATATATATATATATATATATATTTATTTATTTATTTATATATATATATTAGTTGTAGACATACCCAATACCGTTATTTTATTTATTTATTTTTATGTGGTGCTGAGGATTGAACCCAGTGCCTTATACATGTAAGGCAAACGCTCTACCAACTGAGCTACTTGAATAAAGTCTTCCTTCCTGTCACAGTAATTTCTCCTTCACAATAGCAACCACAAGGTTGTTAATTAAATCACCTGGTGGATAAATCGTAATTCATGTTGTTCCAAAAAGATGTTAGCTAATCACATTATAGAATGTTAGATTTAGAAGAGAAGACATGCTGTCTGATCACTTCACTTTATAGATGAAGAAATGGAGGCTATGGGAAGCTAAATGAATTGCCCAACTTCACCTAGGAAGGGACAGAGCTCTTTTCAGTATGTCCTCAAAGGCTGTGCCTTCAAATGCCTGCCCTTGTACACATTTTCTTTTTTGATCTTTACAATGTGCTTATTTACTCACATTTTATAGCTGGGGAAACTTAGCTTAGAAATGGCAAATGAACTATCCAAGGTACATTCTAGGGTCAAACTTAGCATATATACTACCTATTTGTGTTACATACAGGAAATTTGAAACATTCACTTAAGAAGATAAAACCAATAGATTCTAATGGGAAGTGTTTAATAGCAAATGGGGAAAAAATGGAAGATCCATCTATCTATCTATATCTCTCTATTTTATCTCTCTATTCTATCTATCTATCTGTCTATTTATCTCAGAGGGAGACTAGAGGGACATTAATTTTTAAAAATAAAATGTATAAGTTATGGCTCAGTGGTAGAGCACTTGCCTGGCATGTGTGAGGCCCTGGGTTCAATCCTCAGCACCACATATTAGTAAACAAATTAATAAAATAAAATTTATAAGTGATAGCAATTCAACAAAGCCTGGTAAGCCAAAGTTCTAAGCAGAGATATGAATTTTAGCCTGAATTCCTATAGAACATACCTCTTTAATAAAATATTTGGTTTTCCAAGGTGTGCCTGTTTCAGTACGGTGCCTTTCTTCTGTCCTCTGCCGTTCTTCCAGTGTTCGTTTATGCTCTGTGGCCTTATCAATTTCAGATTCCCTCAGAGAGTCTGTCACATTTTTCCATAATCGCCTAAAATCCAAAAACTGTATATTTCACATTTGTTTTTTAAAAGATAATTAAATAGGGTGATAGCCTCAAAATTACAATGATTTCTAAAAATTGCATTTGCTAAATCAGATCTGCAATTTTATGCCCATGAATTACCACAGTACCGACACTATGGCCCTAAGGTTGATATTCAGGTTGCTTTTGCTTCTTTTAAAATTAAAAATAATTTTCTTTCTTTCTTTTTGGTACTGTGGTCTAAGTTGCTGGAGTTGGCTTTGAATTTACAATCCTCCTTCCTTAGCCTCCTGAGCTGCTGAGATTATAGGGGTGCACCAGTATGCCTGGCCCATTTGTATTTTTGAACATGATGAAATAACAGGACTGGTTTTCAGTATTGCACAAAAGTCAGTGTTGCACAGTGGTCTTTGAGAGAAGCAAACTAATGAGGGGAATCCTATGAGTGCTTCAACTTATTGCCTAGAGAATTTACAGGCCATAGGGAGGGAGAAGTTGAAACCTTAAGCAAATGAAAAATACCAGAACAATTCTTTCAGGGAAGAATAGTCTGTTCAACAAATGGTGCTGGGACAACTGGACATGCATGCAAACAGCTGAACTCATTAGATCCTCATATCACACCACTGATAGAAATTAACTCAAAGAGGATTATAGACTTCAATGTAAGGCTTTTAACATTAAAACACCAAAGAGAAGCTTATAGGAGAAAATCTTTGAGACTTCAAGAGATTTCTTAGGTACAATACCAAAACCACAATTCATAAAACCCAATGATAATACTACCTTATCAAAAGTAAAAACTTATATTGAAAAAAACACAATAAAAAAAATGCTGAATGCAGTGGTGCATGCCTGTAATCCCGCAGCTCAGGCGGGTGAGGCAGGAGGATTGAAATTTAGAGGCTTCAACAACTTAGTGAGATACTAAGCAACTTAGAGAGACCCTGTCTCAAAATATGTGGCTCATGAAGTGCCCCTGGGTTCAATCTCACCCACCAGTCACATACAAAAAAGAAGAGTAGGAGACTAGGAAAAAAGTTGTAGAATACATATACAAAAAAGAATTTTAATCTAGAATTTACACAGATCTCCTACAACCCCAAAGGAAGACAGACAATTCAATAGAAAAAATGGGTAAAATATATATAAACACATTTCATAATGAAGAGAGATAGCTAACAAGCCCTTGAAAATATGGTCAATACCATTCATTAATATAAATTAAAACCATTTTTATTTCATACCACTAGAATGGGTATAAGAAATAATACAGCCCGGTGCAGTGGCGCACACCTGTAATCCCAGAGGTTCAGGAGGCTGAGCCAGGAGGATTGCAAGTTTAAAGCCAGCCTCAGCAACAGTGAGGCGTAAGCAACTCAGTGAGACACTGTCTCTAAATAAAATACAAAATAGGTTTAGGGATGTGACTCAGTAGTGAATGAGTGCCCCTGAGATCAATCCCCAGGACCCAAACAAACAAACAACCCCCCAACAAACCAAATAATACAGACTCTATTAGCATAGATATGGAGAAATTAGAACCTTAATACATTGCTGGTAGGAATGTAAAATGGTATAGTTATTTTGGAAAACAGTTTGGCAGTTTTTCCAACATTTAAACATAAAACTACCATACAACCCAGCAACTGTACGTGTAGTATTTATCCAAGAAAACAAAGTGTATTCACACAAATTTGTACAAAGTTTTCGCAACAATATTATTCATCACAGCTTAAAACTGGAAATGTCTATCAACTGCTGAATAGATATGTAAAAGATAATATATCCACACAATGGGATACACATAGTTTAGCAATAAAAGGGAGTGAACTGATACATGCTTTACATCACAGATAACCCTCAAAAATATTACGCTAAAGAAAGAAGGCAGAGCATAATAGATGGCATACTGATTATAGGATTCTATTTATAGAAAATATATAGAAAAGACAAATTTACAGAGATAGAAAGTAGATTAGTGATTACATGCATCTGGGGATAAGAATGAAGTTAACTGTAAATGGATGAGAAGTACCTTAAGGTAGGAGGAAAAGATTATAAAAATGATTATGGTAATGATTGTAACACCCAGGAAAGTTACCAATACAGTTGAATCTATAATGAAACAGGTTAATAAATTTATAAAACATATCTTTATATATGAAGTTGTGTTTTTAAAAAATGTGGAAATACATATCTTTATATATAAAGTTGTGTTTTTTTAAAAAATGTGGAAATTTTAATGTCAAAGTACATTTCAAAGTAAGGACTACTACTGACAGAAGAACATTTTATAATGATCAAGGATCAATACATCAAGAATACAAACCAATTATCAATGTGTATACCCCTAACAACAGGGTTTCCAGTAAAATAAAGTAACTTGCAGAACTGCAAGGAAAAATATTTAATAATAATTGGAATTCCAATAACTGATCTCAGTTGATAGAATAAATTACAGTAAGGATATAGAGAACATGAAAATTACTGCAAATTTGCTTGACCTAAGTAACATTAATAGGACACTCACCCAATATCAACAGAAAGCACATTTGTGTCAAGTACACATGAAACTGTTACCAAGATAGAAAATATTCAGGGTCATAAAACAAATCTAAGGGGCTGGGGGTTATGGCTTAGTGGTAGAGTGCTTGCCTAGGATGTGCAGGTTCGATCCTCAGCACCACATAAAAATAAATAAAGATACTTAAAAAAAAATCTAAAGGATTAAAAACAAATTTAAAGTATTAAATCATACAAAGTACATTTGTTATGGTTTGGATGTGAGATATCCCCCAAAGCTCACATGTAAGACAATGCAAGAAGGTTCAGTGGAAAAATTACTATGTTGTGAGAATCTTAACTCAATCAGTGATTAATTAATCCCTTGATAGGGATTCACTGAGTGGTAAACTGAAGGGGTAGGGTGTGGACGGAGGAGGTGGGAATTGGGGGCATGTCTTTAGGGTATATATTTGTATCTGGCAAGTAGGGTCCTCTCTACTTCCTAATCATGTGAGCTGCTTCCCTCTGCCACACTATTCTGCCATGATGTTCAGCCTCACCTTGAGCCTTGAAGAATGAAACTGGCCTTCTATGGACTAAGACCTCTGAAACTGTGAGCCCTCATATAAACATTTCCTCTGCTACAACTGTGTTAGTTATAGCGGTGAAATAGCTGACTAAAACAACATTCTTTGACCAAAATGAAATTAACTTAGAAATGAATAATGAAAAGATTTCTGGAAAACCTCCAAGTATTTGGAAATTATCAATAATATTTTAAAATAATTTCATAAGTCAAAAAAAAAATTTAAAAAAAAGGACCTGGGGATATAGCTCAGTGTAGAGGACTTGCCTAAAGTATGTAAGGCCCTAGAATCAATCCCCAGCACTGCAAAAAATCAGTCTATCAATCACTCATGAGGGAAACCAGAAAATATTTCAAAATGAAAACATCAAAACTTGTAGAATATAAATAAAACAGTCCTTAGAGGAAAATATATAGCATTAAATGTTTAAGAAAGAAAAAAAAAATGAAAACCAACCCAAGGGTTAAACTCTGGCCTTTTAGTACATAAATTTTTAACTTAACATAACAAGATCCAACTGTTCACTTATTATCTATTTGTGTCTGTTGTTTTCATGCTGCAACATCAGAGTTGAATATTTGTGGCAGAAGCCATCTGGCCCTTAAATTTATTCTTTATTATTTTACAGGAAAGGTTTTCTCACCACTGGTTTAACGGCCAGTTTAAGTAATTAGAAAAAATATTAGCAAATGATGACCAACTAGAAAAAAATGAAATAAAAAAGAGCAGAAACCAATTTTTAAAAACACTTAAAAATCAATGAAACTGCCAGGCACAGTGGGACACACCTGTAATCCCAGAGGCTCAGGAGGCTAAGGCAGAAGAATATGACTACTTGCATTTGTTTTATTGATTAATTTTATCTCTTCAAATGGTTTCTCTCCCCAGTGGGCATTTCTTTTTTTTTTTTGTTCTACTTAGTTGTATTTGATAGCAGAATGCATTTCAATTTATCATACACAAACGGAATGCAACATTTCAATTCTCTGGTTGTATACATTGTAGAGACGCACCATTCATGCAATCATACATGTACCTGGGGTAATGATGTCCATCTCATTCCACCATCTTTCCTAACATCATAACCCCTCCCCTTTGCCCAATCCAAAGTTCCTCCATTCTTCCTATGCCCTGCCCCCATCACAGATCAGCATCCACTAATCAGAGAAAACATTCAGCCTTTAGTTTTTTGGGATTTGCTTACTTCACTTAGCATGATATCCTCCAACTTCATCTATTTACCTGCAAATGCCATAATTTTATTCTCTTTTAATGCTGAGTAATATTCCACTGTGGTATATATACCACAGTATATATCCATTTATCCATTTGTCTACTGATAGGCATCTAGGTTGGTTGCACAGTTTAGCTACTGTGAATTCAGCTGCTATAAACATTGGTATGGCTGTGTCACTATAGTATGCTGATTTTAAGTCTTTTGGGTGTAGACCAAGGAGTGGGATAGCTGAGTCAAATGGTGGTTCCATTCCAAGCTTTCTGAGGAATCTGCACACTGCTTTCCAAAGTGGTTACACCAATTTGCAGTCTCACCAGCAATGTATGAGTGTACCTTTTCCCCCACATCCTTTCCAACACTTATTATTGCTTGTATTCTTGATAACTGCCATTCTGACTTCTCCAGTGGGCATTTCTATATCTGTGAATTATACTCTGCATTCTTTGTCCATTTTCCTATTGAGGTGTCCTCCTTTTTGCTAATGATTTGTAAGAGCTTTTATGATGATGATAGTAATCCTAGATTCTTTAATGTTGTTAATATTTTTGTTCAGTTTAGTAAGAGCTTTTATAATGATAGTAATCCTTTGATTCTTTAATATTGTTAATATTTTTGTTCAGTTTACAAATATTTGATATAATGCATTAGTTGGTAAGAGGTTTAAATGCATCAGATCACTTTAATCCTTTTAATTTAGATGAGAAGGAAGCTGATGCAAACTGGTACAGTGACTTATCCGAGGTCACAAATTACTTAAAAGGCCTAGATTAAGATCCAGAGCTTCTGAGTTTCCTGGATGGAAGCAAAGATAATGTACTGGGGCTGGGGTTGTGGCTTAGTGATAGAATGCTTGCCTAGCATGTGTGAAGCACTGGGTTTGATTCTCAGGACCATATATAAATAAATAAATAAAGTAAAGGCCCATTGTTGAGGGCCACAATCAAGTCAAGATGGCACCTGGCACTTTGCCAGGAGGAAGTAATGCCAGTGAGTCATTAAGATGATGAGGATTCCTTAATGACTGACTGCTGTATCTAGATGATGTTAATTAAGTTAAGCTGTGTGTAATTAGTTAAGTATATATACCTCTGCTATCCCGTAATAAAGCGGCTCCCGCTGTTTCAATCTTCACAAGTTGCTTGTCACCCCCCGGTTATTTTACCCAGCCAGACTGCGGCAGCCCATCAACAACTAAAAATATATATATTAAAAAAAAAAAAAAAAAAAAGGACGACATACCTAGATTCAAATGGATCCTGCTTCTCCAGCGGTCTTACTCTTTTCTTTGTTACGGCCAATTTAGTCAGGTCCACATACTTTGTCTCTCCATTGCTATAAGTGAACTCGAGAACACTATTCCATTCCCCTTGCACTCTGCATACCACAGTGTTGGTAATGTTATGCTTTACTTCAGCTGTAACCCTAGAAGCAGGCAGAAAATAAAGATATATTCTAATAAGTGATAAGTGATACTAAATTTATTTCTTAGGTTCTGAAGCCCAAGAACACACCCTGCATATTCAATTTAAAAAAGTTACAGAGCTCATTTAAATTAGTGGGCATCAAACAAACTCCTTGTAAATTTTATAACACTTTCCGAGATAATTTCTTTTCAAACATCAATTTTAGTCTTTAGATAGAATATTAGGCATCAAGGCCAGACATGGTGGCATACGTCTGTAATCCTCGTGGCTCAGGAGGCTACAAAAGAAGATCTCAAGTTCAAGGTAGCCTCAGCAACTTAGTGAGACACTGTCTCAAAAAATAAAAAGTGCTGGAGATGTGGCTCAGTAGTAAATTGCCCCTGGGTTAAATCAACAGTACCTGCTGCAAACCTCCAAAAAGAATAATAGGCATCAAACCACAGACTTCATTACCATAAATAAAGTATGATCTTAAACATTTCCTTCTGTATTACAGTCTAAAATGTTTGGACACTATAATCTATTCAATTTATTTTTACGAGTCCTATTTAAAAATCGGGAGTTCTGGATATATCAAGTTTTGTATTTAAACCAAATGTTATGGTTTAGGTGTCAGGTTTCCCCCAAAAGCTCATGTGTGAAACAATTCAAGAAAGTTGAGAATTGAAAGGATTGGGTTAGGAGAGCCTTAACCTAATCAGTGAATTCATCCCTGACCGGAATTAACTGAGTGGTAAACAGCAAGGTGTGGCTGGAGGAGGTGGGTAATTAGGACTGTGCCTTTGGGGTTTATATTTTGTCCGTGGAGACAACATCTGTCTCTCTCTCTCCTTCCTGATCATCACGTCCTGAGTTGTGTTCCTATACCACATACTTTCTGCCGTGATGTCCTGCCTCATCTCAGGTGCCCAAGAAATGGAGTTGACCACCTATGGACTGAGACCTCTGAAACCCAGAATCCCCAAAATAAATTTAAAAAAAATTTATTTATGTGGTGCTGAGGATCGAACCCAGGGCCTCATACATACTAAGTCAGCGCTCTACTGCTCAGCCAACCCCAGCTCCCCAGATAAACTTTTCCTCCTCTAATTGTTCTCATCAGGTCTTTCGGTCACAGCCCTGAAAAAGCTGACTAAAACACCATATAAACGTAATTTTAAATTAAACATATAATCTAGACAAATCAATAAGTATGGAAAATATAAAAGGATACATTAAACATTTTTAAATCCTTTGTCTAAAACAGAAAAATTAAAAATGCACTGTTGTATAAAAAATTTCACTATCAATATAAAACTCAGAGAGACCTTAAACACTGTTGTTCAATTTTAATGAAGAATTATCTGGCTGTTTAACAAAAAGACAGTTGTACTGATACAGCTCAAATGAAGGCTAGAATAGGAATAGGCCTAATTATTTTTTTATTATGGCATTATCGTTACACATAATTGTCGAGTTCTTTTCTTTTTTGGGGGTGGGGTTGGTACTAGGGATTAAACACAAGGGTACAGGTGCACTACCACTGAGCTATAATCCCAGTCCAGTCTTTCTTTTTTAAAGGCAGGGTCTTGCTAAATTGCTAAGACTAGGTCTATAATTTTTAATGAAATATTAGGACACAGATCAGATTAGATAGGGTTAGATTAAAACAGGGTCAAAACTCAGGCAACAATGGCAAAGGTTAAGATCTAATTAGTGTTCCAGAGATTATATGGTTTATCTGGTTTCAAAAGAGAACTTAATAGACCAAAGGCATCAGCACAGGACTCCTAATGAGCATTTGTTAGGTATAAGCCAAGAGAACACGAAAGACAAAGTGGAATTTAGGGAGCCCACAGTTTTTAGTCAGTTTGTATGCAAACTCAAGCTCAAAGAAGAGGTATGAAGAGATCAACAAATAAATGACCCAAGAGCCGAATCTTAGAGATCAAGGTATAAAAGGGCTTAGAATGCAAGAGCAAACGGAGTAATTGTAAGTCACTGGACACATCATGACTATCATCTATTTGCTTACATAAGGTGGGAACTTTGGGTTGTGCTTTGAGGTGTATGAACTTAAATAATTGAACTGCTAAGGATTTCTTGACAGACTGAATGTTTCTCATGATGTTCTTCCAATTCTTCTGATCCCACTTGCCAATATCCTCCACTTCCTTGAAAACTTATCTCTAACCAAATAGCACATGAGATGACACTGCACACACATGTTTTCCCTTCTCCATCCAACCCAGAATTACATTTTCAGAACTGAGGAATAATAATCTATTTCTTACTTGTCTTACTTGATCTTTTTTTTTTTTTTTAAAGACAGGGTCTTGCTAATGCTGTTCAGACTGGAATCAAACCATTCCTGCTTCAGCCTCCCAAGTAGCTGGGTCTACAGGTGAGCATGACCACACCTGGCTTACTTGATCTTTCTTTTACTGCCATTATCCTTATCTCTCACAAGCCTTTCCACTGAATAAATAATCAGGTCTTTGCTCATAAATGCTGGGTTATACAGTGCTTAGAACACATGCACAGCAAAAGCAGCACAAAGAGAACTGGGGAAGGGGTCAGAAGCCATACATACCAGAGGCAGGTTATGAGGAACCTGCAAAGGAACACAAGAAGAAAGAAGGACTTCACCTCAATTTACTAAAAACAATTCTTCACAACCATTTAATAAAGTGTTGACAAACTTCTATAAGGTACCAGAAAGAAAATTCTTTGGATTCTCAGGTCAGACTATCTCTTCACAGCTACTAAACTTTATCACTGTAGAATGAAAACATTCAGAGATATCAAGTAAAATAACGGACGAGGCTGTGTTCCAATAAATATGTATTTACACAAACATGCCAGACCAGATTTGGCTGAAAGGCTATAGACTGCCACCCTCTGGTCTAATTCAAAATACACAAAGAACTTCCACAACGATTTTCATCTAACTCATTTTACATACCAACATATTAATCCCTCTACTTGAAACATCTTTCCTTTCTGGTTATACTCCTAGAATATCCTTCAAGACTCAATTCAAGCACCACCTTTCTTTAGAAGCCATATCTTATCTTCTGGCCTAAGCCCATACTAATCATATGGTACTGTTATTCTGAGTTTGCCATACCCTCCCAAAAGACTATGTACTCTCATCAAGCATGGAATGGGTTTCATCTCTGAATGCCCAATTAGTACTTAGCAGAGTGTCTAGTAAATAGGTGTTTAATAAATGTATCAATTGATGAATGAGAAGATTAATTCTCAAAGAGCTTAAATGATATGTTCAAATTAATATCACCACCCAGAATGAGTAAGTGGGAACAAAAACATACACAAGAGGTTTCTGGCATTTGCTGAACATTTACAATAGGCTAACATGTTACATAATTTATTTTTTAAGGCTTATAACTATTCTATTTCTGTAGATGAGGAAACAAAGGGTCAAAAATTTAGATTAACGGCCCCGAATCACACAGCTAGTAAACAGTAGAGTCAGGATTTAAATATAGATCCAAATGAACTCTAAAGTTCAAGTCTTTACAGTACTTGGAGGTACAAGTTTCCTCAAAACAACTTGACCTCAAGACTGACATAACCATGATTTTGTAGCAGTGGTATTGGAGAATTATTTTACAAGACAAAGGGAAATTAGAGAAATACCCAAAGAAATGAAGTTCAGCTCTGCTCACAGCCAACCAACTCTGTCACTCTGCTTCTTCGTAGTAGTCTGGGCTTCCTGCCCAAACACAGTATAAAGTTTAGGAATTTAGGGCTGGGGTTGTGGCTCAGTGGTAGAGCACTTGCCTCACAAGTGTGAGGCACGGGGTTCAATCCTAGCACCACATAAAAACAAATGAAGGCATTGAGTCCATACACAACTTAAAAAGTTAGTTTATGCAAATGTTTCCTAATTTGGGGAGAAATGAGAAAAATTTCGCAATTCTTTAAAAGCATTACAGTCCAAGCAAAAAGATCATGGTATATGAATCAGAGAGACTAGTTCTACTGAGGGCCTTAAAGAGTCTCAATTTCCTCATCTATAAAAAGGACCTCTCCCTCAACAAGGCTGAGAGACTTTAGATAATGTTTATAAAAAAATTATTTACTTGTTTTAAGTATATTTTTACATGTGGCCACTCAGGCGACAAAAAGTTAAAGCTGGGATCAAAAGCTGTGGTTTTTCTGGCATGTCAACTTTGATATGTCTTTTCATGCTAGGCTCTGTGATTCTTAAGAGCAGCCATTTATCTTACCTGACAATAACTGGGTTATTAGTTTGTCTTTTAGTTTTATACATGACTGTTATGGTTTGAAATGAATATACTTCAAATAAATTCTACTCTTCATTTAACCATTGCTTTTGATAAGTATCTTTATGAAGGCAAGCATGATTTTAAGAAACAATTTGATCGAATGGCTAAGTATACATTATAAAACAGTTCTATAAACTTCCAAAACCAAAGGCAAACATTCAAATAAAGACATTAAAAAACTCTAACAGGTTGAGACGTTGGCTACCCATGAGAACTATTTAGATGCTAACATTTTAATACACCCACTATGAGGTAAGTTCTCAAAACTGGGGATCACTTATTGCAGAGGCAACTGACAGGTCCTCTTTTTTAAAAAAATATTTTTTAGTATTTTTTTTAATAGTTGGACACAAAACTTTTATTTTATTTATTTATTTTTATGTGGCGTTGAGGATTGAACCCAGTGAGTGCCTTACACATGCTTAGGTGAGTGCTCTACTGCTGAGCCACAACCCCAGCCCCTGATAGGTCCTCTTTATTAAAAAGATTCAATAATATCTAAAGCCTGTAAATCTTGTAACAATAAATGAGACAGAATAGAGAATGTACTATCCTCAAGATACTTACCAAAAAGCTAAATTTTAAACCATTATACTATTCATCGCTAAAGCGAGGATAAATGATAACAAAGCAGTTGCCTTCTTTCTTTTTTTTTAATATTTTCTTTTTTAGTTTTAGGTGGACACAATATCTCTATTTTTTATTTTTATGTGGTGCTGAGAATCAAATCCAGTGCCTCACGCATGCCAGGTGAGTGCACTACCACTTGAGCCACATCCCCAGCCCCTGCTTTCTCACTTTCTAATAGACAACTAGAACTTGTCTATTTCTGAAAATTCCACAACCTTTTACATTTTTGAGACTCAATACTCTTATGGAAGGGTAACTACACTTTATGAAAAAGTATTGAAGAAGACACTATCTGTTATGTCATTCAATGCCACTATGCAAGCATATGTGTAACAAACTCCATTGGAATCAGTGCCAGGAAAATAGTTTCTTTCTTGAAAAAGTGATATGCTTCCTTTATCAGAAAATGAGAAGTATGTTGAGCATCATGTTTCTTTCTTTTTTTTAAATTTTTTTTCCTTAGTTGTAGTTGGACACAATATTTTATTTATTTATTTTTATGTAATGCTGAGGATCAAGCCCGGTGCCTTGTGTGTTCTAGGTGAGTGCTCTACGCTGAGCCACAACTCCAGCCCTCATGTTTCTTTTTTTAACAGATGAGTCAGAGCTAAAACTTATTTTAGGTACAGCAATTATCTAATCCTAGCTCCACAGTATGTCTGTCCTTTGCTATCTTTATGGTTATTATAATGACAGACTTTATTTCTGTCTATTATATGAGTTTTCCCTAAAAATGCTTTCCATGAGAAGTATCCTGGGTTTTAACAGGAAACTGAAAGCTTCCTGATGGCAGAGAGAGTATTTATTTCTCCATATCTCTAGTATACAGTTGTATATACATAAATCATCCTAAAATCTTGATGATACTATATCACACGATACATATTTTACTTTCAGATAATTATCATATATGTAATAATCATCCTAAGCAAACATGGAAAATGGGACCAGAAAATGGATAGGAAACCATGAATATTAAGTAGGCTCACTTGGTCACATCAGAGATAGCTGTGGAAAATGAGGAAGTAAGGGAAGTCAGGTGGAATATAATATATTTATACCAAATACAGACAGCAGATAATGCGTCTGCTCCAATTGCAGACAGCTATAAAAAACTAGGCTATCTCTAAGGAGGGAGGTATGACCATTAAATAAAGGCATAAAAGAAGTTACAAATTTTGTAAAATCAAATAAGAAAAGGTGTTAAGAATAGGAAACATTTCTAACATCAATCTTGTAAAATCACTCGTTTTCAGAGATGGCAGAATAGAGAAGATGAGGAAACTTTGGAATCAGCTATAATTATTCCTTAAAGAATTGGGGAAACAGTGAGTGCCAAGGAGAGAAAGAGGATGCTTACATGCACACTATGCTGGAAGAAAGTGTTACACTTCCAATTTATAAGACCAACAAATATGCATTGAAGATAAATGGTAGGGAAGGTAAAGAAGCCAATAAGGTGGTAGATAATAACAAACAGACAAATAAGGAGGTAAATATAATATCTGCTTATTAACAAAAATGAGGATGTCCACCTGATAATATTAATGATTTTGGTCGTAAGCATGTTGTTTTTTTTGTTTTGTTTTGTTTTTTGTTTTTTTGCAGTCCTAGGATTGAACTCAGGGCCTCCTACATGCTAGGCAAGTGCTCAACCATTGGGCTACATCCCCAGCCTTTATTCGTAGTCTTTAAAAAAAAGAAATAAAAAAGAAAAATAGATATCAAATGCCAGTAAAGGCCAGGTGTGGTAGTACACTCTTGAAATCCAAGCTATTCGGGAGGCAAAGGGAGGAGGTTCATAAGTTCGAGGCCAGTCTTAAAAATTTAGTGAGACTGTCTCAAAATAAAAAAGACTGAAGATGTAGCTCAGAGCTACATATGTCCCCAGTACAATTCAATCCCCACTACAGTACAGCTTTTAGAATGCTTGCTTTGGGATCATGCCTCTAGAAACCTAACTTCAAGTTGCCAGGATGGGAAAAGCCCAAGTCACATGGGAAAGTTCATGTAGGTCCTCTGAATGACAGCCCCAGCTACCCACTTGGCCAAAGGCCAATCAACTACCTCTCATGTGAGTCAGCTACCTTAGATCTCCAGCCAGGTTGAACCTTTAGATGACTGAAGCCCCAGCTAACATCTGGCAACAACCACATGAAATTTGCCAACTGGAATAACCCAGTTGAAGTCTACGCGACCCTCAGGATTGTGAGAGATAATAACAAATTGTTGTTTTAAAGTTTATTAGTAGCTGTAGATAACCAGGACATCAGCCTAAGTTACTATGGACACTTTGTTTTCCCCTCTACATCCTTTTAGTTACTTCTTGAAGTCTTTCAGTTCTGAATGCCCAACTGCTATCCTAACTTCTAATCTCAGCTCACTACCCACCCTCACTCCATTCTACACCTGCCACTGAAGCAGAACTTAAAAACCAAGAGCAAATTTCTATGCAGGATAATTTTCCAGAAGGAGTTACCTATCATAGCAAAGATAAGATCTGAAGGGATGAATTCTGATTCTCTACATTAGGGAGTCCCAGAAATATATTCATTTCTTATAATTTATATATATCATAATTTAAGGTAATATAAAACAATGACTCATGAAAAAGGTTTGGCTATTTTGAATTTAGGGAAAAAAGTTGAGCTTAAAACTATAAGTTCTTTTTAGTGGCATATTTTCCCAAGTTACTATTATTTGCCCTTTATTTTATTTTATACCAGGGATTGAAACCAGGAATGCTTAATCACTGAACCACATCTCAATTCTTTTTTGTATTTTATTTAGAGACAGCTAAGTAGCTCAGGGCTTTGCTAAGTTCCTGAAGCCGGCTTTGAACTCACAATCCTCTTGTATCAGCCTCCTGTGCCACTGGTATTACAGGCGTGCGCCACCACACCTGCTACACCTAAGTTCTTATAAAGGGATACTTGCATAAATACAAACAATATATCAAGTGTTCAAAATGCAACTAAGGGTTAAACATTAATCAGAATAGCTATGTAGTTAAGTTGTTGGAAAAGAAGAAAATTCTAACATGCAATAGAGTTAACACTAAGGGTACTAAATGTGGGAAAAAGAATATCAAAGAATTCCTTTGTGCAAATACAAATGAATATTTGTGGACAAGGCTTTAACAGCTTATTTCCTTCTTAGTAGATTTAGAATAGGAAAAGTACCTTTGGAATTGTAATGAATATGAAGTTTCCATTCATGGCTCAATATTAGTGTAACACATGATAACCCATAGGATAGAATAAATCTTAGAAATCCTTAAAAAGGATTTTCTTTCTTAACTGACCCAGTAGAGTTCACAGGAGAAAAACCTTATTGAGGAATTATAATGATTTTGAAGAATTTTACAGTCATTATTTACACCATATAGATATGAGAGAACTCACACTGGAGAAAATGCCTATGGAAAAGCTTTATTTTTATTTTAAAAATTTATAAAAATAAAGCACATTCATACTTTGGTTTGGTTTTGTGTTGGTGTTGGGGCTCAGACCCAGGGCACCTCATTCGTACCAGGCAAGTGCTCTACCACTCAGCCACAACCCCAGCCCTCATTAAGCATATTGGGGAAAAACTAACTAAGGTGGAAACTGAAAGGCAACTCTCATTGTGCATTTCTTCAACAACATGAAAGAATTTATACTGGACAAAAACTCAAGAAATGTGTTACGTGTGACCTTTAATCAATATCCCGCCCTTAGATAATATAATTCATATGAGAGAAAATCCTAAAAATGTATTAAGTGTGGTTCTTCCTCTCCAACACCAAAGAGTTCATGCTGGAGAGAAAACATGTCATTAATGTTGGAGAGTACTCAGCCAGAGACTTAGCTTAATGCTAAAACCGGAAAATTCATATAGTCCAGAAACTCTAAACATGTAATGAATGTGGTTAAGGCTTCAGTCAGAGAGCTCCAGCTTTATTGATATCAGAAAACTCAAGGAGGGAAATGCTATTTCTTTTTATTTTTTTCCACTTTGATAGTTGCTATTATTTTATTTTTTACATGAAATGCTTTTATGTCAGACATGCAAGAAAAGCTATTCAGGATCTACTAATTTAAAGTAAGCAGCTCTATAACAGATAACAAAAGCAACAACTTGTTACCGCTCAGCACAGCATCCAGGCATGAGACAATGCATATTTATGCAGCATTAGATCCAAAGGAAAAAGATATTGCAGGGTGGGATGGGATGGAGGGAAAAAATGGAAATGAAACATCAGAGTTTCCCAATGCTTCAAATGTAGTGCATTACAGCAAGAATGGTAAGAATGGAAATAATGGATCTATATACCTCCCTAACACAATGTTTGCTGATAGATCTTCTTTCAGTGGTAAACCAGTTTGAGTATCTTCTATAGTTACTGTGTAATAACAAGTTACTGAACACAGGCTTAAAACTCTCTAGGTAAAAACAATAAATAATCTGGTTCTTTTCCTTTTATAATAATTATGCTTCAATTTTCATTAAAAGCATATATAGGGGCTAGGGCTATAGCTCACATGGTAGAGTGTTTGCCTAACACTGGGTTTGATCCTCAGCACCACATAAAAATAAATTTAAAAAAGAAAGGTATTATGTCTATCTACAAATAAAAATATTCTAAAATAAGCATATATAGTAATGATCAATGTTAAAAATGTTTGTATTCAGAAACAAAACTATAAATTAAAATAAAAATAAAGCACTAAATATTTAAATGAAGACTTAACATATAAGAAAACAATTAATTAGGAAAATATAAACATTTAAGGGGCTGCACTTTGGGACATCCTCTCTTGGGACCTGATGGCTTCTGCAGGCTGTGCATCCTGCCAGGTGTGTGTGTATGTGCGGGGGGGGGGGGGCAGGACATTATGCCTCAGTGCCTCATTGTCCCCCAGCACATCTGGAACAGGGATTGGGACGCTGGCACCATTGAGCTCTGGACCTTGGAGCATATCTTCGACCCATGGAAAACTGTTTCAACAGCTGCAATGCAGAAATACCCAAACCATATGAACCTGAATGTGGTTGGAACTGATGTGCTAGACAGGCATACAGATCCCTCTGGAAAGCTGTGTAGCCATAGACTTCTCAGCACAGAGTCAGGACTGCCTTTGACCCTGAAGTCTCTTATTGGTGCAGCAAGAACCAAATCATATCTGCAAGAACATTCTGTAGTTGATCCAATATTTGAACAGTAAGACTCAAGAAGCTGAGGATGTAATTAAATGGTAGAGACCTGGTCTGTGCAAGGCCCTGGGTTTTTCTGTACTAGTGCATAGGTCATGTGATTGCATCAAGCGCATCAGACATAGGACTGCTTTAGAAAGACGAGAATCCATCTTCTTCTCATTGCCGTGTTTTCACAGAGAAGCAACTGAGCAAAGGACAGTCAGATGCTTAAGAAAGGAGCCATATGAGGAGCTGAGGTTGTGGCTTAGCAGTAGAGTGCTTGCCTAGCACGTGCAGGGCGCTGGATTTTATCCTCAGCATTGCATAAAAATAAAACAAAAAAATAGAACCAAATAAAGGTATTTGTCCATCTACAACTAAAAATTTTTTTAAAAAGGAGTCACATGACACTCACTGTGAGATGAAACAAACCTGTAATCCCAGTGGCTCATGAGTCTGAGGTAGGAATATAATAAGTTCCAACACAGTCTAAGCAAAGGTCCTCATCAATGTCAAGAGATCATGTATCATTTCCTGGCTTTCTGGTTTCTTAAGAGTTGTCCCTATGATTTTTTTTAGCACCTGTATAGCACAGAAACTTGGGGCTCCTGATCTAGGACAGGAAGCCTAGAAAAGGATTCAAAGAATGGCAGTCTCCAGACTCAAAGGGGGGAAATGCTATTTCTGAAATCATTGTGGAAGAGCCTTCAGAGGAAGCTTTCACCTTAACAAATTCAAGACAACTAATACTGGGGAGAAAGCCCTAAAGTAATGAAGGCAGAGAAGTCTTTGACAGGAGAGAGTCTCTTAATGAGCACCAGAAAATTTATACTAAAGACACAGCTGAATGAAATCAGAGTGGGAAATTCTTTATTCATAGGGCCATACTTGCAAAACGTGTGAGAATTCACACTGAAGAGTAATACTTTGAAGATAATGAATGTAGGGAAGTCTTCAATAACTATTTATTGAAGAGAGATATCTATTCATAAATAGAATCTCTTCCTAGAGAGATATCTATTTTAAAAAATTTTTTTGGTACTGGGGATCAAACCCAGTGATGCTTAACCAGTGAACCACATCTTCAACCCTTTTTATTTTGAGACAGGGTCTTGCTAAGTTGCTGAGGCTAACCTTGAACTTGTGATCCTCCTGGCTCAGCTTCCTGAGTTGCTGGGATTATAGATGTGCTCCACCATGTCTGGTTATAAAGACCTTTACTAAATAATTGAGCAAGTACTTCAGACTTCTACAGTAAGATTAATGACAAGACAAAGATTAGATCAGAAAATAAAAGTAAGTATGCAGTAAATATTACTGATGAAAAATCTACATCATTTTGTCTTCAAGAAGCATAAAACCCTACTTTGGGTACTACCAAAGAAGTCAAATATTGTTTTCCATTGTATACAATGAATTGAAGAACATTCTGCTGTCAGGTATAACTGATTAGAACAAATAAATACATTAAAAAAAAAAAAAGCATAGAGTAGGGGTTGGGGATTTAGCTCAGTGGCAGTGAGCTTGCCTAGCCCACGTGCAAGGCCCTGAGTTTGGTCCTTGGTCCTGAAGAGTTTTTTAAAAAAAGCATAGACTATTTTACTGAGTAAAAAGATCATTATTTACTTAATATGTCATCAATAACTTCAGTTTATTCTACTTTTATAGGTTTATTGTAATATAATTTACATGTAACAAATACTCATTTTACATGTATAGCCTGATTAATGCTGATAAATGTACACAGTGGCTAAATTGCCACAATTATCTACATCTAGAATATTTTCACTACCACTTGGGTGGTACCAAAAAGAAAATGCCTTTGAATGCTAGCTGGCAAAAAATATTGTGTGGAATTCTTACATCAGGATTAAAAGAAATCATGGCAAGGGCTTAATGAGAATATAAACAAACATACTTAATTTGAAAGTTAAAGAAATGATGGTACGTTTATAGATTTTTAGTTAGATACAATTAAATGTTCTGACACGAATTTCCATGTATGTTGGTGTTTACAATCTTCAGTATTTCCTTCTAGGCTGATTGCCACTGTACACTGTACACTGTACAATGCTATTAATGTCTACTGATCTACTCCCACATGTGCCTCTAGGATTTTCATTTCAGTTACGTGGGTAAAACATGCTAATAGCAAAACTACCTCTTGGTTCTTCATGTTACCAGTGACTATTAAAAAAAAATAAAGATATTAAACTCACAGAAGAGAAAAATGAAAGCCTACAATAGCTGTACTGAAACTTATGAAGGGCTATGCTAGAGGAGAAAGGAGATACCAATCGTGTACAATCTAAAAATTCAAATCCAATGATTCATATCTAAGAAGTTCACTAGTAGTGGTTAAAGGATTATTGTGAACAGCTACAGTTTGACAGTGCAGACAAGACTCTATCTCCCAGAGGAAAGAAACTCATACTCAATCCTATTTCCCAAGAAAAACATGTAAATATGTACATATCACTTACTAT
Source organism: Marmota marmota marmota (assembly GCF_001458135.2). Classification (NCBI taxonomy): domain Eukaryota; kingdom Metazoa; phylum Chordata; class Mammalia; order Rodentia; family Sciuridae; genus Marmota; species Marmota marmota. The sequence continues at coordinate 42,416 of NW_026000240.1, forward strand.
AATGGAGGCCCCCAAACAGAACAGGTATGTCAAAAAGCTCACAGCCATTTGGGGAAAATGAGATGAAATAATCAAAGAAACAAGTTTGTATATAAACAATGTGTTTTTCCAAAAAATCTTGTTTTAGATAATATGAGCTGTATAGGAATTCACATACACAAACACACAAATATACATACGTACACATATATACTCTTAGAATGAAGTTTCAGAACCTGGAAATACTTTGCAAAATGGACAACTAAAATTGTTCTACAGCTTCTTATCCAGAAAATAAACTGAAGAGAATAAAAACTACATGTCCCCCTAAAAATTATCAATATAACAGTAACAGCTGGATTTGGAAAAGTTATTATTGCAGTTTTATTTCCCCTAGACATTCTACTGAAGCAGAGACTCTGAAGTCCATTTTCACCAATATAAGAATGTCATGGGTTAGGATATAGATTTCAGCTCTAACTTTATATAAATGAGGGGATGCCTTACACATTGAATTCTGTGCTAATAATAAATGTTCCAACACAGATTGAACAAATCAGTTACCAGAAATGTTACAAAAAGATTTAAGCATCTAGTGAACTCTGCTTTAGTGACTTTTCAAGTCCCTTCTAGTTTTAAGGCTTGAATCCTATGATCACTATGATGAGAGGAGTGAGAAGAAGCACTCATGATAAATTGTGATCACATTAATATCTTCTCTAAATGAAAATAATTATTCTGAAAATCTCTAGTGGTTATGCTTATGTATTTTGTTAATATTTGCTATTTCAGTGTTTTGAAATCTATATTTTAAAGGCCCATTCAATGCCTCAGAACCTAGCTTTTTTGTACTTCCTTCAACACTGTTGAGTACCAGTCTTCCACTGAAGTAAAATAGCCATATGCATATGAAGGTCTCATATACAACTGGAGTGTGTTTTGATATAACCACTTAAAATTATCTGGCAGTATCTAATAAAATTCAACTTATTAATCCTATGAACCCAGAAATTCCATTCTTAGGTATCTACTCAACAGACATTCACACATATGTTCACCAAATACTGTTCTAGTACCAGTATTTGTAATAGCCAAAATTTAGAAATTTCAAATACCCATCAGCATTAGAATAAAAAAATAGATTGTGGCATAGTCATACAATGGAATGTGATCCTCTGTAAGGAGCATAAACTCCAAGTGTACATGGATGAATCTCAAAAATATAACACTGAGCAAAATAAGTTAGATATGAAAGAGAACATAATATATGTGTACAATGTCATTTGTTCACAGAATTGAAAAAGTGGCAAAAAATAATCTATGGTGTTAGAAATCAGTATGAAGACCACCTCAAGTAGGAGGGGTGTAAGTGGTGAACATGAGAGAGAAGCAGATGGAGATGGAGAGAAACTGTTAACAGGGCATGAGGCAGGTTTTGGGCCTACTAATATACTGTGTCTACTTCAAAGTGCTTAAATTTTTCTTTGGCAAAAATGCATCAATTTTGTATATATATCATTTTTTTCAATGAAAAGTTTATAGGAGCAGGAAGTGTTGGGAAGTGATATTGGCTAAATTATATTATTAATATTATGTGTAGGGCTGGGGATGTGGCTCAAGCAGTAGCGCACTCGCCTGGCATGCACGGGGCGCTGGGTTCAATCCTCAGCACCACATAAAAATAAAATAAAGATGTTGTGTTCACTGAAAACTAAAAAATAAATATTAAAAATTCTAATAAAAAAAAGAATTCAGCATCACTTTAAAAAATATTATGTGTATATTCAAATACATAATAACAAATCCTATTATTATACTAATAAAAAACTATGGAAAGAGAAAAAAAATTTGTAGGAAAAACTGGGTACAGTGGCACATGCCTACAATACCAGCAACTTGAAATGCTGAAGCAGAATTTCAACTTCAAGGCCAACCTCAGGAACTTAGCAAGACCCTGTCTCAAAATAAAAAAGAGCTGAGTAGCTCAGTGGTGAAGTACCCCAGGTTCAATACCCAGTACCATCCCTACCCCCACCCCCCTAAAAGTTTACAGCAAGATAGTCAGAATAGACATCAAAACACTTAAGGAAAGAATCAGTATTCTTCTGAAGATCTTACTGGAAAATTTGTCTTCATGTGGTTTTGGTAATCTGGAGAAGTGCTGAAGATACAAAGCAGGAAAGAACTACTATAACTGGCTAATTCCTAGATGAATTCAGACAGAAGCCAGCATTCAGTATTGGTGTCTAAAGAAACTAACTTTAATTGTTGTGTTTCTTGAACTATTTCTTACACTCGACATATTTTCACCCTAACTTGTGGCAAAAGCAATGATTACTGAGTCCTGGATCCAAATCTGAATTCCCTTCAAGGCAACATTAGGTCAGAGATTGCATATTGACTTATTAAAAATTCTATTCTACATATCATTAGCTATTTTATCAAGAAAGTTTTCTCAGTATTAATAATTCCTCTTAGGCAGAATTGGGCCAGAGATTTGTAAATTCATTTATTAAAAATTCTGTTCTACATGTCATTAGTTACTTTATCAGGAAAATTTTCTATTCAATATGTTAATAGTGTTAATATTTTAAAAACTAGGTTATTATTTCCAGAATGTCTAGAAAGATAAATTTTCAAACAAAAAATAAACATAAAAATACAATCCCATCTACATAAACAAAGCAGAAAAAGAATAAGGAATTATAACACAAGATCAAAGAGAAGAATGAGAACCAGATACCATTAAAATGTTCTTACCGGTGCAGTTTGCCACCATAGAATGGCTTAGTATGAAAGGTAATGCTGGCAGAATACCCAGTTTTTGCACAGTTGACACTGACTTTGCCACCAAGTTCTACCCATGGAACAGTCAAAATTGACCGGGCATATGCACAAGGAAGAGAAAAAGTATATTCTTCTCCATGCTCCAGTAGACTGAGGATGCCTGTGTATGAAATCATGGTTAACATCTTTTTAAAGAAACATAGTGCTACCAAAAAATTCACTATTTTTTTCCCTGTCCACTACATGACCTAGTACATGATTCCTATCTTCCCACATGATTATTTTGTTTAACCTTCATTTAACTTTGGATGGTACTGACTACATTTACAATTACATTTGATAACATTTCCTGGTATAGTGAATCAGATTTATTTCACCATGATCTTACTATCCCTTTGGGGTTTATGGGACTAATAAATGTTATAGTGGAAACTATCTGAGTTCCCGCTAATGCTCAAAAAAAAAATCCATTAGGCAGAGCTCAAGGACATGTTATACTGTACCATGTTAAGATCTGGTCACTAGTTAGTACTAATAACTTTTTCACAGCAGTTTGGGAATAACTGAATAGCTACTGTATAAAGGTATATATAGCTGGTATGATGGCACAGGTCTGGAATTCTAAGTACTGGGAGGCTGAGGCAGAAGGATCTCAGTTTGAGCCCAATCTGGGCAACACTGTAAAGACCCTCTCTAAAAATAAAATTAAAAAGGGCTGGGAATTTATTTCAGTTGTAGCATGCATGAGCTACTATTCAATCCCCAATACTGCAAAATAAAATAAAATAAAATAAGGGATCGATAGGCCTTAAACTCAGATAATATGATGGGAAAAGTGTTCTTCATTCTAGTCTATGTATATCAAGGAAGGAAAAAATGTAATTCTATCATAAAAACTAATAATTTGTAAATTATATATGAATATATAAAATAAATTGCCAATTTCTGAAATATTTAAGGTGAAGCTACAAGAGATGTGAGTGATGCTTTTGTTTTTTGATACTTGGGATTGAACCCAGGGGAGCTCTATCACTGAGCTAGACCCCCAGTCCTTTTTACTCTTATATTTGAGATAGGATCTTGCTAAGTTGCCCAGGATGGCCCTGAACTTTTTTTTTTTTTTTTTAATGGACACAATATCTTTCCCTCCCTCCCTCCTTTCTTTATTTAATGTGGTGCTGAGGATCAAACCCAGTGCCTCATGCATGCGAGGCAAGTGTTCAACCACTGAGCTAAAACCTCAGCCCCTGGCCTTGAGCTTTTGATCTTCTTGTCTCAGCCTCTTAAGTAGCTAGGTGAGGACTTGGTGAGCACTTGGTGTAAGTGGTGGATTTTAAACAAGTATTGTTCTAATGGGGTTTGTTCTATATTAAGTGATGCTATATTAAAGATTGTTTTAAAAAGGGAATTACATTAATGAGTACTCAATCTATATTAGAAAATTAAGAGACACTAAAGGATAGATGAGCTACATTATTAACCTTCCTGAGTTTTTTACCTGTGTCTTATCAGACCAAATATTTAATTGGATATGAACTTCTAGTATGAACTCACGCATTTCTCTCTTAATGAATGCTCACTAAGTACACTGTTCTTTTGTTTTACAGCACTGGGGACTGAACTCAATTACTGAGCTACATCCCCAGCCCTTTTTATTTATATATTTAAAAAATTTTTACCTTTATTTTTTATATATTTTTATTTGGCGCTGAGGATCAAACCCAGTGCCTCACACACACTAGGCAAGGGCTCTCCCACCAGTCCTTTTTAATTATGAGACAGGGTCTCCCTTAGTTGTCTAAGCTGGCTTCAACTTGGGATGCTTCTGCCTCAGCCTCCCAAATCGCTAGGATTGCAGGCGTATGCCACTGTGCCCACTCTGTTCTTAATGTTCAAAAAAAAGGGCAAGAGTCACGATAAATATTTTTATATGGTTTTTAGGACAACCAAAGACAAACTGAGATTATAATGTAATCTACCCAAAGCAACATCAACTTTTTTTTTTATTATTGCTCTTTAGAGTCTTCATAAAGGGCAACAATAAATAAAAAGTATTGAGCCATTTCAGAAGAAATATGTTTCTGGTTGTAGTACATTTATAAAACAGAAACTGTCAGAAGATAAACAACATACTTGAGTATATCTTAAGGGTTAATAACTTAATGCTAAATTGGGAAGGATGCTGCATTTTTATTACTTTTGTAAAAATATGTAATCTTTAAATTGGGTTTTTGATTTTTCATTTCTAAGAATATATTTAGCATAAGCAGTGAAAAATGTAGCATTTAAAATATGAAGACAGATTATGCTTAGTGAAGCTAGCCAATCCCTAAAAAACAAATACCAAATGTCTTCTTTGATATAATGAGAGCAACTAAGAACAGAACAGGGAGGAAGAGCAGGAAGAAAAGATTAACATTAAACAGATACATGAGGTGGGATGGAAAGGGAGAGAAAAGGGAAATTGCATGGTAATGGAGGGAGACCCTCATTGTTATACAAAATTACATATAAGAGGTTGTGAGGGGAATGGGAAAATAAACAAGGAGAAATATGAATTACAGTGGATGGGGTAGAGAGAGAAGATGGGAGGGGAGGGAGGGGGGATGGTAGAGGATAGGAAAGGTAGCAGAATACAACAGTTACTAATAGGGCAGTATGTAAAAATGTGGATGTGCAACCGATGTGATTCTGCAATCTGTATTTGGGGTAAAATTGGGAGTTCATAACCAACTTGAATCTAATGTATGAAATACGATATGTCAAGAGCTTTATAATGTTTTGAACAACCAATAAAAAAAAAATAAAAAATAAATAAATAAAATAAAATATGAATAATACACAACCAGTTTTGAATACATGTGATAATGGAAACATTAGGATAACTGAGATTCACAGAATTCTAAAATCTTATTTATCTATTAAATAAATGAATGTTTCCTTATTAAAAAAAAAAAGAAAAGTATAAGGGGAACAAAATTAATTTTCATAAATGCCATTCCCTGATTTTATTTACTTCTTGCTGAGGGTAACCAATAGAAATTAAATTTCCAAAACACAATGAATGAATATATACTAGCATTTTGATAATAAAAATTTTATTATTATACACCTCCTTCAAGATTAAAGCATGGTTTGTTTGTTTTTTTAAATCAATTTAAAAAAAAGATTAAAGTATGGTGAACATAGTAATGTTTTTCCTCATTTCTATAGAGATGTTCTCCTTTTTTGGGAGTGGAAAACATTATCATTACTAGATTCTTTCTGATACATAAACTGGAAAGAACAACTGTCCTTGGGATGAGAGGGTCGAAAGGTGAGGTTCTAAATGTGGCTATGCCTCAACCTTTATAATCTTGACATGTCCCATCACTCTAAACTTCGTTTTTTTCATCTAAAAATAAACAAACTGACCTACAATGGGCCTAAGGCTAATGGTATAGAGCATTTTTCAGAAGGTGGCAAACTTTTTTTTTTAACTAATAAAATATAATTTTTTTTATATTATAAAAGTTATAATTAACTTGATTGGTAAATTGATAAAACATATCACAATGGAACTTAAACAACAGGGAAAACTGAAAAGGAGAATGAACTATTTTCTTACAAACTATAATACAATCTTAAAATGTTAAGAGTCGGGCTGAATTATGCCATGCTTACATTGCAAGTTTACATTCACAACAAATTATTCTTTGCACACAGTTTTTCTTTTTTCTGTCATTATGTTTTCATTAACATTTTAAGGATTTCTGTGGAGGTTTTTGTTTTCATTTTGTATTCTTGCCCAAAAGACACTATTTTCTCAAATTATTTTTTCATAATTTTTTGATGAAATAGAATTAAAATTTGGCAATGTTTTTTTAAAATAGTCCGTGAGTAGCTGCTAATATAAGAGATATACATAAAAACTTTCCTAGAAGATATTTCTTGTGATTTTTATAATAACGAAAATAAGGGAACAACTTCAATGTCCAAATACAGAAAAGTAGTTTAATAAAAGATAGTAAATGCATTTCACAGAGTATTATATAGTCATTAAAATGCTGCATCAATGTCATGGGAAAATTAATATATTTTGTAAAAAAAAATAGCAGAACACTATACATAAAATTAATCCTAATTTTATAAAACTTTGAACATACACTCTGACTCAAAATAAAAAATAAAAAAGGCTAGATATGCAGTTCAGTGTTCGAGTGCCCCTGCATTTAATCCCCAGTGTACTTAAAATCAGAAATAATTTACTTTAAAGGAAAATTCACATTAGTCCACAGATACACTTTACTTGCCGGGCGTGGTGGTACACGCTTGTAATCCCAGCAGCTTGGGAGGCTGAGGCAGGAGGACTGATTGTTCAAAGCCAGCCACAGCAACTTATCAAGGCCTTAAGCAACTCAGTGAGATTCTATCTCTAAATAAAATATTAAAAAGGGCCAGGGATGTGGTTCAGCAGTTAAGCTCCCCTGAGTTTAATACCCTGTACCTGCCCAAAAAAAAATTATACACACTTTTCTTGTGCCTCAACATACATCTGGAACACACTAGGAATCAGACAAAAAAAAGCAGTATACACAAAACTTCCAATTTGTAATTAATATTTATACAGATTCCCAAAATTAAAAACTGTAGTTTTTAATTTTTTTTTTTTTAAGATGGACAACATGCCTTTATTTTATTTGCTTATTTTTGTATGCAGTGCTAAGGATTGAACCCAGTGCCTCACCCATGCTAGGCAAGTGCTCTGCCACTGAACCCCAGCCCCAGCCCCCTATAGTTTGATAATAAAAATTGAAGAACAATTTTTCTACTTACCTTCTCCAACCATTGTCACACCTATTGACATGCCTAAGAATTTGCTTTTAGTCCAGACATGTGCATTTACACACATCTTCCTTTCTGCACATTCTGCATAAAATCCTGAGACTGGAGGATGATGGGAAACCTGCTCAGCAACAAATCTGACTGTGTAATAGTCTGATCCCACCTGGCTTGAAGAATCTTCTGATAGAGAAGTATGATTCGTGACTGCCTGGGTGGAAGAGCTGCTAGCAACACTGGATGTAACCTCGCTTTTCGGCATCCTCCAGGAGCAGTGAAATGTTTCTCCAATGATAGGATTGTATGGTTTCTTAGCAATGGCTCCCTTACGGCCTTCATGAAATGAGGTAAGGTAGTACTCAACAAAGCGAATCATTCTGTCCTCAGCTGTGGCTCCGTTAGTGATGGTTATAAATAGGTCTGGATGAGACATAAAGTCTGCATACATTTCCAGCAAGGAACGCTTCTCTAGGATAAATGTAGGGAGCACCACCTAAAACAACAATAACAAAAATGAACCAAAAAGGGAAAATTTAATTCATGTGTACATCTATAGACAATTATTTGTATGCTTTGAAAGCATTTCATTATAAATAGATATTAAAAACAAAGATACAAACAAAAAGGATTTGGTCTCAGTAAAAAATAAGCATGCTTAAAAGGAAATGAGAGCTTGCCCAAATGGTTAAGATTAAATCCAAATTTAGGATACTGAGAAGATCAGATAGGGAAAAAAAAAAAATCTTCAAACTTTTAGACTGGATAAAAGTATCATCAGGAAAATGGTTTTAAAATCCAAAGTAAATGTGAGCCATGTCTTTTCTCCTTTCTTACCTTGAAAATAAACTATAGGTGATTGATGAAGATATGAGAAGAGGCAATAAATGCCATTTCCTGGGAACAGACTAAAGAGTTCACAGACCAAAGTAAAACCTGTAACTTGTAATTAATGTTAAGTACAAGAGAAGAACTTCTGACACTAAAGGCAGAAAAGAAAGATTAAATACTTCACTTAGAACTGGAGAAGCACTGCAAAATGATTCAACTCTTTGTGAAAGGAAATTGGTGATATTTTTCAAGAGCCCTAAGATGTTCATACCCATTTAGCATGGCAATTATTCCTACAGAAATCTAGCTTAAAGGAAAGAAATAATATGAATGAAAGAAAAGGAATGTAAAATGAATTAAAACAATTTACATTTTAAACATGGTTCTAGATAATTTAAATACAGAACTTTCACCTAATGAACCATTATAGTCTTTCAAAATTATGGTTTTGAAGATGAGACACAAAAGACATCAGGTGATGAAGGTTCAGGTGATGAACTGAACACACACATCTTAATTTTGCTTTCTACTGAAATCTCATTTAAATGACATTAAATAAATTCTATATAAAGACAAACGCAGAGATAGCAAAAAGGTACACAAAAAGTAACAAAATTCAGGAGTTTATTAATTAGAAAAGTGAACCTTAAGCAGTTTACCATTAAAGATTCCTGAAAAAGCTCAGGAACTTGACAGCCCCAGGTACTTATGGATCTGGAGGTTTTGAGGAGTGCTAAAATAAAGATGACTGAGTGAAATCTGTTTATAAAGTCCAGAGGTTTAGTTTCTAGAGAGTAAAAGAAACAAGGTGGTTAATTCTCTAGATTAGAAAATATAGGGGGCTTGTAAGAGTATAGACACTCAGCTGATAAAAAGGGTTGTAAGTAACCCTTTGTAAATTAAATGTTAGATGCTGAGACTCTCTCCTGCCCATCCTCTTTTCCTGTTCAATATCTAGTTGTTTAACCAACCACACAGGAGATGAGAAAATTTTCTTCTAGGAAATTGCCAATCCTAGAGAAAAAAAACAATGATTCAGATACCACTTTCCCCAACAAATGACCCATCCAGATTACTGGACAATAAAAAACACAAGTATTATCCACATGTTCAAAACTTAAAATCAGCTTTTTTTGTTTCCCTAAACTTAATCATAGACAAAAATCCAAGAAATGCCAGATCTCTAATTAGAAATATAAAGGCCAAAATAAAGAAACAGATATGGAATAAACAGAAACCTCACAAGAGGGGGAAAGTATTAAAAAATAAATAAGTAAATAAATTATATATATATATATATCTCTTCAGAGAACTGAGAAAAAAAAGAAACAGGGAGGCTTCTGTAAAAAGGAAAATTCAGAAAGTTTAAAAACATGCTAACAAATGTTAAAACTGAAGAGAAGGATTAGCAGATAGAGGTAAGAAAATCTCCAAAAAATTAGGGGAGAAGAGAGAAAAATAGATCAGAACAGGGAGTTCAATGGCCATTAAAGGGTTTCAGAAAGAACAGGGAAAAAAAAGAAAGAAAATCATTAAGAAAGTAATTCAAGGCTGGGCATGGTGGTGCATGCCTATAATCCCAGCAGCTCGGGAGGCTGAGACAGGAGGATCAAACTTCAAAGCCAGCTTCAATGATGGCAAGGTGCTAAGCCATCTCAGTGAGACCCTATCTCTAATAAAATACAAAATTGAGCTGGGGATGGCTCAGTGGTTGAGTGCACCTGAGTTCAATCCCTGGTACCAAAAAAAAAAAAAAAAAAAAAAAGAAAGAAAAAAAGAAAAGTAATTCAAGAAAATGTCAAAGAACTGAAAAATATTAGTTGTCACATTGAAAAAGATCAGCAAGCACCCAGAGACAATAGGTAAAAAGAAACCTGGATCAAGATTCAGAACAATAAGCTGAGGCAAGAGGATCACAAGTTTGAGGCCATCCTGGGCAACTTAGGGAGACCCTGTGTAAGAAAAAAAGGGAATGGGGCAGGGAAAGTAGCTCCCAGTAAAGTGCGAGTTACTTTCAATCCTTAGAGCCATAAAAAAAGATACAGAATAATTTCAAAGAGAAAAAGAAACAAAAAGGGTTACAAAAGATTAACACTCATAATGACTTCAGTCTTTTCACCAGAATCTTGTAGTAAGGAGGCAATATTCTGAGTGAAATTTGTTTACAAGTTACAAATTCTAACCACACTAACAATCAAATATGAAAGCAACATAAGAAAGACATTTCAGAAACACATTTTCACATTCCCTTTCTACAGATCTTTCACAGAAATTAGAGGGGGAGCATGTGCTTCAACAAAATGAGAGGAAACTAAGAAAGAAGAATGGGTTAGATCTAGAAAGGTAAAGAAATCCTGGTTCAGATTAGAGTGATGTGACTTTGTTAAACATGCACAAATGTAGAAAACCCCGACAAATCCAGAATGGTTATCAAATATAGTGGCAAGAAGTATGGAATTTGTAGAAATTCATGCTATTTGAAGATCAAATGGCAAAGGGAAAGTGAAATTTCTACAAAACTCATACTAACCCTGTTTTTGTCTTGATTTTCTGACTCAGGGCGGAAGAAACTATGAGCTTCATTCTAGTCTTGATAGGGGTTACTTTCTTCCTCAAGAGACAGACATGGAAGACTCATCTACACACTTCATGCTGCTACTGTATCACCTTTCCAAACCAGAGGACAGAACGTCCTAGAGAAAGTAGTCTCAACTGTTTCTGTATTTGGCTTCTGTTGACCATCTGCTGATGAAGTCAATACTCTCAACTCCACACTGCTGCTGGATTGGCTGAAGACTAATTTCCCCCCAGTCGAATTCTGGCTTCAATCTGCTCCTGAGAGTTGGAGGTAGGTCATAGTTTGCTTAGAAGCAAAAAATACTAAGCACCTTACTCCCTCTGCCCACATTCTTGCTGAAAGTCTGGTAGCTGGTTCGCACCAAATGTTCTGAGACATATATATTTTACAGGATTCACTCACAACTTTTGTCTTCTACAAAAAGGGCTCTTATCAACTCAATATTTTATGAGAAGCTGAAACCAGAGACTCAAATGTTTAGCCTCCCTTCATTAGGGAGCTGTCCTCTATAAATGGCAAAATAGCCCTTTTCTTAAGCTAATTAAGCTTGTGTTGGCAATTCACCTCTTCCTAAACTAAGTAATGTTGTTATGGGGTACAAATACAAGTGGTGAAACTATAGAGAAAACTAAGAGGATGATTAACACAAAAAACAAGTAAGTTGCTATATTCAGGAAATAGTATGTGACAACTGGGAGGGGCACTCAAAGAGGTTCCATATTCCGTCAGTGTTCTATAATTTAATGTGAGAGGGATGAGTAAATGGGTTTCATTTTACCATTATTCTCTGAATGTTTATAAGTATTCTTTCTTTAGTCTTCTGTGTGTAAAACATATTTCAACAAAGAAAAGATAGTAACTGGAAAAAGAAAACGAAGCAAATTGCCTATAAATAAAAATAAAAAAGAATCTTCAAAGTGAAAGATATATATATTAGCATGGTGGTATGATGGGAAATTCTTTTCTTTTTTTAAAATTTCTATGACATGTTAATTATAATAATAATATTATTTAAAAAGGACCAATAGGGAAAATGTACATTACTCATTTACAACATGTGGAGAAAATATATATTACTTAACTAAAACATGAAGGCTGGGCCCATGGCTATCTTCTTCCTTGTTGTCCCAATACTTAGCACAGAGTCTGGAATATAATATGGGCTCAGTAGATATTTGTTAATTGGTGTGATATTTTAGATAGGAGGTAGGTGTCACTGCAGTTTAGTCACAGATTCCTTAATATTGCTTGAAAAGTACTATTCGTTTAAATGTTACGTGATTATTCCTAATTTGTCCTCAGTGAATATTAACACATAACTTTTTAATTAACATGGCACAAATATGGAGAAGTATATATGTACACTATTCACGCGAAGAGACAGTTTTACTAGAACATTCTTTTCAAATGTTCTTATACTTGGTAACCTCAACATTGTTTTTATGCCTGCTAAACCTAAAATCTACCAAGGGATAGGAAACACCATACTGATACCAAACAAACCCCTCAGATGACTACTCATTTTTATTAATTTCACAACTAATAAAGTCTTTGCTGGACCAATAATATGAAGATATTTCTTGAATAAAATGATACTAGTTGAAGTACTGAGGTTAAATGAAATAATTAATGAGTTCTTATTAATTCCTAAAATGTCTATTCCTTAGTAGACTTTGAAAAGCAACCTGTTCACTTTTAAAACCTACTATAGGGGCTGGGGCTAGGGCTCAGCGATAGAGTGATAACCTAAAGCCTAGCATGTGTGAGGCCCTGGGTTCGATCCTCAGCACCACATAAAAATAAATTTAAAAAAAAAAAAAAAAACCTACTGTGAAGCACAGTAAATTAAGTAAAAAAGAAAAGCTTTCGATGTTTATGAGCTTTAAAGTGAATGCTAAACTCAAAATGCTTTCTATTTAAGTTGCATTTTCAGATGAACAAGTCACTGAAAATAATCCTTAAACTTTCATTATCTTTAAGGGTAACAAAATCTTTAAGGGTAACATACAGATAAGTCAATTTGAAATTCCATATTAATGCATAATCATATCAGTAGTAATTCAAGGTAAATAATCCCACAGTAATTAATATTTGAGATACATAGGTTTTAAGCCTAATTTGCTTTTAGAATTAATGTTATGGAGATACATAGGCTTTAAGCCTAATTTGCTTTCAAAATTAATGTTATGGATTAATTGTTTAAATAAATTAAAGCACACTAATTATTTTAATTGTGAATAAAGAAGATTGGTTGAAAATTAAAAATCATAGATCAATGCTTCTCAACTTTAATGTACATATAAATCAGATATCTAATTAAGATGCAGATTCTGGTCTATTAAGTCTGGGACTAGGGATTGAGATTCTGCATTTCTAACAAACTCCCAGGGGATGGTGATACTGCTGGCCTTTAGATCACACTTTTAAATTAGCAAGATTGTAGAGGATAGATCTATAAACTATAATCTTGGGGCCAAATCTGACCTGTTTTGTTTTGTTTTTCCCCTTGGGTGCTGGGGATTGACTCAATAGGATGCTTTACCACTGAGCTACATATTTGGCTTATTTTTTATTTTGAGGTAGGGTCTTGTTAAGTTGTTCTGGCTGGTCTTAAACTTATAAACCTCATGCTTCAGCCTCCTGAGTCTTCTGGGATATCAGGCATGCACCACCACACCCAGATCCTTCTGCTTTTTAAAGTAAAATTTTATTGGAACATAGTCATGTCCAATTCAGCAAATTTTTTCTTATGGTTTTTGCAGATTACATCCTTTTCCTTAGACTTTTCAGTATAGTATACCAATAGATCCCTTTTATTTTTTACAGAAAGAGGATTTACTATTACACTTCCTGCTGTACCAAAAAAACCATTAGATTTTTATGAAAATAAGAAATGTTGATTAAGAGACTAAGAAACTAATCATCTAAAAGACAAGCCTTGACAACATTAACAGTTTCCAGTATGGTCCTGACTTAACAATCTCCATAGCCAGTTTATACTATTACTTACTCTCGTTAAGTCCATGCCCAGCTTGAGCTGTGACAAGAGATGCAGGATAACACTGCGTTGCTCTTCTACAGCTCCCAGGTCATCCTCCTTGTTGTCACAGGTGTCTTCTACCTCATCATCTGCATTTACTTCTTCAGGTTCCTTGATGTAAAACAGAACAAGTCTAGTATTACTAATACCCATTAATAAAAGGTTTAACATCAGACTTTAAGAAATTTCTACTTAATCTAAATCAATCAAAGGATAGGTAAAAATAATCTGAAAAAATAAATTCTATCATTTTGCCATGGAATAAATTTCCTTCCAAGAGCCCATTATTGCTGGAATTGAAAATTTGTGGGTTTTACCATAGACATCCATATAAAATACATTTATTTTGTAGAAAGAGAATTTTTTAAAAAGAGTGAAGAATGTTTCATTTGAATCTCAGGCTTTCACTACCTGCCTGGGGACCTCACCACTATGTATAATTTAAGTTTTAAGAGTTTTGAGAATTAAATATTTCCTTCTTTTAAAGCTAAAACTATAAGAGTATTTTTTAGCTAGCCATGGTGGTGCACTCCTGTGATCCCAGAAGACTCTGGAGGCTAAAGCACGAAGATCACAAGCTCAAGGCTGGCTTCAGCAATTAGGAAAACCTTGTCTCAAAATAAAAAATAAAAAGGTCTGGGAATGTAGCTCAGTGGTAAAGTACCCCTGGGTTCAACACTCAGTATTTTAAAAAAAGAAAAGAAAAGAATTTATTGGTGCATTATAATTATACATAATACTGGGATTCAGCATGTGTAGAAGTAAATTTTAAAATGATTGCAAGCACTGGGCATGGTCACACAGCCTGTAATCCCAGCAACTTGGGAGACTGAGGCAGAAGGATCACAAGTTCAAAGTCAGCCTCAGCATCTCAGTGAGGCCCTAAACAATTTAGCAGGACCCTGTCTCAAAATAAAAAATAAAAAGGGCTGGGGATATAGCTCAGTGGTTAAGTGCCCCTGGGTTCAATCCTCAGTAAAAATAGCATAACATAAATAAAATAAAATGACTGCAAGCACATGTCAAGTCTCTACTGTAAACTGTATTTTGATATTCATTCACTCTTGAAGTTGTCAGGATGAAATCTTGGGGTTCAAGAGAATTCTAGGTCCACATATTGAAATCCTATAGTTGCTCATGCTATCATAATGCCACAAACATTCTCTGTACAGCTCTTCAATCGATCACTAAAACAACCCTTGGGGGTTGGGGATATAGCCCAGTTGGTAGAGTACTTGCCTCACCTGCACAAGGCCCTGGGTTCAATCCCCAGCATCCCCCATCCAAAATAAAAACAACCCTTGGAAAAATGAAAATGTTTTAGCTCTCAATTTGGAGCTCCTAACTCCAAATGACTGATTAAGAGAAACAATTTTTACTTATTTTTATTTAAACAATGGTTTCACATCCTAAGATTCTATAGAATCTTATCAGCTGTCACATTACAGGTTTATGTGGGGTTGATGTACCATCTTTCATTGGAAAGCCTCATTAGTATCTCTGTGCAAGAGAGCTTTATATAAGGATGTTATCAGTTGGTATCAAGTTATGAAAAATTTTAAAAGGTAATGATTTTGTTAATGTCTTTGCTTTTGATTTTTTCCTCCCATCATCAAATGCTACCTAACCAAACTGTTCCGCATAGCTAGACAAAGAAAACCAATTTTACTCAGATGCAAAATCAAAAATCTAATATTCTCAAGATGCTAAAAACAAAATATAAAACACAGTAACAGAGTTAAAAGATAATGGGTTTCTGACCATTCTTTGGCCTTTATCTTTGTTTTCCACTTCCCTTTTGCCAAGGAAATCTATTTCAACTAACATTCTGATAAATCAATTAATGGTGTAATTTATTTCCTTATGTTAAGACCAGACAATTATTGTTTCCATATGTCAGAATTACTTCTGTTTTTATGACCCTGAGGAGAGATCACAAAGACTTCCCAAGTCATCTTTTCAATGGCTAGTAAGTTTGTCAGACTATTTCCTGTTAATATTGGATAAATCAGTTGCATAATATAGTTTAAGTATACTCGAACATTTACTCATTATAAAATGGGGAAAAGTTGATTGTCTTCCTCTCTATGTATGGATACCAAATATAATTGCCATTTGGGATTAAATAATTATGAGACCTCAGAAAAAACCCTGCTAGGTCTTTATTAAATAATGTTCTCCAATCCTCTGAAAAGGTACCTTTACACTTAAGGTTAGAACCTAGGCCACAGATTAATAATGCAAATACTTTTAGGGGGTGGTGTAGGGTGTAGCTCAGTTGGTAGAGTACATTTGCTCAGCATGTATAAGGGCCTAGGTCTAATCCTAGCTCCAAAAAAATAAAACAAACAAAAAAACTCCAAAACCAAATAGCTTTAACACTACCATTTATGGTTTGAATTTCCTCCAATGAAAATAATATTAAATTACAGAAAATATAATCTGGCAAAATAACTCTTCAAAAGAATATAATTTTGATGAGCTAGGGTTGTAGCTGAATGGTAGAGAGCTCATTTGGCACATATGAGGCACTGGGTTCGATCCTCAGCACCACATAAAAATAAATAAATAAAATAAAGGTATTGTGCCCATCTACAACTAAAAAAAATAAAAAAGAAGAATGTAGCTCTCATAAAAATAGTCAAACTCACTTATTAGAATAGAAAATCAAAAGGAAATTATATTAACAACTAAATATTAGTTATAAATCTTGGTGTGAATAAAAGAAATTAGAAGTTCATCCAAAGTTTTTATTGTTTTGTTTGTTTTTGGTTACACTAGGGATTGAACCCTAGGAGCATTCTAACTCTGAGCTACATCCTCAGACCCACCACTTCTTTTTTAAAATTTGGAGACAGGGTCGTGCTAAGTTTCCATGCTGGCCTTGAACTTACAGTCCTCCTGCCAAGTAGCTGGGATTATATGTGTGCACCACTACACCAGCCTCTCCCTTCTTTTTGAAATGCCTCTTCTTGGTCATCATGCCTTTCTTAAAGAAAAGCTTAGGTAAAAACACATCACCAAATAAACATGGTCAAATGTGTAACATCCCTACAGACCCACAATGGTTAGCAAATACAATAGCAAAAGTTGTTGAATTTCTAGGAAGTCAGAGCACTGGAGATTGCATGGCAAAGGGAAACCATAGTAGTCTACAAAACTCAAATTAACTTCATTTTTGTCCTGATTTCTGACATGGGCTTCATTCTTCCTACTTAGCTGCAAAATGACCACTACTGTGCTGTAGATCCCCAATTTATATAACACTTATTTTTCAAAGAAGGCATCTGTGAAGCTTTTGGGCAATAAAAGTCTATTCTGGAGTAACTGAGTAGAATCTAATATCCTTTGAAATTGAAAAGAAAAAAAAAAAAAAAACCTCTGTGGCCTAGGTTCTAACCTTATATGTTTTTCACCTAACACTATGTTCTTGTTCTATGCACAATTTTGAAAGATTTGGAAATAATAGCAATCTTTCTTCTCCCTGACCCTGTGCCCCATTTGTAGCATAAGCCTCTATGCTGAACAAACATGCTCTGTGTTCTTTTTTAGAAGAATGAAGATGCTGCAGTATCTGACCTGAGTTTATTAACTTTTACTTATAATCAGATCTCTAGTACTGACCTCTCTCCAAAGCTATAGTTCCATCATCTAATTGCTTTTTACAAACATTTGCAATCACATATCTTCCTTTGTAAAATTCAATATGTTCAGAACCATATTAAACATTCTCTTTAAAAAGCTCTTTCTTCTTAATTTCTAGCTTTGTAAATAGTACCACAATTCTATCTTGTCACTTAGGTTCAAAAACCTGGAGTTGTCTTTGATCCAATCCAGTCAATCACAAGTCAAATTTATTTTCATTTGAAACGTACAATGCCTATCCATCGGTCTTCATTTATACTTCCATAGCCTTCTATCACACTTTAATTTCACCATATACTTTAATTTCATATAGCAGTCTTACATATCACATCCTTCCCTGTGCCCATAACCCCACTATCTATCCATTATGACTCAATTCTTCTGCAAGATTTTCATATTCTTTGGAAGCACAATTTACACTGTATTCTATGGAGCAGTGTTCCAGGGAGTATCATCCCATTGGAGTGCAACATGAATGTAAACTCCGACAACACAGTGACCATATCCCATAAGTTATATGCTCTGCTAAATTCATTTTATCTTCATCACTTCCCCCAACCCCCCATGGTATTAGGGATTGAACTGGTACAGGAGTTCTCTAACACTAACCTACATCCTTGGCCCTTTTAATTTTCTCTTTTGAGACAAGGTCTTGCTAAGTTGCCTGGGCAGGCCTTGAATTTGCAATCCTCCCGCCTGAGCCTCCCAAAGAGTTGGGATTACAGGCATCCATCACCAGGCCTAGCTTCCTTGTCACAATTTTATAAGGTATTATTATTATCATCCCTGCTTTACAGATGAGGAAACTGAAGCTAAGTGGTTAATTAATTAATTGGCACATGTCTGAAAATAGCATATCGTGAGTTCAAAACCACCAGGAAATTAAAAACATGCTGCAGTATTCCTGCATGTGTTATTCCCCTGTTTTGAGATTCCCCTTACTCTTCCTCTCTTCAAATCCTGTCTCCTTTCAAATGCCCAATTCCTTTCCCACTTGGTCTCCAAGGCTTTTCTCATCTAATCTATGCAATATGTCTTTCTTTCTCTGAATGCCTATATCCCAATGGCCTCAACCATATCAATTAAGGAAAAAAGTACTACTTCATATTATAGTCTCAGTGTATACATGTTAGGACTCTAGGCAGATTACAAATCTTTTCAGTAAAAGAACTATCTTCTATATTTTGCTTCTCCTTCATTTTTTAACATTGGACTTGTCATATACTTGATAGCTTAATAAATACTAGTTAACTGCTTGACTCAACTTATTTTTAAAAAGTTTTACAGAAAAAAAAACATTTCATGCATTACTTCTTTTTCCTGCTTCTCTGCCTACTCTGCCTCCACTGCCTGCCTCATCAAATCAATGCCTTTACCAGCTCTGCAAGTCCCCATGTCATGTATTTCTTTTACAAAGAAATTTACTAATATATAAATAACCATAAACCACACATTACTCTTGACTCAGTAATTCTACTTGAGACACAACCTAAGAAAATAATCCAAAGAAAGGGGAGGGGGGAAAAAAAAGTAAACAAGATAAAAAAGTGCTATTTATAATAACAAAGAATAACAAACTAGTTATTTGCCAATAGAGACATTAACTCAACAGCCTATTTCATAACCTTTCAAACTTTAATTCTATGGGCCAGAACCACATGAAAAAATGTTTAAGAGAGTCAAGTAAAAATAGCTTAAAATAAAATTATCTACGTGATTACAGTGGCCATAAAAATAACAGGCAAAAAAATAATAATATGATTTATAATAGTGGAAGATCTATGAATATACTAATACTCTTTGGCTTCTGAGAAATATTCAATGAAAAATTTTTTAAAATATTAAACCCTGACATGTACTATTTTAAGTAGAGTAATTTTAAAACAACTGGTTTGATAAAATGCTATCAAAAAGCTTACTATAGTAGTAAACTTTTAAGTTTATAAATATAATAGTAAACATCTAGTAAACAATGTTAAGCTAAGATAATGGGTAAGAAATAAGAGATAAATACTATGCAAATAATTATATAACTTATTTTCTAGAAAAAGAAAAGCATGCAAAATTTGAATTTTAAAAATATATTTTTATCAAATAAAATTAAACCAAAACTAAAAAGGATATATAATTTAACCTGGAAAATACAATATGTTCAAGTTTAATATAAGAGACCTCTTCTGAAGCAAATGCAGTTTAAAGTAGAACAATAATGTTTAGAATTTGCAAGTGTTATATTGACTCGAATGCTTTAATAACAAAGAGAAAACTGATTCTTTTCAGGGATTCCTGATTTTTTTTTTTAACACATCAAAACCATATATTTATATTACCTTACCCTTGCTAACAGTCCAGATTCTGCAACAGATTGCTCTTCTGGGACTGCCACAGGCTTACTGTGCTCAGTTGCAAATGGTTGATCCGCTCCATTTTTATAGTGGTCTGATAAAGGTACCTTTGGTTCTAACCACTCGATTGTCGTTCCTGATGAGGTAAGAGAAAATTTTTGCTGAAACTTGCTCATAATCTGGAAAGTTCAGCAGATATGGATTTTAATAAACAACTGTTTTTTGAGCCTACAAGACTAAAAGCAATTCAACCTGTTAAATGACCCTGAAAGACAGTGACTTGGATCTCATTAGCATGAGCACCATGATTGGATATTTTACAACACAGCAACTGACAACTCGAAATCAGATACTATTTAAAAGAAATCAACCCTGAATAGGACTGAATTCACTTCCTGGCTAAGTCTGTGAATCATGAAGTATATTCCCAACCAGTTGATATACTCGCCTCTCAATAAGAATATTTGCCTCTAGTAATCAAAAAGTATGCAATTAGGCATTAGAGGGTCAGGCATCTGGACTGTGAAATAGTAAAATTTGTTTCCATTTGGGATTGCAATTTTATAACCAATCAAAATAACTCCCTGGACCTAATTTTAAAATTGCACATACTGTCCTTATTTTTTCAATCATAAAAAAGCACCATATAACTTAAACTGAAAGACTCTTCTTTCTACTGAATAAATAATAGCTGACCTACTAAAAGACAGTGGTCACATCTGGAGACCTGTCATCTTCTCTGTTAATGACTCAAAGGTCTCTTGTTACCCTCAACTAGTTTAACAAAGTGGATTCTATGCCTAATCAATAATGGAAAATGTTCCATTTGATTTCAGAGGCTGATCTGGGTTTCACAGAAGCTAGGTTATTGACTGCTATAATATGGGACACTAACACTACTATAGCAAAAATTTATAAGAGCAAGGAATTTACTCAGTCTATAACAATACCCAAGTTTTCAGCAGAAAAATTAATTACAAAGTATTCATTAGGCTACTAGAACATCTTGATTTATTCAGTCTTACTTGGCACTGAGGGAATTCACGATTGGAGGAACACTCTAGATAAGTTCAGGGAGACTGTTTTAAAATTCCAAAGAAATGAGCTGGGAAGGCAGTTCACTGGTAGTGTCTACTTAGCATGAATACGGTCATGGTTTCAATCCCTAATAATGCACAAAAAGTAAATTTAAAAGTAAGTAAATACATAAATAAAATTCAAAAGAAATGCAAACACTCTGTTTCTACCTTAAAATATCTATTTTCTTTTTCTTTTTGGTACTGGGGATTGAACCCAGGGGCACTTAACCACTGAGCCACATCCCCAGCCCATTTTTGTATTTTATTTAGAGATAAGAGTCTCACTGAGTTTCTTAGGGCCTTACTAAGTTGCTGAGACTGCCTCAGCCTCCCAAGCAGCTGGGATTACAGGCATATGCCACCACGCCCAGCAAAATGTTTATTTTTAATATCCATATTCAGATGTGTTTACTTCTGAAAAATAAAACACACATGAACTAATTAAAAGACCCATTTTAAGAGCTCACTTAACTGACTGAAAAACCATAACAAAACTATTTATCAAACCAATCATATGCTCTCAAACCAATGATCTAAATCAAGGATCACTACTGAGTCTCTGGAGAATATACATTAAGACCTTATATAGCTAATATAGCTCTTTTACTGCTTACATAGCTCTTTTGCTGCTTTTTGGTGACCATGTCCTGACCTGCTTTACTTTACCACATTATTCCACCACAATGCTCTGCCTCATTTTGACACCCCCCATCCCTGCAATGAAGTCAGCTGTCTATGGACCGAGACTTCTGAAACAGGAGAAATTTGGAGACAGATAAATGTAGAAAGAGTGTCATGTGGTGTCAAAGGTGAAGATCAGAGTGAAAATTCTACATGCCAAAGAATACTAAAGTCTGCCAATTACCATCACCAGAAGAGAGGCATGGGAAAATTCTCTCAACTCTCAATCTTGTTCAACTGCAGGCTGGCCCCCAGAAGTGAGAGAACAAATTTCTGTTTTTAAGTAAATAAAAACAAACAAACAAAACCCTTAGCAAACTAAACATTAAACTTAGATTTTATTTTTCTTGCCATCTCAAAATTTGAATAGAGAGAATCACAGATTCTGGGGCTGGAGTTTCCTGTATTTCTCCTTTGCCAGCAGAACAATAAAACTACTTTGTCCTTTTTCTCCAAAAAAAAAAAAAAGAGTGAAAAGGAGGTAATTAACTTTTCTTTCAAGTTATATTTCATTCTCAAGTAACTTAAGAATAAATTCTTACAGACCTAACTTGGAAAAGATGGCAATTTACATTGAGAGATATCAATGCCAATTAATTAAATCCCACCAAATATCCACAAACCTGTGTTCGAAAACATTGTGATGCATGAAAACAATTTTCACTTTTAAATACTTTTGTGTTTTAAAAAATCCAAATTTATATTAGAAATACTTCGTTGATCATGAAGGAAACATTTAAAAACAAGAGCGTATATTAAATAAGGTTGAATATTAAACCTGTTTAAGTCCCAAATTTTCAATTCTGCAAATATTTCAACAAAATTGACACTGGTGTATTAAAATAGACTGGAAATCATAATCTAGAGTTTATATACATTATTATGTTAATTAATATTATTACATTATAGTGATATTGTTATTACATAATAATGTTACATAATTATATTAGATACTATATTTTTTTGTATGTGTTTCACATCTGGGACAATGAAACAAATGGGTTAATTTAATCACACAAATAAAATTTTTATAAATTTTTAATATTATACAGAATTTAATCAAGTACTTATTGAGCATCTAATTCAATACCTAGCACTGAGCTACTTGATTTTGTTTTAAAATTAAGTAGCATAGACTGGAAATATACTTTTTCATTTTCCTAGCCAAAGTATTACTAACTAGAATTAAACCAAATTTCATAGATCAAGGTAACCCTTCTAATATTCAACATAGGGGAATAGGTAAGTTAAACAAAATACATCTGTCCCTAAGGAATATAATGCAGCCAATAAATGTTACTTATTAAAAACAGGTAAAAACTTGGAAAATATTTTTTATATTAGGTAAAAAATATAAGTCACAAACATATATATTTTCTAAGACCAAGTGTGTAACATAAAAAATAGGAAATAAAAAGAAAACCTTGGGGAAAGAGGTTATTTTATTATATTAACAGTGGTGGTTTCTGGTTGGTAAAGAAAATGCATGTCTTTTTTTTTTTTTTTCTTTGAACTACATGGTAGTTTGTAAATTTTCTATAATGAGTGCATTGCTTTATAACAGTATAAAATTTGTACTAACTACTAACAATTTCTACAAGGCACCACTCCACATTTACCATTCAAATTTAGGTTCTTCTCTGTCTTTGGAATGTCTTCTTACCTATCTCTCTCACTCCTAAATTAACTGGTCTTTGTAGCTTCTTTATGGCTTTTCCAGACCTTTTTCTATCAGAAATATTTGCCTATACATCTATTTTCTCACATACTTTGTTCCTATTGTCAGTAGCACTTTGTATACTATTTTACAGTTACTGTTTGCATGTTTCTTTCCCAATTGAACTATGAGTTCTTAAGGGAAACATACAGGACTTATTTGCCTCTCCAACAGTGACCTCACCTACACTTACAATTGTTATTAAAATAGTTTATTGGCTAGGAAATGCTGAATTTAGGCACATAAGATAGAATCCACACATTATGCATTTGACTAAAGTAAACATTTTCCTGAGCAGAAACTTGCTGACTTTCTAAAATACCTTTTATAAGTAAGGGGATTAGTTGGAATAATGAGTTTTTAATTCTAAGTTTCATTATTAATATGATGTGATAGGCTGATTCATTTCATTGATAGAAGATAAATGTTACTTATTAAAACATTTTTATACTCTATGAAATAATATTCTTTTTCCCAATACAATGAATTTCAACAGATGCTCTAAAATACTAGATGTATATTAATTTTCTAACTAAAAGGTGACTGATAAATATTTATATACATATGCATAAAAAATGATGAGTAGTGTACTAAATCAAAACTTGAGAAATAAACCCAATCTTTCTACTTTGTTCAACTGAATGAACAATATAGTGATATCAGCAATTTTAACAGAAATACAGAGTTGAGGGTTTTGAGTTTAGTTTTTGACATGTGGAACTTGAGATCTCTAAAGAAATATTCAGGGCTACTAAGCATTAGACCTAAAATCATTTCAGATTCAGCCAATGGCACAATGAGGATGTATGTTACTGTAGTAACTAAAAAACAAGAGGTTCACTGGTTTCCTTTTCTTTTTAAAGATTTTATGGAGTGAGAACAATAATAGATGCAGTCCTCTCCAGGTTTTGGCCCTCAATGTTAGGATTACCTTTAATCTATAACTTACCTGAAGGCAATGAACCCTTCTGATGTGATGCATGCTGCAACTGGAGAATATGAAAGCAGTCATTTAAGCAGTTCATGGTTGCCATGGAAGTAGCTTTGAGCATTAAGAGATCCTGGTCCAAGGAACTCAGAAGACCAGAAGTAGGAAGGCATTCAATTCGTCTAATTAAGTCTCTCTGTTGTCCTTCAGCATGAGACATCATCTAAGGAGAATAACAGTCATAATTTCTGTGAAATATGTATCCTTTCATTTTAATTATCATATTTAGCTTCTGAGGCATTTTTAGGACATATTAGGCTGAGAAATCTATTTTTAAGTTTGCTAGGCTATTTCCAGTTAATGAGTATTTAATGGTCGGTTATTTATCAAACGAAAAAAAAAGATTATGACTTTTGGTTACTGTACTTTTTCTCCAGAAGCAACAAAGCCCAAAGGTCTTGCCACTTTTTATTATCAGTATAAATTTGTACAAGTCATCAGAAAAAAAATCAAAAAAATATTTTTTGTAGTTGTAGATGGACAGCATGCCTTTATTTTATTGGCTTATTTTTTTGTATGTAGTGCTAAGGATTGAACCCAGTGCCTCACACCTGCTAGGCAAGCACTCTGCCACTGAGCCACAGCCCCAGGCCCCAAAAGGACATTTTTAATAGCAGGATCAAATACTTCATTCAAAGTATTTGATGGGGGTGTTTAGTGGAAGAGCACATGTGAGGCCCTAAGTTTGAACCCTAGCACTGCAAAAAACAAACTAACTAAAACCAAAGTAAAATTAATTTCCAATTGCGTCTGTCAGCCATTTCCACTACACCTTTGATGAGGCTTAATTTGAACCTGCAATGAGAACATGATTGTTTACTTGTTTCCTCTTTCCTAACCTAATTTTTGGGCCCCATTAGGCTGAATTTTGGCAAAAGTACTGGGTATAAGCTTTTTGCGTCAAAGGAATTTAATACACTCTGCTTTGATTAGGAGTCTTGTCTACTTTTTTAAACATAGCCAATGGAATAACAATGACTGCTGAGAAACCCAATTTTTTAGATGAAAACCAAATTTATAATGCTTAAATACTTTGAATTATAAGCAGAAAGTTCTCAATTGCCCATCCTTTGGCCACTAGCTTAATTCACATAGAAACTCTATAGTAGAGAGACTCCTAGCTCTCAGTGTCTCTGCTGTTCCAGATGATTTTTAATACAGTTTATTTATCAGAGGACTAGAGAAAGAGATGCAAACTAATCCTACCACGCAAATCAATCATGCATGGAAGAGGACCTGAAAAACATGTGCCATAGTTCAGGTTCAAGCATTTGCCATTCACGGGGGGGGGGGGGGG
>NW_026000240.1:68214-77070 GCF_001458135.2 Marmota marmota marmota
GGGAAGAAAGAGTTTGGGCTGGGGATGTGGCTCAAGTGGTAGCGCGCTCGCCTGGCATGCGTGCGGCCCGGGTTCGATCCTCAGCACCACATACAAAGATGTTGTGTCCGCCGAAAACTAAGAAATAAATATTAAAAAATTCTCTTTAAAAAAAAAAAAAAGAAAGAGTTTTTAAAAGAGAAGTATGAGTTTAAAGATATCCATATAAACATACTTATACATGGACACACAGACACACACACTTTGTGTGTAAATGTTCTTGTAAATAAATTTTGGGTCTAATGGGGTTGGGAAGATAGCTCAGTATTAGAGCACTTATCTAGCACACTTGCCTAGCATACTAGCCCTGGATTCAATTTCCAACATCACTTACAAAAAAACTGGACTATTCATACTTCAAACTTATGAACCAGTATAACCAATTTTCAATATAGTTTGGCAACATGTACCATAGTTATATACCATAGTTAAATAAATACAATTCATAATCTAACAACTATACTCGAGTATGTAACCAACAGATACACATATATATGTTCATGAACTCAAATGTTCATCAACACTAGAATGGAAAAAAATATTACAGCATATTCACGTAGTAAACATTATGTAGTAATGAAAAGAAAGGAATAGCTATGTTCAACATCATAAGTAAATCTCAAATATATAATGTAAACCAAATAGAAGATGTGCCCAAAGTAATATATACTGTATGATTATAGTTTTAGAAATTTCAAAAGCAAGCAAAACATATCTATATTTTTATGAGTCACTTATGTTCTGTATACTTTTCTGTTATAAAAGTCAATAAAAGATGAATAAAGGGAAAAAATCATAACTAAGATATTCATGACATAAATAATCAGAAATCACAATACAAAAACACTTGAAAGAAGAAAAAGAGTGTTTCTTTTTGCAAATAGCTCAAAAAAGCCACCTGATAGTACTGATTTTAGAAGTGATGCAAGAAAGTATAAATATTAAAATTTGGTAATGGCTCTCTATAAAACAAAAAAGCAAACTGATTATATATTTACAAAGAAGTGGAAAAGTAATCTGTGAAACTGTATTAGTGATTATTCCTGAACTATAAAACCAGTTTCTGAAAAGAGAGAGAATTTCAGGAATGCTGAAAACCTGGTCAACCTGAATTTTGTTGCTACATATGGCAATATGGAGAGAGTGTTACATCATCAGATAGCATCTAGCTTGACTGAAAACCAGATTAGGCCCATAATTTTAATCACTGTGTGTTAACGTCTAACTTATTAAAATTGTCATTTTAGGGCTGGGGTTGTGGCTCAGTGGTAGAGCATGTGCCTTGCATGTGTGAGGCACTGGGTTCGATCCTCAGCACCTCAAAAAAATAAACAAAATAAAGGTACTGTGCTCATCTACAACTAAAAAAGTATATTTTTAAAAAATGTCATTTTAGCTACTATGGGCTAGGATAAACCTAGCATGAAACGTGCACTGAATAACAAAAGTGAAACAGTAAGTAGTACTAACAGTAAATAGCAGATAATAAAAAGACCATTTTAATTGGGTAAATATTTTATACTATCTGATATCAAGCACAATATAACTTTTTCTCCATGAGTCAATTATTTTTGCCTCCTGTTACTTACAATCTAACAATGGACTTATGCAGGGACTTGGATTAAAATGTTCTGTTTAAGGGCTGGGGTTGTGGCTCAGAGGTAGAGCACTCGTCTAGCACCTGCGAGGTGCTGGGTTCGATCCTCAGCACCACATAAAAATAAATAAAATAAAGGTATTGTGTAAAACTACAACAAAAAATATTTTTTTTAAAAAAAAGATTTTGTTTAAACTCATTCTGAATCATATTAAATTTTTGCATTACAATCTCCTGGAGCTGGATATTTGTAAAACAGGAATTCTCAAAGTATGTTCTGCAGATCCTTTTTCCACAGAGTAGGTGAAGTCAAAACTATGTTCATAATAATTTGAATAAGTTATTTACCTTTTAAAATATGGTAATATTTGCACTGATGGTGCAAAAGCAATGGGCGTAAAAACAGTGGAAGATTAGTGAGAATCAAGGTGGTCGCACCAACCCTATAAGGGATCACTGTATCCTTCACTACTGTGCACTCACAGAAAGCAAGCTAGTTTTGCGAGACACAATGGCACATTTCTGGAATCCCAGCTACCTGGGAGGCTGAGGCAGGAGAATGGCAAGTTTGAAGGCAGACTTGGCAACTGGATGACCCTATCTCAAAATAAAAAATGAAAAATGGGCTAGGAGTGACCTGTGGTAGAGAGTCTCTGATTTCAATCCCCGAGAACAGAAAAAGGCCTTGAAAAAGCAGTAAAAATCACCAGGTTTACTACATCTTGACTCGAGTACACATTTTTAAAGTAAATACTGTGAAAAATGGCAAGTATTCATAAAGTATTTCTGTTGCATACCAAAGTAGAAAGATTGCCTAGAGAAAAAGCACTTCTGTGCCTGAGTTGCAAACTGAACTAGTTTCTCCTGCCCCCCTTCCACAGATTAACATTTTTATGTGAAAGAATGACTAACAGAAAATCTGGCTATTCAAACTTGGGGGTAACTAAAATAGCTATTTTTTCAAAACTTAACAAAATGAGCTTATCATTTCCAAAGAAAAGACAACTGACTCTATTTGTTCTAATTATAAAATTTAAGCTTTAAAATGAAAATTAGAATTTTGGAAATCCTGTGTCTGCCACCATAGGTTTGATAGCTTCCCAATACTTAAAAGTTTTTTCTAATAAGACTAATGAGGATGTTATTATGAATTTTAGACCGTGTATAATGACAAAATGGATCAACATTTGCCAGACCTGACTATAAATTAGTATCTCCCAAATGACCAATAAATGTTATTAGAAAATCATGGACAGCTTAAAGATCTATTCAAGGTACAGGACAGATCTGTGGACTTGCATGTTATAGAACAGAAAAAAAAAAATCACTTACATTTATTAGATTTCACATTGCCTCTAACATTTAAGAAATTATCAGTTGTGGAGTTTTGGTGCACTTTCAATAAATAACTAAAATTATTTGAAAAAACTACAGAAACATGCCTTATTTCTCTAACACATATGATGTCAAATTTTCTTCATAAATTTCAACCAAAAAAACAAATGGCAATAGATTGAGCGCACAAGCAGATATGAGAATTCTACTGTGTTGTATTAAATCAGATATCGAAGAGATTGGAAAAGTATAAAAACAATCCACTCTTTTCAGTAATAATTTTGTTAGTTTTGGCAAAAGATCATTATTTGGCATGAAACATTATTTATATTAACACATGGGCTTCCAATAGTTCAAAATAATAAAACTTTTAAAATTTCTCAGTTCTGATTTCTAATATATCAATAAACTTAACTTATATATAACAAATACTCTTGGAAGTCCTCAATAATTTTTAAGAATGAAAGGGATCCCGAAACCAAAAAGTTTGAGAACTGTTTCCTAGAACCTTAAGTCAGTTTAATATAAAGTTTTCTACACTTTTTAGAAGAGAAACAAAATTTGCATGGTATCAAAATATCTCCTCCCCAAGATATTAACTACAAAGGGAAAGATGGCAACTGTTGGTGAACAGAAGTCACCCTAAACAAGTGACTGAGGCCAACATAACCAGTAAGAAGACATAGCAACATCATGACTCTTTGATATGACATACTGAGGACACAACATCTTTTCTGTGGCATTCTTTCCCAAAATGTATAATCTCATTCAAATCACAAGAAAGTATTATACAACTTCAAATTCAAGGGAAAAAAAAAAAGATCAGCTGGGTACAGTGGCACATGCCCATAATTCCAGCTACTTTAGAGGCTGAGACAGGAGGATCTCAAGTCCAAGGCCAGTCGTAGCTTTTTGGTGAAACCTGTCTCTAAATAAAATATAAGAAAGACTGGTGGGGAGCGTAAGTGAGTGATAGAGTACCCCTTGGTTCAATTCCCAGTACCATTAAAAAAAAAAAAAAAAATTAAGTCTTCCTAAGTGTCAAGATCATGATTAAGAAATAACTGCACGCTGAAGGAGACTAAACAGAAATAATAATGACATATAAAGCAGGATCCTGGACAAGATCCAGAACCAGAAGAAAAAAGTATCAGTACAAAAACTGCCAAAATTTGGGTAAGGACCATAATTAATAGTATTATGTTAATATAATTTCCAGATTTTGATAATTATATTCTAGTTACTTAAGAGAGTAATATCACAGACAATTGGATAAAGAACATACAAAAATTCTATATTATTTTTCCAAATTTCCTGCAAATTTAAAAAGTTGTCTCAGTTTACTTAAGCTGATCTACAGTTTTAGCTTAATATAAATCTGTTTTTGTTGTTTTATTGTTACTGGGGATTGAACTCAGGGGCGCTTAACCACTGAGCCACATCCCCAGCCCTGTTTTGTATTTTATTTAGAAACAGGGTCTCGCTGAGTGCTAAGTGCCTTGCTAAGTTGCTGAGGCTGGCTTTGAACTCTCAATTCTCCTGCCTCAGCCTCCTGAGTCGATAGGATTACTGGCATGGCCCACCATGCCTGGTTAACACAAATATCTTCAGTCATTGTCTTAGATAAAAACTATTTCAGATAAGCTCAGAAACTCACACCTTCATACAGAACTTATAGTTCCCACAATGAAATACATCTAAGCCACAAACTGAAAATAGATTCTTGAACAGATACCATCATAAACAAGACTAAAAAATTTCATGCCTCTAGAGACTAGGCTGTGATGTTTTTTTTATTAGTGATTTTTAAAAAAATTTTTTTTTAGTTGTTGATAGACCTTTACTTATTTAATATGTGGTGCTGAGAATTGAACCCAGTGCCTCACACATGCCATGCAAGTGCGCTACCACTGAGCCACAGCCACAGCCCCTGTGATGGTTTTTAAATAATCCAGCAATAAACTATGTTTTAAAAGAAAAAAACAATGGTATGGAGGACTCAAAAATGGTGTAAACACACTAAAAAGATTGTTTTTTCAGACACAGAATTATTCCATTAGCATATAGAAATGTTCCCAGTACACTCATAATCTTGAAGTTTGACCTGTTGTGTTTTTAAATGCAAAAGTACCACTTTAGTGAAGACACAGGCATTCACCTAAGACTTTTTTATGTATGTATGGAGTTGAGGGGTGGTAATGTCACAGAGATTGTCAAGCAATGGTCACCACCCAAGTCCTAGAAATAATAACTAGAGCCATACTTCAGGGAAAGGCTACCATTAAACTAGTCAAGTTCGTAAGGTAATAGTTGTCCTTCCCTAAGAGGTAGTTGTTAAACTCTGGGGATATACTCTCTATACACAAAAAGTGACATGTTAAATATTAACATGTTGATATGAAAAGTATATTTAAAGACATAGGACCCTGTAGTGTGGATATTTTAAGAAATTACCACTGCACCAGTGAGAATAACAAAGCAATCGTTAGAGCATAAAAGAGAAGATCAGTTGATTAAAGCCTTCATAGAAAAGAAGCTATAAGCAATAGGACTCAAGGACAAAGACCCAACCACACACAGGCAAGCAAAAAGCTTACTTGATTATTAATTTTCACAGTCTACTTTTAGGCCAGACGCATTGGAGCATGCCTGTAACCCAGTGGTCTGAGAGGCTGAAGCAGGACAATTACAAGTTTGAAGTCAGCCTCAGCAACTTTAGCAAGGCCCTAAGCAACTTAGTGAAACTCTGTCTTAAAATAAAAAAAATAAAAAGAGCTATGGATGTAACTCAATTGTTTAGTACCTGTGGGTTCAAAGAGTCTACTTTTATTTGAGAACTGAAAGACGTTTTAAAAACGCACATAACTGATAGAAAATTTGGGATACTGCATATAATCAGAATATTAATTACTGAATTATCTTAGCATACTAAATGAAAAATAACAAGGGCCCCAGAAGACAAAAATAGAGTATATAAAAAAAAAATTCTGTGACAAAATCAAGCAGGCAGTATACCATTTTGCATTTTAAGCTTGATTTTAATTCATACTTACTTCTCTGACTTCCACAAGATGGTCTGGAGTTAAGTGAGCTCTTTTGCTCACCGATTGCAGTTTGGAATGTCCAACATTAAAAAAAGAAATGGCATTTTGACTTGGTCTCCTCTGGGATATAGGAGAACTACCACTAGATGCAAGTGAGAAGCTCCGTGACTTCAGAGGAGGATTATTCTGTTAGACAAAGGAAAATAATTCTTTTTTTCCTCCAATTTAGGCTTCTTAACCATCAAACTACCATATACTTGAGGTTTACACATGAACAATTTTAAAAATTAAATTCAAAATTGACAAAAGAACATTTTAGAAGATGACAAAAATTTAAGCATTTCACATATCCCACAGTAAACTGGAAATTTACCCAGAAATTTTCCAGTTTTATACCCTCAAATAACTTTTTCACATTTTATAAGTATATTAGAATAACAAATTTTTTATGATTTCAGATTTTTAAGCATCATGATTAATACAAACACGGTACTCAACAATATGTAATCTAATACATCTGATGAAACATGCACGTTTCTCTGGAACAAACTAGGGCTTTCTGGTCATCACTAAAAAGTAGAATTTTGTAGTATATAAGAAAAACTATTATGTCAGATTTCCTGAAAAATAGACTACAGACCTAAATTACAAACAATTTTAAAAATCAGTTAGTAGAGCAAAACATAAGGAAGAATGGAAAAGAAAAAAAAGTCAAGTTATCACCTAAGTATTGAATCTTTTACACACACTGTCCATATATTACTTTTCAGACATCTCTAATTTCAGATGTCAAGTACTAGGACTTATTTTCACCTTACAAAAATTTAAAAAATACTCCAAAGAAGATAGATGAATGAGTGACAAATAAGCAAATGAAAAGATGTTCAACATGATTAGTCACTAGGGAAATGAAATCAAAACCACAATAAGAGGCTACTTTACTTATACCTACTAGGGTGACTGTAATTTTTCATTCGTAAAGAACAATAACAAGTATTGGCAAGAATGTGGATAAACTGGAACCCTCATACATTGTTGGCAATGTAAAATGGTGTGCTGTGTTTTAAAAAGTTTGGCAGTTCTTCAAAAAGTTAGAAGTAACACAATTCAGCAATTCCACTGTTACATACATACTCTAGAGAAAGGAAATCATATGTTCACCCAAAAGCCTGAACACAAATGTTGGCAGTTCATAGTATCTATCAAATGGAAACAATCCAAAATTTCCATTGGCTGGCTTGTGGATAAGCAAAATGTTACATCCATAAAATGGAATATTATTCACTTTTTAAAAAGAACAAAGTACATGCAACAGTGTAGATGAATCTTGAAAACATTATGCCAAGGGTAAAAAGCCAGACACAATAAGCCATATTTTGTATAATTCCCTTTATATAGAATCCATGGAAACAGGAAACAGAATAGTGTTTGCCAAGGACTTGGGAAAAGCTGAATAAGGACTTCTGGTGGGTATGAGTTTTTGTAGTAGGTTATGGAAATGTTGTGGAATTAGATGACTGCAACATTGGTCAATATACCAAAACCATGAAATTCTACTTTTTAAAAGGATACATTTGATGGTATGTAAATAGTATCTCAGTTTAAAGATAAAAAGGACAACAACACTCTTTTCCCATTTTGTGCATTGATACTGTTTATAAATCCACATACCTTTCCAATGGCTTCAGTGTGGTGCTGTGTACATATCTGAAGTCTGCTAACCCAATGTTGTCGCTCTTTAGCATCTGTGGCTGATTAAAAAAAGTCTTAAGTTATTTCCTTTTATTTTTATTTCAGAATATAATTGTCCACAACTAAAGAACAGATGATTAAAAAGCAAAGATTGGTTCCACTCTCCCTAGATCAAATTTTCCTCCCTGACTAGAGGAAAACAGGAAAGAGCTCAAATCATCAACCTTGTTAGGGAAAATAGTAGCTAAGTGTAGAAATTTCATAAGGAAGATAAAGCACATGTGTACATGGAGCTAGGTGGGGTTATGAGACTGACTTAGGTTTCTTACAATAAAATGTTCTTAATGTTCTTAATTAAAGAAATAAGTTTTATTAAAGATTTGAGGTATCATTAATACTTTCAGATCTTAGCATTACCATTATACTTTGTGTATTTATTAAATGAAAAAACACAAATTTCTACACGAATTAAAATATCTAAACAGAAATTATGCTTTATTTTAATGAATACAGACATTTTAATAAATACCAACTATATACATTAGTCACAAAAACTGCAAAGAGGGTATACAAATGAAATCAAGTAAAGGGGCAAAAACACCTCTGAGGCAGACATTAAAATATTATTTAGATTTCTCAGTAATCAGCGTTTTGTCTACACAGAGTTTTTGAGAGGATACAATCCTAAAAAGACATGACCACTGGCCCACTTTGAAAAAAGTTATATACTGAAACAGATTCATAAATTCTCAAGAGCAGTTCCAAGACCCAGAACATTGTGTCTATATTACCAATGACAGTAGTTTCTACTTCTAAAATCCAAATAAAAGCAGGTAAGTACACCAACTTCTCAAGGAAAGAAGAAAATCACAGTATTAATTCTCATATCACAGTCGTACCTCTCAGTTTATACTGCTCCCCACTGGCGGCATTAACAGTAAAAGTGTGAGAGTCTTCATCACTGGGTGATATTACAGCTCCTGCAAGCTGCAAAGTACCTCTGGGTTTTTGATTTCTAGACTGTTCATTCACAAAGTATTCCAATAGCCCAGCTTCATTGTTTAAGACAAAAAACCTGTAATAATATTAAGAAACTGTAATTTTTATTTTTTTTAAAGAGAGAGAGAGAGAGAAGAGAGAGAGAGAGAA
>NW_026000240.1:77087-80788 GCF_001458135.2 Marmota marmota marmota
TTAGTTTTCGGCGGATACAACATCTTTGTTTGTATGTGGTGCTGAGGATTGAACCCGGGCCGCACGCATGCCAGGCGAGTGTGCTACCACTTGAGCCACATCCCCAGCCCCAAGAAACTATAATTTTTAATCACTTCCCCTAGCCAAACCAAAGCAAAGCAAATTTCAGTCACTTAAAATCCTTGGGGTTAGCCAGGTGCAGTGGCACACTCCTGTAATCCCAGTGACTTGGGAGGGTGAGATAGGAGGACTGCCAAGTTGGAGGCCAGTCACAGCAATTTAGCAAGACCCTATGTAAAAAAAGTGGGCAGAGGCTGGAGATGTAGCTCAGTGATAGAGTGCTTCCTTAGCATGCATGAGGCCCCGAGTTCAATCTCTAGTATAAAATAAAAACAAAATAATGGGGTTATGTTACTAAAAAAAGAAAATTCAAAAGCATTTCCAGAAGTAGCACTTGGAAACACTATGATGGATTTCCTAGCAGTAAAAATTTTGGCAAAGTTTAGTGAGTTTAATAAAAACACAAAACAGAGGGACAGGCATCTATTTAACTTTGCCCTATTTCAATGCCGGTGCTTATTTTTCCCAAAGATTTGAAGGGATTATTTAAATTAACATAAAATAGCTATTGACATTATCTTACACTTCTAAGACATATGACCTCCCCTTTATGTCCATATTAATCTAAAAACATTACTCTTGCAACCTGGAAAATTCTGTTAGCAAGAAAATGATCTCTTGTTGGTGCAGTGGCACTATAATCCCAATGGCTTGGTAAGCTGAAGCTCAGAGGATGACGAGTTTAAAGCCAGCCTCAGCAAAAAGCAAAATGCTAAAGCAACTCAGTGAGACCCTGTCTCTAAATAAAATACAAAATAGGGCTAGTTATATTGTTCAGTGATTGAGTGCTTAGTATGCATGAGGCCCTGAGACAACTTAGTGAGACTGTTATCAAAATAAATTTAAAAAAGCACGTGCCAGGCCCTGGTTTCAATCCCTGGAACTGCCAAGAAAAAAAAAAAAAAAGACAAGGTATTCTTAAAATGCTGCGTACTATTTAAATGTGTGAATATTCAAAAGCTCACAAAAAAAAAAAAAACTGAGATGGAAAAATGCAAATGAAATGTAATGAAAATGAAAAAAATAAATTAATAAAGGATCACAGAGAAACTGTCATGAGTATCCAGCACAGGTGCAATGCTTTTGTTAGTTCCTCTGCAGGATGTGGGAAAAAGGGGTAAGCAAGCAAAAGGACAGGCCTACTAAGCCTATGGCCTTTCCACATGTTCTTAACCTTTCTGTTCCCTCCTCATCGTTCCACCTATTTGCTTTATGCTGAAGATCCAATATAACTATGCTGTGCCTAAAGAACTCCAGCTAGATACACAGAAAATGGAAAAGGAAGTTTTAATCAAGGTGGGCCTACAGCAGTTGATGTGACAAATTGAGACCTCTATGATTGGACAAACTGGCAAAGAGTAAGGGCTCTGTGTTTTCAGTCGCAAACAGGAATGGACTGTCTTCATTCCTATACCTTCTGGTGCTGCTACACTGGCCTTGTGCAATAATATAAACAGTTGTGCCTTCTTCCCTGGCCTCAACTTGCCACTAATCTGAAATGCCATCTGTTATGGTTTGGATATGTGTACCCGCAAAAGCTCATGTGTGAGACAATGCAAGAAAGTTTCAAGGTGAAACAATTTGGTTATGAGAGCCTTAACCTAATCAATATATTAATCCACTTAAATGTATTAACCAGGTGGTAAATGTAGGTAGGTAGGGTATTGCTGACTGGGGGCATGCCTTCAGGGTATATATTTTGTCCCTGAAGCTCAGGGCTCAGCTCTCTCTGTGCTTCCTGATTGTCATGTCCTGAGATGCCCTTCCTCCTCCACATCCTTCTGCCCTGATGTTCTGCCTCACTTGGACCCAGAGCAATGGAGTCTGCCATCCATGAACTGAGACCTCTCAAACTATGAGAGCCAAATAAACTCTCTCTCCTCTAAATTGTTCTTGTTAGGTCTTTTGATAGCACAAGTGAAAAAACTAACATAAAACCTGTTATATATACTAAGCCTTATATGCTTAGATCTATTTGGGGCTTTCTTAATTGTGAGGCTTGTGAGGCTTTCTTAATAA
Organism: Marmota marmota marmota; assembly: GCF_001458135.2. Classification (NCBI taxonomy): domain Eukaryota; kingdom Metazoa; phylum Chordata; class Mammalia; order Rodentia; family Sciuridae; genus Marmota; species Marmota marmota. The sequence continues at coordinate 79,227 of NW_026000240.1, forward strand.
TATTTAATGTGCACAAAGTCCTAAGAGAACAAAGAATAGCATTAAGAAAAAAGATAAGCCAGGCATGCTGGTGCACACCTATAAATCCAGCTATCTGGGAGGCTAGGCAGGAGAACTGCCAGTTCCAGACCAGCCTGGACAACTTAGTGAGACTGTTATCAAAATAAATTTAAAAAAGCATGTGCCAGGCCCTGGTTTCAATCCCTGGTACTGCCAAGAACAACAACAAAAAAAAAGACAAGGAATTCTTAAAATGCTGTGTACTATTTAAATGTGTGAATATTCAAAAGCTCACAAAAAAAAAAAACTGAGATGGAAAAATGCAAATGAAAGGCTTGACATGCCCCCCCCTTTTTTTAAATAAAAAAATTAGAAATTTTTTTATTTAAAAATTTTTTTTATTTAAAAATGCTGCAGAGGTGCACACCAATAATACTAACTACTCAGGAGGCTAAGACATGGTTGCACATGACTATAATCCAGCTACTTCAGCTACTCAGGAGGTTGAGGCAGGAGGACTACAAATTCAAAGCCAGCCTGGGCAATTTAGTGAGATCCTATCTCAAAATAAAAATAAAATAAAAAGGGCTTTGGATGTAGCTTAGTGATAGAATGCCCTGGGTTCAATCTCTAATACCACCATCACAAAAAAAAAAAAAAAAAAAAAACTTTACTTTTCACTTTAGTAGGAAGGAGTGCCTTCTAAATTTTCCTACCCAGCTTTGACCTCTCATATGACCTCCAACTTCATAATGCCATCTCTATTCAATCCTTCAAGTTAAACAAGGACTAACCTTTTCTCTTAAAAAAAAAAAAAAAATCACATTTTTCATCAGTGCTTCTACTGCTCTCTAAAGTGTCCAAGAGCCATTCTTTCATATATTATTTTCATTTTCAAGTTACTTAAGGTAGGAAGGCAAATCCACCTCCTGTTATTCCATCATGGCCAAAAGTAGAAGTCTCCAGGTAAATGTGAATTAGAAACAGCATGATAGGGCTGGGGCTGTAGCTCAGTGGCAGAGTGCCTGCCTCGCACATGTGAGGCACTGGTTTCAATGCTCAGTAACACATAAAAATAAATAAAGATATTGTGTCCATCTATAACTAAAAAAATTTTTTAAAAAAAGAAAGAAACAGCATGATATAACTAACATATACAACTTTGAAAAAATAATGTCTATAAAAACAAGACTTTGGGGTAAGAATTATCTGATTTCAAATTCTAGTTTCATCACTAAACCACAATAAAATACCACTCCACACCAATGGGATACCATTTTAAACAAAAATCAAAGAATTACAAATATTGGCAAAGTTGTAGAAATTAGAATCCTGGTACATTGTTGGTGAGGATGTAAAATAGTATGGTAGCTGTGGAAAACAGTTTGGAGTCCCTCACTCCCAAATTAAACATGAGCCACCCATGCATGGTAGTATATGCCTCTAGTCCCAGCTACTTGGGATACTGAGGCAAGATGACTGCTTGAACCAGGAGTTTGAGGCAAGTTTGGGCAACACAGCAAGAACCCATCTCCTTAAAAATAATAATAATTATTATTATT
>NW_026000240.1:80804-113550 GCF_001458135.2 Marmota marmota marmota
TATATATATATATATATAAATACAGAATTACTATGTGACCCACCAACTTTACTTCTGGGTATAGAGAAAAAGCAGAGACTTGAACAGATACTGATTACCCAATATTCACCACTATTCACAGCAGCATTATTCACCACAGCCAAAAGGTAAAAGCAATCCAAATGTCTATCAACAGAAGAATGGATAAACAAAATGTATTACATACATATAATGGAATATTATTCAGCCTAAAAAAGAAAGAAGTTCTGACACATGGCTACAACACAGTTGAGTCTTGAAGATAGTGCTAAGTGAAACAGCAAGTCACAAAAAGACAAATATTGTGTGACTCCACTTATAAGAGGTACTGGGAGTAATCAAAATTGAAGACAAAAGTAGAACAGTAGTGGCCAGGGGGTAGTAGAAGGGGAGTTTTTACATAATGGATATAGACTTTTAGTTTGAAAAAATAAAAAAAGTTCTGGAGATGAATAATGGTGGTGTTAATTGTACAAACATGTACGTGTATCTAATGGTATCTAATAGTTTATAATAGTTAAAATGGTCTATCTTTGGTATTTCATCACAAAAAAAGTTTTTTTTGTTTTTTTTAATTTTTATCTCTGCCCTGCAACTATCAGTTCCACAAGTATTTGACACAGCTGGCTTTCTTACTTGCTAATTGCTATATGACCTTGGGCTGGTTCTTTAATCTCTACAAGGTCCCAGAGAAGTTTTGAGAAATCAGCATAAAATACCTATTTCTTTCCCCTCAGAACATAAGCTCTGTAAGTATAAAAAGCATAAGACAGGTAAACACATGACTCTAATCCTAACGTAAGAGTACTTTTGAGGCATTTAAAGCTGTCACTTGAACTCCCTCACCTTCTAAGAAAGAAAATAAAGTCACCAAACTTTAGAAAACCCAGGAGAAATTCTTTTCTAAAAGGTTTCCTGTCATGTTTTTACTGAGGTAATATCTGAATGTAAAACTACCAGCCCCATTTTTCTAGTTTCTTAGGAGAGACTGATGTTATATAAACAATCACATACCTGTATTGCCACCCAGTGACAAGGTTGGTGTACTTCATTAAATAGCCATATACATTTTCCATGTGATCACTATTAAAAAAAAGAAAGAAAGAAACAGAAAGTCAATTAAAATTAAAAGTCTCAAGAAGGTAATTACAAACTTTTGAAAATGGCTATAGATATAGATATTTTCCATAAATGCTTCAAATTTTCTTTTTTTTTTTTTTTTATTTATTGTTTAGTTTTCGGCAGACACAACATCTTTATTTGTATGTGGTGCTGAGGTTCGAACCCAGCGCTGCACGCATGCCAGGCGAGCGCGCTACCGCTTGAGCCACATCCCCAGCCCGCTTCAAATTTTCTTTAGAAATAAAATGTTAAAAGGGTTTAACAGAGGGGCTGGAGTTGTGACTCAGCCCCTAGCACATGTGAGGATCTGGGTTTGATCTTCAGTACCACATAAAAATAAATAAAATAAAGGTGTCCAACTATAACTAAAAAATAAATACTTTTAAAAAAAGAAGGAAAAAAAAGGGTTAACAGAGGCATTTAATTTCCCAAATTTCATACCTATAAGACTTTATTTTATTAGATTTCTTCAAAACAAGTGTAATATACCATACATTATTATGTATTAGAATTATTGAAAACAAAATCATTATACAAATACAAAATTTCATATATTCTCTGACCTATTCTTATCTATATATAGATATGTATGCATAGCATATAGAGATGTATGCTGTTTATAAATTAAAATGTTGTGTCAGACTTCTTCAATAGTTATACAATAAAATCCAGTTTTATGGTTCAAAAATAAACTAAAAAAGGTATCTAGATCAAATATTGCCTCCTTACTCTGGTGGAACATACAAGGGGCCAAGCTCTGTCTTTGAGCCTTGGTTTCTAAAATAAAGAATCTTGGAGGGTGTGTTGTTGTTTTCCAGTAACAAGGATCAAACCCAGGATCTTGGTACATGCCAGGGAAGCATGGGGTACCATTTAGCTACTCTCTTTTTATTTTGAGTCAGTATCTTGCTAAATTGCCCAGGCCAACCTTGAACTTTTGATCCTTCTGCCTCAGTCTTCTGTGTGCCTGGAGTAGCTGGAGTAAAGACTGAGTACATGTCCCCCCACCCCCTGCATTTTTCTTCCATTCCATGGTTAGCAAGCAACATTGTTTATTAAATGAAACTCTTCAAGTGCTTTTTGGTTTCAGGTCATTAATCTCAGGAAAACAAAGGTTTCTAAAATGTCAGCCCAAAGTTCTGATAACTAAACACTATTATGCCATGTTATTAAAACTGACAGCACCAGCTGAATTCTCATTTCAATATTTTCTAAACCATGCAACTAAAAGAAAGTCCCCTCCCTACCCCTTTCCTTCCTCTTCCTCTCCTCACTCATTTTTTTTTTTTTTTTTTTTTTGGCCACTGGAGATTGAATGCAGATGTGCTTTACCAGCCCCAGCCCTCTTTATTTTTTATTTTGAGACAAGGTCTTGTTAAGTTGCTGAGGCTGGCCTTTAACTTACAATCCTCCTGCCTCACCTTCCCAAGTCCCGAGGATTATAGGCATATGCCATGGCACCTAGCAAGAAAGGATTCTTCTCTAGAAAACCCCTTTGGGGTTTTGGCTAGAGTTTCTATACTTCCATCCCCAAGTCACATCCAAGTTACTTCTTTCTGTTCCTTTGGTACTTCAAGAAGCAGAGAAATACTTTGCTTGTCGGGTTCCCACACCTTTCTCAAGGTTCAGGCTTAAATAGCTCTTTGAGAATCACAGGAATCCCAGTGCCCATGGAGACTGTCTCAAAATAATTTTCCACAGAATTCCTTCTCTGTTTTCTGTTTTAGGTATTTAACACCTAAGTTCATCTTCTCTAACCTATTCTTACCTATAAAACTTACTAGTCCATTTTATCCTGGAACTATATAACCTCTACATTTATACTGTCCAACAATCCACAAAAAGGCTGGTAGTACATAACCTAAATTAGATATTTCCTCAACATGACAAGATATTTCTTTTTTTTTTTTTTAAATCCATGATATCATAATGATACCTAAGCTAGCCAATCCCTAAAAAACAAATGCCAAATGTCTTCTTTGATATAAGGAGAGTAACTAAGAACAGAGTAGGGATGAAGAGCAGGAGAAGAAGATTAACATTTAACAGGGATGAGAGGTGGGAGGGAAGGGGAGAGAGAAGGGAAATTGCATGGAAATGGAAGGAGACCCTCAGGGTTATACAGTGGAGGGGGTAGAGAGAGAGGAGAGGAGGGGAGGGGAGGGGAGAGGAGGGGAGGGGAGATGGTGGAGGATGGGAAAGGCAGCGGAGCACAACAGACACTAGTATGGCAATATGTAAATCAATGGATGTGTAACTGATGTGATTCTGCAATCTGTGTATGGGGTGAAGGTGGGAGTTCATAACCCACTTGAATCAAAGTGTGGAATATGATATGTCAAGAAATTTGTAATGTTTTGAACAACCAACAATAAAAAATTTAAAAAAAAAAAGATTAAAAAAAAAATGACAAGATATTTCATAATTCACTATTTAGGGAATTTCTCCTTAATCTAGGTTCTTTATGCTAAGTCTTTGGTTCTAAACAAGGGTCAATTCATAGCCATTAGCATGTAGTAGAAGCAATTAGGACTGTAGGTTCTAGAACTGCATGTATTCTTCAAATAATGCAAACTATAGGGAGAATCTTTTGAAAACCTTACATATAACATGTATATCTGAAGAAAAAAGTTTTATTTAAAAGCAATCAGGGGCTGGGGTTGTAGCTCCGTGGCAGAACACTTGCCTAGCATGTGTGAGGCACTGGGTTCAATCCCCGGCACCACATAAAAATAAACAAAACAAAGGTACTGTGTCCATCTCCAAATTAAAAAAAAAAAAAAAATTTAATTATAAAAGCAATCAAAGAAAATGCATCATTTCTTTTACCTTTCTCAGTCACTACTTTCATTTTACTAACAATAATTCACATTTCCAAGTTATTACTATCAGTCATTTAATAGTTAACAATGAATTTTTAAAAGCAGACAATTTCAATATCATACACTAAAACAATCTAAAGTGTACCCTTATATATCACAATATAGTAATGTTTTGTGTATTTTTTATTGTTATATTTTATCGATGCATATATCTAAAGAGTTAACTTTCTCACAAAAATTACAAGGATACTGTCATGGCTTATTTGATAATAGCATAAAGCCTGACTCAAAAGGACCAAATTCAAATAAGCAACTACAAACGTTTGGCTTATTTTTACTAAATAAAACATCTGTCCCCAGATTTCAAAGGGTCAAAGTAAGAACATTCTATTCTTTGGAACAGCTGGTTGCACTGTCCCTCATCTTCCTCTTTTTTATGTATCTCAAGCCACAGCTACTATTTAATGCAATCAGCTAACATGGAATGACTGTGCCATCTGGTGGCTAGCATAAAGAGCCATGTGACAACATCTTTTTGGTTCACTCCAAATTCTTTGATACAGGTTAAACATGCAAGGATTTCAGATTAGAAATGCTCACCAGTAAACTCTATACAAATATTCTAAAATCTGAAAGCTGTGAACCCTGAAACATTTCTGGTCCCAAGTGTTTCTTTTTCTTTTCTTTTTTTTTGGTAGTTGTAGATGGACACTATGCCTTTATTTTGTTTATTTTTATGTGGTGCTAAGAATCAAACCCAGTGCCTCACACATGTTAGGCAAGCACTCTGCCACTGAGCTACAGTCCCAACCCCCCAAATGTTCCTGATAAAGGATACTCAACCTATGACTGAGTTAGCATATAGTACCTCCAACCTTCCGGCTTTACTCATTTAAAACAGGTGAATTTTCAAAGGGAAAATAGTAGTGTAGAGGAAAAGGACCAGGGGCAGGAAGGAAAGGAGAAATACTAGGGAACAATATTGATTAAATTATGCTGTTACCTCATGTTCATGTATAAGTATGTAACAATAAATCCCACTATCATGTATAATTATAACGCACCAATAAAAAATAAGGAGAGGGCTGGGGTTGTGGATCAGTGGTGGAGCACTTGCCTAGCATGTTTATGGGTTCAATCCTCAGCACCACATAAAAATATATAAATAAAATAAAGGTACTGTGTCCATCTACAACTTAAAAAAAAAAGGAGAAAAAGAAAAACTAAAATTGTAGTCTTTTTTGAAAAAATAAAATACGTCAGTTTTTATAGATTTTAATGTATCTATTTTAATAAAATCTAATTATGAAAGTGGGAACACACTACATATCTGATTATATCAAACTATTTCGTGTTCTATGAAGTAGAAGTGACAGTCGAAAAAACTTAAGACACAGCTCAGAAGGCTGAGGCAGGAGGTCTGTGAGTTGAAAGCCAGTCTCAGCAACTTAGCAAGGTCCTAAAAATACAAAAAAAGGACTGAGGATGTGGTTCAGCGATTGAGTGCCCCTGGGCTCAGTCCCCAGGACTAAAACAAAACAAAAAAGCAAAAAACTTAAGACACTGAAAAATAACTATAAGGGGTTGGGCTCAGCAGTAGAGTGTTTACCTAGCATGTTCAAGGCACTGGGTTCAATCCTCAGCACCAAATAAAAATAAATAAATAAACATAACCCACTTGAATCTAATGTATGAAATATGATATGTCAAGAGCTTTGTAATGTTTTGAACAACCAATAAAAATAAAATAAAATAAAGGTATTGTGTCCAACTAAAACTAAAAAAATAAAATAAACTATAAGCCAGGTACAGTGGTACACACCTGTAATCCCAGAGACCTGTGGGGGCTAAGGCAGGAGTATAGTAAGAACAAAATCAGACTCAGCAACTTAATAAGATCCTATCTCAAAATAAAAAATAAAAGAGTTGGGGATGTGGCTAAGTAGTAAAGCAATGCTGGGTTCAATCCCCGGTATTTAAAAAAAAATGCTATGGAAGGAGTGAAATGTAGCTCTGTGTGCCTAGCATGTGCCCGGCCCTGGGTTCAATCCCACTACCACCAAAATTGAGTCAGGAGCAGTGGTGCATGCCTGTAATCCCATCTACTCAAGACTCTGAGACAAGAGGATTGCCAAGTGAAGTCAGCCTCGGCAACCTAGTGAAAACTCAGTCTCAAAACAAAAAATAAAAAGGGCAAGGGTGAGTAACTAATGCCTTTACTGAAATAGAGGTTGCAGAGAAAATTCTGCAATTAATCCAATTTAATATGTTGGATTTAAGGGTATTACAGAACATATACAGGGAGATATCCTGTAAGGTGATGACAATATTTATGTCTGAGATATTAATTTCGAAGTCTTCAGCATATATACATAGAAAATATTTGAAAACATGATGGCAAATAAGATTACCTAGGAAGTAAATTATGAGGGATGAAACAGGGTTTAAGGAGAACTCTAAAGAAAAATCTTAAGTGCAAGCAAGAGAAGCAAGTGATCAGGAGTTGAGAAATAGAAGGTAGAAAACTATGAGAATACAGTAACCAGAGTCTTAAGATTTAAGTCTGTGGCCAAGTACTACTGAGAGAAAGATAAGTAAGAAGAAGATTAAGACATTTCTATTAGATTTTAACAACCCAAAGATGACAGTTTAGAGAAATTTTACTAAGGACAGGGCCAGCTGGCAATAAATGAAGAGCAACTAGAAGAAACAGGGATGGCTAAGGGGATGGGAAGTGGGCTTAAAAGAGGGTAGTTCTAAGTACATAATGGGAAGGAAGGAGTAAAAAGACTCAAGACTCAGGAGTAAGAGGGAAATGGGGAACAGGTGGGCTTCAGAGCCTAGACAGAAGAATTAGATACTGTGAAGGTTAATTTAATGTGTCAACTTGATTGGGCCATAGGATTCCTATAATAAACACTATTTCTGGGTGTCTGTGAAGGTGTTTTTCAGTATACAAAAAAAATCAGTATTTATAAAAAAAAAAAAAAATGGAAGGAGGGAAGATTCATTTCCTTCCTGTATGCCTATCTGAACTAGAACACTGGTCATGTCCTGGCCTTGTGCAGGAATTTAAATCATTGGCTTCCCTGGGTCTCAGGCCCTCAGACTCAAGCTGAAATTACACCACCAGTTTTCTTCAGTCTTCATCTTGCAGCTAGCAGAGCTTTGTATTTTGAGTGTGTATAATAACATGAACCAATTCCTCAGAATCTCAATCTCCATCAATTCCCCACATATAAAAAGACACAAATCTATATCTGTTGGCATAGATATATAAATACATCCTATTGGCTCTATTCCTGGGAAGAACCCTAACAGACACCTTATAGCATTTAACTACAGGCAATAATTTATGCAAGCTGTTGTCAATAAAAAGAAGGTACCAGTCAAGGTACAGGTTAAAATCCCTATTTCTATGAGGCAAAAAGTATCCTTTGAAAAGGTATAGTTTTGGTTCATTTCATGGACTATAAAGAGCATGATGGCCAGGCATGGTAATGCATGTCTATAATCCCAGCAGCTCAGGAGGCTGAGGCAGGAGGATTAAGAGTTCAAAACCAGCCTCAGCAACTTAGTGAAGCCCTAAGCAACTTAGCAAGACCCTTTCTCTAAATAAAATACAAATAAAGGCTGGGGATGTGGCTCAGTGGTTAAGTGGGTTCAACTCCTGGTATGTATGTATGTATGTATGTATGTATGTATGTATAAATCAATCAACCAATCAATAAATAGCATGATGAAGGGAGGGAGTAGTTTACTTAGCTGAGGAAAAAGCAACTGACATCAAGTAATAGTAGTGGCTACAGCATATGTACCTCCTCCTGCTGTACAAACAAAAACTCTGTAAGTGTGCTCTCTGTCTCTTGCATGTGATGTCCTGTGCCACCTAGGCACTCTGTCAGCAAGAAAGCCAACACAGATGTGGCTCCTTGATTATGGACCAGAAGAACTGGAGCCAGCCTACTGGAATCCTGGGGGAGCTGCTCCCAGGTATATGTGTATGTAGAGTAGATCCAGACAGCTCAAGGAATTAACTGCAGTGAACCTTCCAATTAGCCACCAAGATTCCATTCAATGAATAACTTGTTGCCCCAAAGTCTCTAAGTCTGCTTAACTAGGGAACCCAACCACTCATTATCAATATACATACAAATTCTGAATATCTGTAATTAGGTATTTAGACATGGAAGAACTATTTATTTATTTATTTGGTATTAGGAATTGAACCCAGGGGTGCTCTGTCATAGAACTTCACCCCCATCATCTTTTTATTTTTTCTTTTGAGACAGGGTCTCACTCACAAGGTTGCTAAGGCTGGCCTCCAACTTGGGATCTTCCTGCCTTAGCCTCCCAAGGCACTGAGATTACAGGCATGTACCACTGTGCCCAGCTTGTAATTTATTTAACTTTTTAATTTCCCCAGTAGCAATGACTACTTCTTATTCATCCCTTTAGCACCTAGAGTATGGCCTGAGATACAACAGGTACTCAATAAATGTTGAATGAATTAAACGATAGAAAGAGAGAAGCAAAATTTTTCTGTCCTCTCTCCTGCAAAGAGTCTTAAAAAAAAAAAAGTTAATGCTCTTTGGCCTAAATTTCACTACTAGATAATGAGTCTAAAACAAATGTTTAGAAATGTAGACCAAAACAAAAACCTGAAACAGGGTTGGGGTTGTGGATCAGTGGTACAGCATTTGCCTAGCATGTATGAGGCACTGGGTTCAATTCTCAGCACCACATAAAAAAATAAATAAAAAAAAATAAAAATAAAATAAATAAATAAAAGATACTGTGTCCATCTACAGCTAAAAATGTTTTTTTTTTTTTTTAAAAAAAAAAACCCAAACAAAAACAACACAACTTTGTAGACAAAGTTAATGCACCACTATGTTCACTATGGCACTATTTATAGTGGTTAAAAAAAAAAAGAAGTGTGTGTGGCAGGGAGATAAAAGGGGGGACAAACTAAATGAAGTAGTATTCACTAATTAAAATGTTTATGAATTTCTAACAAAGGGTACTGTTTATTATGATCATTAAAATTGCAAGTCACAAAATGTTATGTAATATATAAAATGTATGCACAGAATAAAAGTACATAAAATAGCAATTGTGGTTTATCACTAGATGGAAGAATTATCAGTGGTATTTACCTTGTTCCCTTTAATGTTTTACATTTCCCAATTTTCATATTATTTTTACAATCAAATAAAACATTTTTTAAATGTTCAATTGCTGAGTATGGTGGTGCACACCTGTTATCCCAGCAATTTAGGAGGCTGAGGCAAGAGGATTGCAAGTTTGAGGCCAGTCTCAGCAACTTAGGGAGGCCCTAAGCAACTTTGCAAGACCCTGTTTCAAAATAAAAAAATTAAAAGCTCTGGAGATGTAGCTCAGTGATAAGGTGTCCCTGGGTTCAAACTCCAGTACCAAAAGAAAAAGATCAATTATCTGAAATAAGTGGAATACCAGGCACAGAGCAATTTACACTTATTAACATTATGAAATGAGCAGGACTAGGTAGTGTATGCAAATAGTCCCAGCTATTTGGGAGGCTGAGACAGATTGTTTGAGCCAGAAGTTCAACACCAGCCTGAGTAATATATGAAAATAAAAATTAAAAAGCGAACTGGAGGATAGATCAATAGTAGATCACTTGCTTAGCATTCTCCAGACCCGAGTCCTATCCCCAGCTCCCCTGAACACATACCCACACCAGCATAAATTAAATATTTTAGAACTTTCCAGTGTGACTCTATGAACAATACTTTTTGGGGATATAGAACTGAGATTCCCATAAATCCTTAATTCCTAAAATAGAATACACATACCCAAAACTGGGCTGAGTACCTAGTGGAACAGGGTAAAAACTACAATTTTTTTTTTTTAGCACAAATTTACATGACTGTAAGAAATTAAAGCATTTTTATATCAAAACTCACATAAACGTTAAAAAGATATTTGCTCTCTCCTCACACATGTCCATGTGGAGAACTTGCCCTGAGACCTCTTGTCCTCTCCCACCACTCCCCACCCTGACTGCTCCCCCTTGTGGTGAGGATAGGGAGAAATTGGAACCCTTATGCATTGATGGTAAGAATGTGAAATGGTGCCACTGCTATGGAAAACTATGGCAGTTCCTCAGAAAAAATTAAGACATGGAATTACATATGGTCCATCAATTTCACTTCTGGGTATATACAAAAGTACTGCATGGCAGAGACTCAAACACATACCTGTACACCAATTTCAAAATATCCCAAGGAGGAAACAATGTAAATATACACACACAATGGAAGATTATGCAGCTTCCAAAAGGAAGGAAAATCTGGCACATTCTACAAAACGGTTGCTACAGTTTGGATGCTGAATGTCCTCCAGAGGTCCACGTGTACAAGGCTTGATCCCCAGAGGGTGCTATTAGGAAGTGCTGTTGACCTTAGGAGGTGGGGCCTTATGGGAGGTCCTTAGGTTACTAGGAACATGTCCTTAGAGGGGACCCTAGTCTCCTCTTCATTCTTTCCTTTTGCTTCCTAGCTTGTGATATAAGAGGTTTTTACTCTGCTACCCACTCCTGCCATGATGTTTGCCTCATCAGAGGCCCATACCCCCTGATCTTGGACTGGAATCTCTATAATTATAGGCCAACCCCAAAATAAATCACTTATCTTCATAAGCTGTCTCAGGTATCTCTCTGTATTATCTTTAAGAAAATAAAATAGAGATAATACAGAGAGATACCTGTATCTTTTCCTTAAAGGAAAAGGGGAGGGAAGGATAAAATTACATAAAGAACCAATCAAATACAAATTAATAGTTGAGCAAAAAGATATCTAGTAGAGGAAAGAGAAAAAGAGCAGGGGAAACAGGAGGGAAAAGGAGGGATCGGTGAACTAAAATAGATTTCCATGCATAGATGAGTTTGTCAGGATGAAACCAGCTACTATGTGTAACCATAAAGCTCTGATTAAAAATAAATAAATAAAAATAACATCATGGTTAACAAAATGGTTAGCCTCAAAAGCATTAGGTTAAATAAAATAAGCCAAACACAAATATTATACAATTCTACTTAAATAAAATACTTAGAGTAGTAAATTCATACAGATGAGGTAGATTACTAGTTGTCAGGGGCTAGAGAGAGGGGCAATGGCAAGTTTTTGCTTAATGGATAGACAGTTTTCATCTGAATGACTAAAAAAAGTATGGAGATGAACAGTAGAATGGTTGTGTAACAATGTTAACATAATGCCACTCAAATATCACTTAAAATGGTTTAAATGGTAAATTTCATATTATTATATTTTACCACACTAAGAAAAAATACCACTTGATTGTAACCTGATTGTGAGTTTTCTGTCTCAGCTTGTCCTGAACACAGAATATTATTTATTGGCCTCCCCAAAACTGAATAACAGGTATAGTGATAGATAAATATATAGATATAGATATTACAGAGTGGACTATAAAATTCTTTTGAAATTTGAAGATAACAAGAAAATTCCAAGAAAGGTATAGCCAGTCACAAGCCACCTTAATCACAAACTAGATGCCCTGAGGGTACCAACTGTCTAATTTTGTTAGAGATATTTCACAAAGTTTGAGAAGCAGGGCTGTCAAGTGTTCACCCACCTAGACCAAGGGGAAAAACTCAAAAAGAAGAATACACTGTGCATAATCTGATTCTCACAACTAGACACTTGACCACAGAGCTTGAAAAACAAATGGCACAAAAACTCCTACCTGGCAAAGTAGAAAGTCACCTCTAATACCTCCACCAAGTTAGAAAGCTGTTTGATGATGGTGAAAAGAGCATGCAATTACCAGCAGACAGATTTAGATTTGAATTCCAATTTGACCTTGGGCAGATAACACATCTATACTTAAATTTCCTCATCTGTACACAGGGACTAGGAACGTCTATCTTGTAGATTATAATGAAGCAAGAATAAGAGATTATATATTTCAACCCCTATATGTTTGAAGAATACTTAAACATGGTGAGTGCTTCACAAACATTGATTTTCTCCCACTCTAGGAAGTCAGTACTTCTGCTGGCAAAAGGCTCATTTTCTAGATCACATTTCTAAGTCTCTCTTATCTTTGCAAGCGTGACACTTTCAAATGAGAATATTGGAACCTAACGCCCTGAGACTTCTACTTCTTTTCATTTAAAAACAGAATTTCTTGGGGCTGGGGATGTGGCTCAAGCGGTAGCGCGCTCGCCTGGCATGCGTGCGGCCCGGGTTCGATCCTCAGCACCACATACAAAGATGTTGTGTCGGCCAAAAACTAAAAAATAAATATTAAACAAACAAACAATGGACAAGTCCTTCACTTTAAAAAAAATAAAAAATAAAAAAAGAATTTCTGGCTGGAGTATAGCTCAGTGGTAGAGTGCGTGCTTAGCAAGCTCAAGGGCCTAGGTTCAACATTCAGCACCAATAGGTATCCTGTCAGGAACTATATGAGATTTACCCTACTTACAAACTAGCAAATTAGCCTACCACAATTCATGGATGTTGGCAGTAGACATGAGACTCTTGAGTCAAAGACAAGAGACTTCAGTACTCATAACAAATATAACAAATGGATGCAATTATTTACACTGTTCCATACCTCACATGGAACAGTCTTCTTAGGGATGTTTCGTTTCATTACAAGTGTTTCTAATTCATATTTAACATTTGCTTAGCAATGCACTGTATAGTGGTTATATATTTAACCAGTTCTCCTACTGATGAGCACTGGTTTCCAGGCCTTCACTACTGTAAACAATGTTACCACAAACCAAGTTGTACATATGGTAACAAAGAAATTCCTACATGAAAGATTCTCACATTTTTAGCTTTTATAGACACTGTTGATCTGTTCTTCAAAGAAGCTGCACTAATTTAACTCTTACTCCTCAACTTAAAAAAATGGGCATCTCCTCACACTGGCCTCCTGGCAGCAATTGTTTACCAACAAACACAGGATGTAACTTACCCATCTCAACAAGATGTTTAGACATGACTAGTAGGCTTTTCAATATCCCTGATATTTAAAATTAAGTTTCTAAAACTTAAGTATGAACTAGCTGTTACATTGTAGAATGAGCACCCAAGGGTAGAGGATCTATCTAGTTCTGACTTTCTGACTAACTAGCACCTTGAGTGACCTGGGCCAAATCAATTTAAATCTCTGTGTAAGTGTTCTTCTGTTAGTTAGATGTCTTTTTTGGCCTAAAATATATATACAATACTCTGAAAAACTCTTAAAATATTTTTTCTTTTTACTTTTTACTTTTTATTCTTTGGGGTACTATGGATTGAATCCAGGTGTGCTTTACCACCAAGCTCCATCCCCAGCCCTTTTTATTTTTTATTTTGAGATAGAATCTCACTAAGTGATCTTCCTGCCTCAATCTCCCCAATTGCCAGTATTATAGGCATGCACCACTGTGCCCAGTTTCTACACATTGTTTTCAACAGAAAACTGTTATTTCAAAAGTTAATTCTCAAAATAAGGCCAACATTAAATTTCATATTAAAAATGTTTAAGAAAAGGATTGCTTTCTAGTACAATATTTCACTGATCTCATATTTTTTTATGTCTCATATATGTCTAAAACATCTTCCCAGTAGCCATTTCAATGAAGGATCTCACACCAAGAGAATAGGTCACTAAAAATCCTACTGTCATCTTCCCCATCTGAATGAATGTCTATCTTAGTACATACCTCTATCTGGCTTTAATCCATACTTAGTTCCAAAATAGATTTACAGTAGCATTTAATTGTTGTCTATCTGATAGCACAATCCAAGAAATAATAACAAAGAACGCCTCCTTAGGTGAGTGTCATTAGCCTGTAAATCTCAAGTTATTTGGGAGGCTGAGGCACAAGGATCACAAGTTTAAGGCTAGTATTGGGAAGTTGAAAAGAGGTCAGAGGGTAGGGGTCCTCATAACCAGATTAGCAGAGAAACTGGAATTCTCTTTAGTTCACTGTCTCAACAAATTGAAACATTCAAGTTTTCTTTTTCTTAAAATATCTATTACTGAATAAGTCTGTTCACAAATCACTTCATTAAGCAAAATAAATACAGGAGACTTCTTAGCTAGGAAAGAACATAAAAATGTTCCCTTTTCTCTAGGTAGTATAATTTACATCAAGAATATTCTCTTCTGGGCTGGGGGTATAGTTCAGTGGTAAAGAACTTGCCCAGCATGCATTAGGTCATGAGTTTAATCCTCAGCACTGCAAAAGTAAACAAACAAATAAGAAAACAAATACCCAAAATACAGCATATCAACCAAAACAAAAAAAAAAAGATACAGTAAATCCACAAACCAATAGTTTTCAGAAACAACTTTCAATATACTGCAATCTATCTAAAGATTATAAACAAAGAATACCACCAACTTTTAAAAACAAATTTACACTGAGATCCCACCTTCACAAACTTAACAGTTTAATCTTCATAAACGTATTTCAGACAATTCCTTAGCCTAACTATAAAATAACATCCAAATAAAAAGTACCAACAATGACAAATTTACCACTACTATAATGCAAAATAATATAAAGCTTAAAGGTCCAAAATATCATAGTATACTATGCTCAGTCATGATCAGGCTTATGATTTTTTAAAATTTATTAAGTTAGCCCCAGATATTTTTTATTGAATCAGGAGGCATTTGTTCCACTACAACTTAGATGAGAAAAATTCCGAGGGCTAGGGCTATAGCCTAGAGGTAGAGTACTTGCCTTATAAGCATAAGGCCCTGGGTTCAATTTTCAGCACTGAAAAAAAAAAAAAAAAAATCTGTACAAGTATAAATGACTTTATCATTCTTTTTTCCCCCCTGTGGTGCTGGGGATGGAACTCAGGGCCTTGTGCATGTTAGGCAAGCACTCTACCACTGTGCTACACCCTCAGTCTTTACTGTTTTGAGTAATAAAGTTTCCCAAACCTACTTTATCTAATAATTTCAAAAGAAATCTAGTGAAAAAAATTATCACATTTGAGCTCTAATTATAATACATAATCTGCTCATAAAACCAATGAAACTAAAACATTTTTATAATTAGGTGCTATCCTATAAATGATTTTGTACAATGGAAAGCTTTACTCAGATGGAGGTAACTGGTAATTCCTCTTATCTTCATGGTAAAGACCTAACAATTTATTCAGTTCAAAGGCAAAACAGATCAAACTGCCATGGGTTGGGTGATAAATGAGGGGCAGTGAATGTGAACTGTTTTTAAAAGGAAGGATTAGAAAACCTGGGTTCTGTAATTCTTGCTTTGTTTTTAAAATCTTCAGACTTAATCTCAGGAGAAGCCAGGGAAGAGGAAGCAATGCAGGACAATGGAGGAAACTACCTGATATCCTAAATAAAATACATTAAAATCAAAACACATATTCAGGATGTAAAACAGTAATGCTGGGGCTGGAGTTGTGGCTCAGTGGTAGAGCACTTGCCTAACATGTGTGAGGCACTGGGTTCGATCCTCACCATCACATAAAAAAATGAATAAACAAAACAGAGGTATTGTGTCCATCTACAACTAAAAAAATTTAAAAACAAAACAACAGTAATGCCTTATTTGTCTGATCCTTGAAGAATTCTACATAATTAAATTTTCCATACAGAAGCACCTTTTTCTTTTTTGTTTTAAAAGCTATTTTCCTTAAATTTGTTCACTGTATCACAGTTCTCTGCCTTTTACATGTGCATGTGTGTGCACACATACACTAGAGTTGGAACCATAGCTTTGTGCATAGTAGGCAAGTATTCTTTTATATATATATATATATATATATATATATATATATATATATATTTGGACACAATAACTTTATTTTGTTTATTTTTATGTGGTGCTGAGGATCGAACCCAGGGCCTCGCAACTGCTAGGTGAGCGCTCTACTGCTGAGCCACAACCCCAGCCCAGCAGCAAGTATTCTTTTCTGCTAACTACATCCTTACCCTGTTTTGGTGGTGTTGTGGTTCTCCTCTTCCCTCACTTTGGTACCAGGGATGGAACTCAGAAGCACTTAACCACTGAGCCACATCCCCAGCCTTTTTATATTTTATTTTGAGACAGGGTCTCGCAGAGTCGCTTAGGGCCTCACTGAGGTTCTGAGGCTGGCTTTGAACTTGCGATCCTCCAGCCTCAGCCTCCGGAGCCACTGTGATTACAGGTATGCACCACTGTGCCCAGCCCATTTTTAAATTTTATTTTGAGATGGGATCTAAATTGCCTAGGCTAACCTTGATTTGCCATCTTCTTGCCTCAACCTTCTGAGTCACTGGGATTAGAGGCATGCCTCCTAGCTTAGTTGCTCTCTGCCTTCTTAAATAGAGTGGACTCCCCCTGGAAACTTTAAGTCATTGTAACTATACTAGGATGTACATGCATATTAATTTTTCAAATCTTTGAATGTTTTACATTGTCATTTGCTGTTTCCTCTGTTACATTTACCCTATAACTTTTTGGTAAGTGATTCTAATAGATTGTAATTTGAAAATCACGCAACCCTTAAATAATATCCTAAATAAGGGATAACAAGACTCTGAATTAAAAGTAGAGAAATAGCTGGATTCAGTGACACACACCTGTAATCCCAGTATCTTGGGAGGCTGAGGTAGGAGGATCTTCAAAGCTAGCCTCAGCAAAAGTGAGGTGCTAAGCAACTCAGTGAGACCCTGTGTCCAAATAAAATACAAAATAGGGCTGAGGATGTGGCTCAGTGGTCGAGTTCAATCCCAAGTACCAAAAAGTAGAGAACTAAAGTAGATGGCTTTTTGACAACTCTCCCAGTGCTAAGAAATCTGTTTATTTTCCATTTCAATTGAAACTGAGTTTCAAGAGTTAAAGATATCAGAAGATTTACCCTCTGGACTGGAGGTATAGCTCAGTGATAGAGCTCTTATCTAGCATTTATGAGGCACTGGGTTTGATCCTCAGCACCACATAATAAATAAATAAACAAAATGAAGGTATAAAAAATAAATTAAATAAAGGTATTTTTTTAAAAAAAGAAGACTGACTTCTGACTACCTGGAATTTTACTTCAATTATATAAAAATATTCCTCAAAGCAACTGATAATCTTTATGATTAGTGTTAAAACACACACACAGGGGCTGGGGTTGTGGCTCAGCGATAGAGCACTCGCCTCACATGTGCAAAACCCTGGGTTCGATCCTCAGCACCACATAAAAATAAATAAATGAAATAAAGGTATTGTGTCCAACTACAACTAAAAAATAAATATTAAAACACACACACATGGGGCTGAGGATGTGGCTCAAGTAGCGCGCTTGCCTGGCATGCGCGCGGCCCGGGTTCGATCCGCAGCACCACATACAAACAAAGATGTTGTGTCCGCCGATAACTAAAAAATAAATATTAAATATTCTCTCTCTCTCTCTCTCTCCCTCTCTCTTTAAAACACACACACACACACACACACACACAAAGAAAGAAAGAAAAAGAAAAAAATTATGCTGATTCCAAAAATGAGCCTAAATATCTCACAGTAACTAAATATATTCTGTCCTACAGTTATTTACCAATAAAAGTTATCATGACTCCACTTTGATATGTTAATACAGTCACACATATTTCACATATATGGATAATATTCATGGTAAGTATATAGCCCACACAAAATCTTGGCTTTAACACCTTCCAAGTTTCACATACTTTTCACAAATACAAATTGCACAAGGGCCATAAAGGACTACAATTAAGCACACAGGCAATTAACCAACACTTAAGAATTCATCCATTTAGTTCCAACACTATGGGACGTTCTGATTTCATTCATTCTTAAAATAATAGATATTAATTCTATTTTAGGTATAAAGCATCAAAAACTAAAATGCAACTTCTGTTGCTTTTCCAAGACTCTCTCCCTGTTCCAAAAAGTTTTTCATTCCTATGAGAATTCAAATTATGTATGCATATCCCCTCTTCTAAGTCACAAACATCCAGAGGGCAAGAGTCTATTACAAATGTTTTGTGCACCCAGTATTTGTTAGCCTCTGGAGAGAGCTGAGTTTAACAGTTCTGTCCTCACAGTCTGTCAGAGAAGGCAGGCTTGTAAACAAATTACAACACAGGCAAAAACAGAAGTGAGTACAGAATTAAATTAAAGGAAGAAATAACTCTGGTTGTAGAGGAAGTTCAGGGTTACATTTCTGCCTTCCTCAAAAGCCCCTAAATAAATACCTGTTGAATGAACTGAATCTTGCTAATGATCTGTCAGGTCCCAGGTCCAAGTAGATTTATCAGTTGCTTCTTGAAGCCAGAGGACAAACTTTCCCCTTCAACTGCAATATACAGACTCCAGTTTACTCACCTCCACCTCCACCCCAGAAAATCACCTTGGAGAAGGACCATACCTATACTGCCAGCCTTTTGCACTGCCACCGCGGCTGCTGCTGCTGCTGCTGCTACTGATTCCACCAGCACAGCTGCTGTTGCTACTGTTCTTATTCGGGGTCACGGCTGTGGCCAGGCCCTCCAGCTTTCCTTCACTCTCGGAGACTTTCATTGTCGACACTGGTTCACTCCCCTGCATCTTAACTCCAAAGTCCATCTGCCCTTCGCGGGCGGGAGAGAACAACTCCTTAGAGGAGTTTTGTAGGTGCTTTAAAAAAAAAAAAGCTAAATATAATCCCAGTTGTTAAATCAGATTGCGTCTAGAATGGGAACCATCAATGATCCAGGAAAGCAAAATGCGCATTCCCTCTTAAGTTAAAACTTGTAAGAGGGCAGGGAAGCCCTGAGAGCAGGTATTCTTCAGAAATATATTTCCCTCCTGACAAAAGCAAGAAGGAAAAAAATCACCCAGCTAAGAAAGCTTGGTGACATACTCAAAGGAGAAGCCGAAGGAGCATGGGGGAGGTAGCGGATTTGGGGGCTAAAAGGGCTGGGCGAAGGACAGAGGACCACAGAAAAGGGTCTGGTGGCCTGACCTCCGGGCTGCGGGGCTGACCCACCGCGCTCCCTCCTCTTCTCCTCCGGCCGACCCTCAAAGGGGAGGATTCCGTCCAGCCAGCTCGGCGGTTCCCGCCGCAGACAAGAGACAGAACAGGGGCTGGCGCGAGCAGCCCGGAGGAGGGTCGGGAAGGAGGCCACCGGGGGCGGGATGCCGGCTCCCCGGGCCACCTCTCCTTCGTCCAGAGGCGAGCTGTTCAGGGGCGACTTCGTCCAACGCCACTGGGTCGTGGTCCTCAGCTGGATTTCTAGGGGCGGGGGAATCCCTCACCCTCTGGCCAGCCAAATGTGAATACCAGGGCCGCGGCCGCCGCCCCACCCACAGCCCCACAGCGGGTCACCCACCCGCCTGCTGTCTTCCCGCCTTCCCTTCCGGAGTAGTGTGAGCTCACTTCCCTTAGAGCCGAAGCGCCAGGCGCCATCTTGGATTAGGGCACCTGGGCCCTGAAGGGGGCGGAGCCTCGGGGAAGCTATGCCCAGGAGGCTGAAGGGAAAGAAAGCTCTCAGCGGGAAGCGGCACCTAGAAAAGCAACTGCGAAGGAGGGAGAAACAAAGGAGCCCCTTTTCAGAGCTAGTGCTCTCCTGAGTGGCTTCCCATCTTCCTGCTAGGTCCTAACCTTCCATTTGAAGCACTCTTCCACGTCTTCGAGGAAGAAAGCTTAAAAAAAAAAAAATCATTTGCAAAAGAAAACTAAAAACACCTCTTTGTTTCATTTGTTTTGTAGAAAAGGAAAACCTGGCAGTGAGGCAAATCAGTCTTAGAAATGGAAAAAATTTTGTTTTCTGTCTCGGAAGTTAGAGCCATAAGAACCAAGGCTAGGCTAGGTGATTTCCTGACCCAGACTAGTCCCACACCCTCTTTAGACCTTGTTTTTGCATTTGAAAAATAGTGATTGTTTAGAAGATTTCTAAAGCCCCTTCTAATTGTAAATTCTACTTTCTACCATCATGACTTGTGAATTGAACTTAAAGTAAACTGTATGCAAAACGCTAGGGAAGATGCAAAGAAGTAATACTCAAAATGAAAAAGCAGTAAAGTAAATCAGATATAATTAAGGTTATGGAGAAAAATTAAAAGAGAATGAGAGCCAGGCATGGTAGTGTGCACCGATAGTTCCAGCTAATCAGAGGGCTAAGGCAGGAGGATCACGTGAGCATAGGAGTTAGGGCCAGCCTGGGCTGTAGCAAGACACAGTCTCAAAAAGGAAAAAGAAAAAGGGGGGGAGGGTATGATATAGAAAACAAATGAGATAGGATGGAAACTTACTTTAAAAGAGCCATCAAGGAAAGTCATCTATAAGGAGATGACATTTAAAGTGAAACATGAAGAAAAATGAAGAAGCTAAGGGAAAAGCAATTCTACCTATTCAGGGAAATGAAAGACCTGGAGCCTGGAGCATGACAGAGAGCCTTGTGAAATGAAAGTGAAGTGAGCCAGAGGAAATGGAAAGTCAAGGAAGATTTTAATCAGAGGAGGTTTGTGAACTGATTTACAGTTTTAGAAGCTCTAGTCTTTTCAGCAAATGATGCTGGAACAGTTGGATGATAACATGCAGAAGAATGAAAGTTGGACTTCTACCTCATACCATACACAAATAAACTCAAAATATATCAAAAGCATAAATGTAAGAGCTAAAACTATAAAACTCTTACATGAAGAAAAATAAAAAACAGAAAAATCTTACAAGAAAATCAGGAATAAATCTTCACGACCTGACATTAGGTAAAGCTTTCTTAGATGCAACATCAAAGAACAAGCAGCAAGCCAGGTACAGTGGTAAATGCCAGTAATCCAAAGGTGAAGGCTGGAGGATCACAAATCCAAGGCTAGCCTGGGCAATTTAGAGAAGACCCTGTCTCAAAATAGAAAAATAAAAAGAGCTGGAGATGTAGCTCAATGGTAAAGTTCCCCTGGGTTCAGTCCCCTTTATAGGGTTGGTTGGGGGCGGATGTTAGGAAACCCAAGCAACAACAACAACAACAGCAACAACAAAAATAGACTGGTCTTCATGAAAATTAAAAACTTTTTTTTTGTTGTTTGAGGTTCTTTTTGGTACCAGGGGTGGAATTCAGTGGTATGTAACCAGTGAGCCACACCCCAGCACTTTTTTATTTTTTATTTTGAGACAGGCTCTCCCTGAGTTGCTTTAGGACCTCGCTAAGTTGTTGAGCTGGCTTTGAACTCAGGATCCTTGTGCCTCAGCCACCTAAGTTGCTAGGATTGCAGACATGCACCACCACAACTTGCAACTTTTATTCTTTAATCAATACTATGTATAAAGTGAAATGACAAGCTATAGAAGGGAAGAAAATATTTGCAAATTATATATTTGATAAAGGACATATCTAGAATATGTAGAGCACTCTTGCAATTCAATAGTAAAAATATAAATAACACACTTTAAAAACGCGTAAAGGATGCCTCAGCAACTTAGGCACTAAGCAACTCAGTAAGACCCTGTCTGTAAATAAAATATAAAAAAGAGCTGGGGATGTGGTTCAGTGATTGAGTGCCCCATAACCTCCCCCCTCCCCAAAAAGCAAAGGATCTGAATAGACATTTATTTGAAGTTTATACAAAGGCCCATAAATACACTAAGAGATTCTCAATATCATTAGTCATCAAGGAACTACAAATAAAAACTACAAAGAGATACTGCTTAAACCTCATTAGGGTGGTTAAAAAAAAAAAGATAATAACCAGTGTTATTGTATATGGAAATATTTGAACCCTCATACTTTTTAACAAATATGTGAAGTGTTCCATACAATGGAATATAATTGACCATGAAGAAGAATGAAGAATTGGTACATGCTACAATACAGATGGACCTTGAAAGCTTTATTTTATTTTGGTACCAGGGATTTAACTCAGGGGCACTTGACCACTGGTCACATCCTCAGCCCTATTTTGTATTTTATTTAGAGACAGGGTCTCACTGAGTTACTTGGTGCCTCACTTTTGCTGAGGTTTGCTTTCAGCTCGTACTCCTCCTGCCTCAGACTCTGGAGCTGCTAGGATGACAGGCATGAGCCACAGTGCCAGGCAGAATGATTCTAATCTAAGTGAAAGGAGTAAGACACAAAAAAATAACATGTTGTGTGCTTCCATTTATATAAAATGACAAGAACAGATAAACACAAAAAGACAATGTAGATTACTTGTTGCTGGAACTAGGAGAAAGAAGGAATGAGAAATGACTGTTAAAGGGTATGGGTTCTACTGGGTGAGGAAATGAAACTGTTCTAAAATTAGATCATGATGATGGTTACAATTTTGTGAATACACTAAAACTCACTTAATTTTGCACTTCAAATGGGAGAATTTATGGTAGGCAATATAAAGTCAATACTTTATGTGGCAGCAGATACTTTAACAATAACAATAAAGTTATTGTTAAAGTATCTGCTGCCACATAAAGTATTGACTTTAGTTGGAGAAAAAGCCGGGAGAGTAGTTAGAAGGCAATTATAGGAAATAAGATCGAAATGTCAGTGGCTTGGACTACAGTGATGGCCTTGGGGACAGAGAAAAGTAAGAGGACCCAAACTGTATCTGGGTTGGGACTACAGTACTGCAAATGGATTGGATGTGCAATAGAATAATAATGTTCTTATAGGCCTCTCCACTTGCAGACTTCCTATGCATGTGACATATCACAACTCTGATTGTGCCCCTTTAAAACACAGAACCAGCCAGGCATGGTGGAGCACACCTGTAATCTCAGCCACTTGGGAGGCTGAAGCATGAGGATTGCAAGTTCAAGGCCAGCCTCATCAACTTAGTGATATCCTGTCTCAAAACGTAGCTCAGTGGTAGAGGAACCCTGGTTTGAATTCCCAGTACGAAATAAATAAATAAATAAAACTCAGAATCATCCAACAAATTTTCATTATATATGGAATAAATTCAAACTCCTTTGTCAAGGAAAAATGGAAATGGTATGGGGGCCGTTGTAATAGCCAACTATGATATGTAATGGCCATGTATCTATTTATAGTTCAATGCTGAGTGAAATGAAGATATATATATATATATATAATCAGTAAGGTCGGCCAGTGACAGAAGTAACCCACACTAATACATGATTATCCAGACTCTAATAAAGGAAAAGAAGCCTATGAGTGTATGACTTCATTAGAGTAATGGCAAGTGCGATGGAGGAACAGGCCAATCCAAGGTCAAGGGACAACATGTACTTTTCAGTTTTAGAGATCCTGAAACTGTTTTGTCATTGCTCCCAACAATGGTGAGATTTGGAGACTGGCTCCGGCTAACCAAACTCATAACAGACTGATACAGCTACTAGAAAGACAGGTAACAATTAATAATGAAAAATACAGACCAGAACTTTCAAATCTGAATGTCAGCTCATCATTCTGTGTGAGGAACTCAACAGAATAAATTGTAACCAGGTTACATGATGCTCATACAATCAGACCCAGGGGAGTTGGTTGGATAGATGATTTGTTTTGTTTTGTTCTTAAATGAAAACTTTCGGTGTATAATAGTTTCTGAGTCTGACTTTCATTCAGTGCCTAAGGAGAAAGGAAAGGATATGATTTGAAAAAAAAAATGTACTTTTCCAAAAACTTTCAAAGAAGGACACATGCATCTCTGCCAAGTTTAAGGTGCCTTCCCTAGTAATCCTCCCAGATGTAGATCAATGCATCCTGTGGCATTTTATGGTAGTCCACTCCCTAGGATCTGATGTCAGACTGACATGTAGATTCCACACATGAGACCTTGGATAGGCAACCTAACTAATCTCTTTGTGTCTATTTTTTCTCACCTATAAAATGGGAATACTAATAACCTGTAGCATGGATAGAATTGTGCCTACTCGCCATGTGATGGTATTTGGAGATGGGGCCTTTAGGAGATAATTAGGGTTAGATGAGGTCATCATGATTGGAATTAGTTTACAAGAAGGCATACCAGAGAGCTGGTGTTCCCCTGTAACACACATACACACATATTCACGCTCTCTCCTGTGTGACAACATATCAAGAAGGCAGATATTGCCAGGAGCAGTGGCACATGCCTGTAATCCCAGCAGCTTGGGATGCTGAGGCAAGAAGATCCCAACATCAAGGCCAGCCTCAGCAACTTAACAAGGCCTTAAGCAACTCTGCAAGACCCTGTTTCAAAATTTAAAAAATAATAATGATAAATAAAAAGGGATGGGGATGGGGCTCAGTGGTAAAATGCTCCTGGGTTAAATATTGAGTAATACCCCCCTCCCCCCCAAAAAAGGATACCTGTAATCCCAGGGTCCCAGGCAGTAAAGCAATTTCAAGGGCAGCCTCAGCAATTTAGTGAGATCTTCTCTCTTTTTTTTTAAAGTTGTTTGTAGGCCTTTATTTCATTTATTTACTTATATGTGGTGCTGAGAATCAAACCCAGTGCCTCGCACATTCTAGGCAAGTGCTCTACCACTGAGTCGCAACCCCAGCCCCGAGATCCTCTCTTAAAATAAAAAATAAAAAGGCCCAGTGTGATGATGCATGTTTATAATCTCAGCAGCTCAGGAGGCTGAGGCAGGAAGATTGCAGTTTCAAAGCCAGGCTCAGCAATTTAGCAAGGCCCTAGCAACCTAGTGAGACTCTGTCTCAAAATAAAAAATAAAAAGACTGAAGATGTGGCTCAGTGGTTAAGCACCCTTGAATTCAATCCTGGTAGCAAATAAATAAAAAGGACTAGGGGTGAATAAAAAGGGATGGGAGTGTAGTTCACTGGTGAAATACCCCCAGTGTAGCGGCACCCCCTTTCTCCACAAAAAAAAAAATCTTAACTGGAGTTCTCCAGAAAACTTCACCATGGCTGATTTTAGGACTGTCAGCAAAAGAGTCTCTACAAAAGAGTTCAACAAAGATAAACTTCCTGTTTTCATGTTGCCCTATTTTACTTGGCCACTAGCCTGGAAGATATCAGCACTGCAGTCCAGGTGCTGGACACCCCCTTACTAGTTTTTCACAAAAATTTATCCAGTACAGTAGTTTGTAGAAATGTGTAAATAAGGCCTCTGGCCTTGAGCTGGGCTTCATAAAGATGTCAACATTTCTAAGATAAGAGAAGTTACCAATTGGACTCCGTAGTAACAGCTGGCAGGGGGAGGAAAGAAAGGGGAGAAGAAGCTCTCCCCTTCTCAGGTGTTGTCCTTGAAGGGTTAATTTGCCCAGAACAGTGAAAGAAAAAGATGCTTTTATGTGAACTTCTGCAGACTGGGAACTTCTGAGCCCTTCCCCTTACATGCTGGGTATAAAATTCTGGAACTACCTGAACTCGGGGTTCAGGGGATTGATTGATTACAGCAAAAGCTGTGCCCTCTGAACCTGGCTGCAGCCAAATAAAACTGTTTCCTGCTATCTTCAGTGCCTTGCCTCGTCTGTCCCTACAACACAGGTTCAATCCCCAACACACACACACACACACACACACACACACACAAAAGGCAACTACCTGCAAGCTAGGAAGAAGGCCCTCATCAGAAACTAACTATGCTGGCTCCTTGATCTTGGACTTCTAGCCACCAGAACTGTGAGAACATAAATTGTTGCTATCTAAGCCACCCAGCCTTTGGTATTTTGTTTTGGCAGCCCAAACTAAGACAATCTCCTTCTTTGAGTGGTTGTTAGCACTAAACGAAATGACATAAGCACATTCATGTTTGACACCTGACATGATCAGTGCTCATCAACTGTTGTTGTTATCCAAAGGGCAGGTTTACCTGTCAAATAAAATGGTTGTGTTTGGTGAGGGCAGCTTTCTGCTAGACAGCTCTGCAGTTGCGTCAACCAACATATTTCTGAAGACATTAACATGTTTCTGTGGGAAAATGCCAGTTTTGTCTCCCCAATGAACTGGAGTATTTTAGCTATAGTCGAATCAAAAGAGACCTGTCCAACTATCTATGTAAATGCAGAGTCCTAAGAACAGTACCCAGAAGTACCAGCTTGTGGGTGTCAGTGAACATGCAGGTGTGCAGGGCCATTTCAGCTTCAAGGTCAACTCCTCAGATGCCTCCCCTGGTCACTCTACAGAAAGCAGTAGTTGCTTCCCCATTATTATTCTCCATCCCTTCACCCTGCTTTAGTTTTTTTCATAACATCTGACATCATATGCTTTTTTGTGTGTGCTTTGCCTGTTTCCTCGTTAAATGTAAACTCCATGAGGAATGAGTTAATTCTTTTCTTTTCCTTATTTCTCAATACTTGAACATTGCTTGACACATATTAAATGAGTGAATGAATTTACTAACATGGGTAAGAACATTCATTTTAATGCTAGGCACAGTGGTGCATGCCTGTCATCCCAGTGGCTTGGGAGGCTGAGGAAGGAGGATTAAAACTTCAAAGCCAGCCTCAGCAACTTAGTGAGGCTGTAAGCAAGACCCTATCTCAAAATAAAAAGGGCTAGGATTGTTGCTCAGTGGTTAAATGCCCCTGGGTTCAATCCTGGTAACAAAACAAAACAAAAGAACAGTCATTTTAGTATCTGTTTTAGTCACCTTTTTATAATTATATCCAATATACCCTATAAGAAGAACTTAGAGAAGGAAAAGTTTATTTCGCTGACAGTTTCAGAGGTTCAGTTCATGGTGGGCCTGCTCCATGGCTCTGGGCCTCAGGTGAGGCAAAACATCCTGGCAAAAGGATGTGGTAGAGGAGAGCAGCTCAGGTCATACCAGCCAGGAAGCAAAGAGAACTCTGCTCACTAGGGACAACATATAAAACCCAAAGGCATGCGCCCTGTGACCCACTTCCTCCAGCCACACCCTACCTGCCTAGAGTGACCACCCATGCAATGTATTCAATTGGGTTACAGTTCTGTAATCTAATCATTCACCTCTGAACATTCTTGCATTGCCTCACACAGGCACTTTCTAAACAATAACGTTATCAGACTTCAAATCTTGGCACTGCCATTTGGTGTGTGATCTGAGAATGTTTCTTTGGTGAGCCTCAGTTTTCTCATCTGTAAAGTAAAAATAGGATGAAATAAGAAAACACCTAGATGTGCTTAGCACAGTGCCTGGCATCTGGTTAGTGCTGAGCAAACCACTGCCTGTTATATCCTCTAACCATGATGTGCAGACAAGGGAAGGGTGATTTGTTTCCCTGGAGCACAAGAGAACGTGCTTTCTTTTGAGAAAGAGAAACTGGGGGCAAAAGGGCAGGGAGCAAGGCCATGGGGAGCAGAAATAATCTCCCGCCAGGAAGATAACACCAGGAGGAATGGGAACATAAAAAAAAAAATAGGCAGGGGGAAGGAAGGAGGGGAGAGAAGGGAAGGAGGAAGAGCAGGAGAGAGGGAGGATGGAAAAAGGGAAGGAAAGGAAATGTTCACATTCACAGAGTTTACAATTAACCAGAGCTCCCACCCTCCCTAACCCTGTCCTGTGCAGGCAGAAATCCTTTAGCAATTTCCCAGTCCAGTGGGCTGATTCAGATCCTGGACTCCAAGAGAGCAGCATTTCACTGGAAGCACTCCCTGCCAAGCTCAAAGCTTGTTGTGGGAGTAAAAGAAATAGAGGTAGTTGCGCTTGGGTTGAGAGGAGAAAAGAGGGAGACAGGGAACAGGAGGAGCTGTTGTGCTCAGATTTTGAAAAACTGAATTTTTTTCTCCCATTATTTGTCTTGAATCCGCCCCCCCCCCCGCATTGAACTCCAAACTATGTCGTTTAAATACCCAGTAGACAGTAAAATTAGCTCTTAAAACTGTATTATAAAATGAGAGCACAAGTTCCTTAATGTGATGTGTCCGTCTTGTCCATTTTTAGACTCATTTGGCAGGTAGTGTTTTACTCACAGAAGCTCAACAAAATGTGCACAAATCTGAAGTGGCAAATGCCAGGAGTTACCATGGAAAAGGAGAGAAAGAAAAAGCAACTAATGCTTATTAGCATGAAATCACAGAGATATGAATCCTAAGAAGCATTCATGTGGATCAGCTTCCAAAATGGCATGCAAATTTATTGTTCTCATGAAATGAGTTATTTGACAGGAAAGCAGTGATTTATTTGAGAAGATGTATAAAATGTATGCTAGTTTCTCTTTTGAAAAAGCTTTGTTCCTCACCCTACCCCCCACCCCCACCCCCCAAAAATACACCTGGAACAGCAGCTTTCAATATATGCTCCATACAATATTGCAGGAAAAAAATAGGTGTAGTTTAATTTTAAATATTTCTTGCTGTGATTAGATACATTTGGAAAAATTTTGGTGATTGTTCTTTTGGTAAGAGTAGTTTCTCTTTTAATTTCTTTTCTTTTTCTTTTTCTTTTTTTTTTTTTTTTGTGGTGCTGGGGATTGAAAACTAGTTTCTTTATTGTATAACTTCTTGGAGGATTTAATAGGCAAATGTGCATCTTGAATCAAGATAAGGGAGACAGAAGATATGCCCATAAAGCCCCTGTCAGGGAATGAGCGGCACTTATGAGGCCCAAACCAGTGAAAAGATGTTGATGTTTCTCATATATAATAGCAAATATAAAGAATGTCCACTTGTGAAAAATGAAAGAGAGCCAAATAAAGCTTTGAAATGTCACCTCTCATACTTATGTTATTTGAGAGTGATGGTGCTTTATGGGTGTGCTCAAAATCCACCTAGAGAAGGACCTTGATGCCTAGGAAAAGAAGAATTCTGAGGATACCTCTGCTGCTCTACCTGGCACAACTAGACTTGGCTCAGTCTCTTTTCCATTCATGAGAGATTCAGGATGGTGAAATACTGGGAAACTAGCAACAGGAAAGGAACTAATTGAACTTGCCACTAACAGACCCAAGGCAACAGAGAATTGAAAGTAGATTGGTTCTGTGGATGGTGGGTTGTCTATTTGATAGCTTTGCCTTGGGCCCTCTTTTTAGTCTTCTTTTTCTCTAAGATGCTGAATAATTTCTCCTATGGCCTGTGTTTCATGTGGGGCTCTGTTTGCATTTACATGATTCAATCTTTGATAACACAAGAACAGGAATGATCTCTTTCATAAGAACTTCTCTCCCCACTCCCAGACCCTGAGCAGATTACTAGATCTGCATGTAATGTTAGCATCAACACATAACCTGACTCAGAGTGGACCTCTGTGTTTATGGAATGAAGGAATGATAGACCTTTCAGATGGCAAAATACCCCTTTCCCCTCCCTGACCTGGTGTCCCTCCACAGCATGCCAGCACTTCGCATTCACAGGCTCCCAGATGGATGCTATTTTTCAGGCTGGCTCTATGGGAGAGATTGCTCAGCTCCAGAAGTCCCAGAGTCAATTGTGATGGTGGCATTTATGATATGATCACTTACACAGGGCCAAAGGATCAAATCTTCTCACAGGCCTTAATATCAGTCCTCCATGGAGGGTTCTTACCTCTATTTTTCAAAGTATTAAATGTGTTAGTCAGTTTTCTGTCTACATCTCTAGCAATTAGAGAAATGCAAATCAAAACTACTCTAAGATTTCATCTCACTCCAGTCAGAATGGCAGTTATCAAGAATACAGACAACAATAAATGTTGGTGAGGATGTGGGGGAAAAGGCACACTCATACATTGCTGGTGGGACTACAAATTAGTGCAGCCAATCTGGAAAGAAGTATGGAGATTCCTTAGAATATTTGGAATGGAACTACCATTTGACTCAGCTATCCCACTCCTTGGTTTATACCCAAAGGACTTAAAATCAGCATACTATACTAAAACAGCCACATCAATGTTTATAACAGCTCAATTCACAATAGCTAAACTGTGGAAACAACCTAGATGCCCTTCAATAGATGAATGGATAAAGAAACTATGGTATATATACACAATGGAATATTACTCAGCATTAAAAGAGAATAAAATTATGGCATTTGCAGGTAAATGGATGGAGTTGAAAAATATCATGCTAAGTGAAGTAAGCCAATACCCCAAAACCAAAGGCTGAATGTTCTCTCTGATAAGTAGATGCTGATCCATAATGGGGGGGACATGGGAAAAATGAAAGAACTTTGATGGGGCAAAGGGGAGGGAGGGATGGGGAGGGGACATGAGGGTAAGAAAGATGGTGTAATGAGATGGACATCATTATGCTGGGTACATGTATGTCTGCACATATGGTGCAACGCTACATCTATACAATCATAGAAATGTAAAGTTGTGCTACAATTGTGTACAATGAATCAATGGATCATTCTGCTGTCATATATACCTAATTAAAATAAATTTAAAAATTAAAATTAAAAAAAGAAGAAGACTGGCCACCTGTTCTTATGACATGCTGTCATATTACATATGTATAACCTAAACAGAGAGGAACAGAGAAATAACAAATGGATCAGCCACTAAGGTTTTAAGGTACTTCTTGGGAATTTTCTAATCTCTCTCTGTGACTAGTTAAGAGAAGTAGCCACTGCTAAATCTGCACATACTCACCTTCTACAGATGAAGCCCTGCAGACAGTCCTAGTCTAGTCCAGTGCTCATAAGTTTCTATGCGTGTCCTTGGTTCCATCTTCCTGTGAGGCTGTATCTCTAATATCACCACTGACCTCCAATCCTCATCCTTGTCTCTAAAATCTGAACCAAGAAGGCTGACCTCAGCTTTCAGTGGGAGACATAGTGTGTCTTTCTAATGATGAAAGTATAGGAGACCTGAGATCTGTGATAAAGATCCTATAAATTCTTGATATATTCAGGATTTTAGGGAAAGAGCTAATGCCAGGGTGTCAAAGGTGGGGTTGGAACAGAACTCAAAGAAGATATGACCCCCAAACAAACCTAACCTCAGACCCAGGAAGGATTTCAGTTGTTTCACAGATTAACGGACTAACTAGGAAGAGAGCTGCCATAGAGAAGGGAAGTGGAGGGCATTTCCTTTAAACCTTGCATATCAAATGGTCTTCCAAGATGTACCACTGATGGCCAGCTAACTGCAGCAGCAGAGGTGGCCTGGTCACCCTGGGATGCATCTGGATCACCAGCTTCACATGATGAATTGCTCTGAAAAACTCTCTCTTCCCCTCAGTCCAATTTCCCCTTTGTCACTAGCTTCCTCTTTAGGCCCAGGCCTTCACAGGAAAAATATGCCATGTCCCCTTGTGCCTCTCTTCCCAAGTCTGTGAGAGCCAGGGAGATTTTCCCTTTCAGCCTATATTCTAACAGAGTGAATGCTGTTCTTTGCAGTCCTGATCTCAGTCATGCTTTGGCTGATGTTAACTAGATCTCTTCTTTTTAATTTTTTTAAAATAGACATGATACCTTTATTTTATTTGTTTATTTTTATGTGGTGCTGAGGATTGAACCCAGTGCCTTACACATGCTAGGCAAGCGCTCCGCCACACAGTTACAATCCCATCCCTGTGAATTGGATCTTAAGTAACGTTGCTACATTATCTTATCACCTTATACTTAACTCCTAAAAGAATGTTTTTAGCTAAGCCAAAAAAAAGATGGTTATCTAGTTTTTTTAAAGACTATTTTAAGTTGGGTGCTGTGATTCATGACCATAATATCAGTGACTCCAGAGGCTGAGTCCAGAATATCACAATTTTGAGGCCAACATCAGCAGTTTGGTGAAACTTTGACTTCAAATAAAAGGGCTGGGGATGTAGCTCAGTGGTACAGCATATCTGGATTCAATCCCCAGTATTACAAAAACAAAACCAAAACAAACAGACAAACAAAAAACTCACACATTTGAAGAAGTCATCTTTTAAATTTATTTATCTTTTTGGTGGGGGTTATTGGGAATTGAACCCAGGGGCACTTTACCATTAAGCCCAGTTCTTTTAATTTTTTGAGACAGGGCCTTGCTAAGTTGCTGAGGCTGGCCTTGAACCTGTGATCCTCCTGCATTAGCCTCCAGAGTCTCTGGAATTACAGGTATGCACCACCATGGCTGGTACAGTAATCTTTTTTTGTTTGTTTGGTCTCAGTAATCTTTTTTATAAGCAATTTATTGAGCACTTGTTCAGTAAATTTATTGTGCGTGTTTATAGTTTATAATAAGAAAATTAGGAACAACCTGAATAGCCATTAGTAGGCTACTTTTGGAATAGCTTCTGTACTGTTTAAATTTTCAATAAGGGCTGGGGTTGCAGCACAGTGGTAGAGCACTTGTCCAGCAGCAACAAGGCCTTGGATTCCATCCCCAGCACTTAAAATTTATTAATAAATGTTTGATAATGAAAATACATTCATATTACTTCTATTGAGTTATCTCCTTACCTTTCTAAGGAGTCCCCAATCTTTATTTTTCCCCTTTATAATAGTTCTCACTTTTTCTCAGTGAGCTATCAACATGCAATTATCACTGTAGTATTTCTAGGTCTAACTTTTACTTTTATTTTTGGTGCTGGGGACAGAGCCCAGGGCCTCATAACAGGCTAAGGACATGCTCTATCCTTAAGCTACTCCTCCAGCCTTGAAACATTCTTACCGTTTGTTTCTCGTTGTTTATCTACCTCGCTTCAAGCTCCTTGGTGCAGGGAACAGCCCTTCATGACCTGTCCCTGCTCACATTTGCTGCTTGTCTCACATGCCTATATTCTGCTTTCCAAGTACACTTTGCTTGTTTTGGATCCTCTGAAACCCCAGCCGCGTGGCTTTGCACTGGCTCTGCTCTCTGCTTTCAGTCCATCCACCGCCTCCAAAATCAAACTGAAGCATCACTATTTCTTCATCCTTAGCAAAGTTCAGCCCACCCTAATATGTTCCAACAGAACTTCTGGTCTCTTCTCATACCGTATGAAGTTTCTTTTCTGATGTGCATGCTGTGGTTCCTCCTTGTCCACGTCACCTTCCCCAT